>NC_091567.1:17106180-17108680 GCF_042767895.1 Penaeus vannamei
TCAGGGAAATCGGACGCAGATGGGGAGGGGAAGGAAGGGGGATATAAATGGGAAGGAGGAGGCAGGGGTGGAGGAGAGGAAGGGAAGGAGGAGGAGGAGAAGGCGGGGACGGAGATGGAGGGGTTGGAGGAGGGAGGGCAGCCAGGGAGGGGGTGGGAGAGAAGGAGAAGGGGAGGCCGGGAAGAAACATAGATGGAGAAGGAAAGAAGAGAAAAGGAAATGAGGGAAAGAGGACGTGGAAAGAAGGAGGAGGAGACAAGAAAGAGGAAAAAAAGTAGTGAAAGGAGGGAAGGGAAGGAGCAGATGAAAAAATACGAAGAGGAGAGGAAGAAGAGACAGGGAAGAGAAGGGGCGGAAGAGAAGGCTGAGGCAAGGAAGCAGTGTAGAGGAGGAGGAGGAGGAGGAGTAGGAGGGGGGGAAGGAAGCGAAGGGGGATGGGGTGGGGTGGGGAGAGGCAAGTCTTTATCTCCCCTCTCAATTCCGTCTTTACTTCGACCAGGATCTTCAGAGGAACTTCTTTTCTTTTATAAGAGGCAGATAGATCTCTTCGCTTCTCCGACGCTCGCTGCTTCCCTTTCGTGGTTATGTTGGTATACTTCTCTTGTATTTTTATAATTTTGTAATTTTTTCTTGATTATTTGTTGCTCTTTTTTCTAATATATGTGTGTCGTCCTTTCTGCATATCTTTATTCTCTATTTCCACCTCTTTCTCCTTCTTTACGTAGGTCTCTCTCTCTCTCTCTCGCATCTCTTTTGAATCTTATCTCGCTTTCGAAGTGTTTTTTTTTCTTCTTTTCTTCTCTGTCGAAAAGGGAGAACGGGATGGGGAGGGGGGGGAGGCAACGGGTGATGGGGGGGGGAGGCAACGGGTGAGGGGAGGGGCGATAAGGCCAACAACAAGAACCTTCCAGAAGCCACAAAACCCAGCCACAACAAACCCCTAAAAACAACAACAACAACAACCATAACTGCCAAAACAAGACAGTCCCAGCGCTGCTCCTAAAAATTTGGGAAGTTGGCAAGATTGTTCGAAAGAAAAACAAGCCAAAAAACATATATAATGATTTTCCATTAGACGAGGAGGCCTTTTTCCCCATTCCCCTTTTTATTCAATTCCCCATACGTCTATTTTTTATTATTATCTATCTATCTTCCTCCCTTGGAGTTGAACAAGAACACATTTTCTTTATCTCTCTCGGCACAGGTAGGCTCGTTTCATGATGGATTAGATGGGAGAAAAAAGGACACTTTTTATTTCGGATCAGGAACGCTCATTGTGAAACACACGCACACACGCATACACACACACACACACACACATACAAACATATATATATATATATATATATATATATATATATATATATATATATATATATATATATATATATATATATATATATATATATACATATGTACATATATATATATATATATATATATATATATATATATATATATATATATATATATATATATATATATATATATATATATATATATATATATGTATGCGTAGATAGACAGACAGATAGATAGATAGATGAATAGGTAGAGGTATGGGGGAGGCAGAGAAGAGTGAGAGAGCTTTTAGTGAGTGCGCGCTCCTGCTGTAACGTGACACTACTCTGATTTGCGAACGCGGGCACTGAGTAATGTTGACTCTCAGCTTACTGCCTCAGAAGGAGACAAGAGGAGAGAGACGGCGTGTGAGGAGGGAGTATCAGGGGGAGCTGATTGAGGGGAAGAGGCAGGTGGTTGCTGGGGATGAGGGGAAAGATGGAGGGCGGGATTCTTCTTGCTATTTTATTTGATTTTTTTTTTCATCTCGTTGCGTTTTCTTTACTTTTTGCCTTTATCAAAATAAAAGTTATTTTCATTCATACAGGTAAAATATGAAGGCTTTATCTAATTAATAAAGTAAGGGGCATATTATGTATGATTTATAGACAGCACTGCTTAAAGAAAGGGTAAAATATTTAATTTCATTATTCGTATCCTCTGTTAATTTGATCGAATCCGATGCTAGAAACTGAATAAACAGCTAATGGAGCATATCTCTTATTTTGTATTCTATTCCCGTCTATTCTGAATTTACGCGACGAATATTCTTTTCAAAACTATGCTTTTCTATACTATAAAGTTGGAACTTATTATTCATGGGAAAAATATATTCACATCTAATTATACACTAAGTTACCATCAGAGGCTTTAATCTACCCGTAAGTTTAAGAACTTATTTACTTTATCTAAACGAGTAAGTGAAATCCGGCGCCTCATCACCGTAGACTTTAAACGACTTCATTTTAACCCTGACTTGTCGACCGAACCCAAGGTCTGGGGAGATGAAGAGGAGATAATTAGGCTAATGGCCTTCCTTTGTCGAGCCTGTCACTGTCAACACTTCCCTGCTTAGGATGAGGGCGAGGAGAGGGCGGGGAGAGGGCGGGGAGAGGGCGGGGAGAGGGCGGGGAGAGGGCAAGGAGAGGTGAGGAGAGGA
>NC_091567.1:17116180-17118680 GCF_042767895.1 Penaeus vannamei
GAGAGAGAGAGCGAGAGAGAGAGAGAAAGAGAGAGAGAGAGAAAGAGAGAGAGAGAGAGCGAGAGAGAGAGGGAGAGAGAGAGAGGGAGAGAGAGAGAGAGAGAGAGAGAGAGAGAGAGAGAGAGAGAGAGAGAGAGAGAGAGAGAGAGAGAGAGAGAGAGAGAGAGAGAGAGAGAGAGAGAGAGAGGGAAGACAAAGAAGCAGGGAAAGACAAACAGACCGAGCGGGCGCGTCTGGAGGTGTGCGTGCGTGCGAGGCGGCCTGTTTGATCAAGGTTTCACCAGATGTTAATGCGTCGACGAAGGCCATAAATGACCCCCTCCCCTCCCCCTCTCCTCCTCCCCTCCCCCTCTCCCCCACTCTCCCCCTTCTTCGCCCTCCTCCTTGAACCGAGATGAAAGGGGGGGGGGGCAAAGAGGGGAGGGAAGGGGGAGGGCGGTCAAGAGGGAAGGGAAAAGGGGCAATGGGCGATGGGCTTATAAGGAGGGAGGAAGAGGGAAGGAAAAGAAGTGGGGTAGTCGAAGAGGAAAGTGGAGAGAGTAAGGGGGAATAAAGGGAGAAGAAGTAAGAGAGAGAAGGAGGAGAGAAAGGGAAGGGGAAGGAGGGGTAAAAGGAAGGGGAGGGAGGGGAGAATCGGAAGAGAAGAGAGGGAAAAGTGCCTTTAGTTGTCCTAAGATATTCCCATTAGATGCTTCCAAGCTCTTTATAAATTTACAATAACCTGCTCCTCTTCCCCTTCTTCTTGGGCCTTCTCCTTGTGTTTGACTTCGCGCAGACAAACATTCGCGCTCTCAATACGCGTAATGGATTAATGCAGAGATAAGTGGATTAATTGATGATCATGTATAGATCAGCAGATGAATGGCTGATGAATATCTACGTATGTACTGTATGCGCGCGGACTCACGCACACACCCATGTATATCTGTATATGTATTTATGTATGTGTACATGCATGTATGCATGGGTATATGCATATTAGTGTGTATGCAAGCACGCATGTATGCATGAATACATACATATATATATATATATATATATATATATATATATATATATATATATATATATATATATATATATATATATATATATATATAAACACACACACACACACACACACACACACACACCCTGATATATGTATACATGTACGTATGTATACAAAATGGTGCGTACGTTTATGTTTAAGCGAAAGGAATGCATATTTACGTATGCCGTATTTTTCTGCTATAGTCCCTCCCCCCCCAAAAAAAAAAAATAGACAAAAAAAAAAAAATGAAAACAGAAAACAAAAAAGAACTTCAGCGAGAATATTGCCATTCACAGGGTGTTGAATTTTACATAGCACACGTCCGAAATCCTCATTATGATGATTTCGAGGAATCATGTAGATCAGGGAATTTTAAAGCGCCCATTTATTACACGGGGAGATTTTACGAAATGCTTAGACTGTGAAAATGGGCGTGTCTATTTGTATGATTCTATTTCTTTCTACTGATATCAAATTAATGAAAATTATTTATTCAATGTTTGAGTTCGGGTTATTTGAAGTAGGATTTTTTGTTTATCTAAATATCATTCAATCTATCGTTAATCTATTTATTTGTCAATATCGTCATTACTTATTTCTATTTTCGCTAAGCACTGAATCTGACTAAGGATTACAGGCAACAGAAAACGAGGCTGGACTCCAGTGAAAAGAAAACGAGAGAACGGCCGCGGACCTTACTTAATTCCGGCTCACACACACATGTAATATTCAAAATTGGGGACTTTATAGCCCCTTGGATAATAGTGGCTGGTACTCGGTGATTAGATAAAATTCCTTGTTAAACGTCTGGCTTCAATCGCCGCCTAGAGACCATAAAAAAGGAACTTTAATATAAACAGATGCCATGATTCCCTCCCTATCGTAACCCGGAGTTATCGACGCGTTTTTGGGTACATCTGCCGAGTGTTTATGCACCATCTGAGAATCGTATATTTTCCTCCGCAATTTCATAAAGTTAAGGAGAAGGAAAAAAAACTAATTTGACTCTTTTTTTTCTCTTTCTCCTCCCAGCCCCTCTTTCTCTCTGTCTGTTTCTTTCTCTGATTCTTGCTGCTCCTCCTCTTCCTTCTTCTTCTTCTTCTTCTTCTTCTCTCTTCTCTCTCTCTCTCTCTTCTCTCTCTCTCTCTCTCTCTCTCTCTCTCTCTCCCTCTCTCTCTCTCTCTCTCTCTCTTCTTTCACTTCCTCTTCTCTCTCTCTCTCTCTCTCACTCTCTCTCTCTCTCTCTCTTTCTCTTCCTTCCTCTCTCCCCTCTTTCTCTCCCTTCTTCTCTCTCTCTTCTCTCTCTCTCTCTCTTCTTTCTCTCTCTCTCTCTCTCTTCTTCTCTCTCTCTCTCTCTCTCTCTCTCTCTCTCTCTCTCTCACTCACTCTCCCTTCCCCTCTCTCACTCTCCCTTCCCCTCTCTCTCTCTCTCCCTTCCACTCTCTCTCTCTCTCTTTCTCTCTCTCA
>NC_091567.1:17150377-17152877 GCF_042767895.1 Penaeus vannamei
AAGCAGAGTTGACAGTGTGTCAATAATCCAGATTTTATTTGATGTTCCACAGAGGTTAAACACACACCTTTACCCCCCCCCCCTCTTGCCCCTCCCTCTCTCCACTACCCCTTTCCCCAACCCTTCCTCTTCTCCCCAGTTTTCCTGCCTCCCCCTCCTCATCTCCCCTCATACCCCCACCCCTGACTTATTCCTCCCTCCCTACTCTCTCTTCCTCCCCCACTCCTCCCTTATTCCTCCCTCCCTTCCTATCCTCTCTCCCCCCTCCACCCTGCCCTACCCCCTTCCTCCTCCCGTCTCCCCCAATTGTATGACGTCACAGCTAATTTAGGGTCTCGAACGCCCGCTGAGATTGTTAACAAATTGTTTATTGACATTGATTCAGTCGGGCAGTGGCGGCGGGCGGGAGAGGCGGGCGTGCGGGCGGCGCGGTGCATGGCGGGCCCGCGAGGAGTGCTTGGCGGCTCTCGGGTTGTAGCGGGGAGGTGTTGTCGCCTGGTTGTAATTGCTGTTGTATTCTGATTATGGGGTTTTACTGCAATTATTTTATTTATTTATTTTATCGCTTTTTATTATTATTTTTTTTATATTAATTTTTAAATTTTATTATTGTAATGATTATATCGCCATATCGTTATATAATCCTCATTATATAATCATAATTGTCATTATATCTTTTCGTTTTTCGTTTTCATATTTATATGTTTTATTATAATCACTATTAACATTGTAATGATTATCATGAATAATAATAATGAAAAACAACAATGATGACATAAATGATAATAGCAATAGTAATAATAATGATAATAATAATAGTAATAGTAGTTATAGTAATAATAGTAATAATATTAATAATAATAATAATAATAATAATAATAATAATAATAATAATAATAATAATAATAATAATAATAATAATAATGATAATAATAAAAATACTAATAATAACAATAATAATAACAATAATAATAACAATAACAATAATAATAATAATGACAATAATAATAACAATAATATTATTACTATTGTTACTATTATTATGATCGTGTTGTTGTCATTATGTTTTTTTTTTTTTTTTTATCTTCTCGAGGAAGATAAAAAACAGTAGGAGAAAAGATATTTAAAAAAATACACAACACGAAGACGAACAGAGACAAAAGACGACAACGAAGAAAAACGCGAACGAAAGGAAGAGAGAAAATTCGAAAGGAGAGATAAGGCAACAAGAGCCCGCAGGATTAGAAGGTGACTAACCCTCCCGACCGCTAAAACAGGGTCATGTACTTGAGTTTCTCCCGACGACTCCTCTAAGTATGAGGTGCAACTTGTTTATGTACGATTTGTAAACACGACCGACGTGTTCTAGGAAACAGACAGCTCTTCACGGCCTTATTTACTTCGGGAAGTTTCGAGGCGGCCGTAAATCTGGGCTCTCGAGACTCGCTTACGTGAATGGGATTTAGCGCGTGTCAACGGCCTGCGGGGATCATGGCGGGAAGAAAACGGAGGGAAAGGCGGAGGAGGGAGGGAGAGGGAAGGAGGAAGTGGAGATAAGAATGAGAGAGATATAGAAACTGGGGAGAGAGAGGGAGAGTAGGAAGAAGAAGATACTTGAGAGAGTCAAAGAAGGACGAGGGAGAAAAGAGTAAAGAGGAAGAGGAGGTAAGATATAGAGAGATTTAGAAACTGGGGAGATAGGTAAAAAGAAGGAACGAGAGAGGGGGAGTAGGAAGGAGGAGACACTGGAGAGAGACAAAGAGGAGGAATGCGAGGGCGAAGGAAAAAGAAAACAAGAGAGAGGGAGGGGAAAAGAGACATTGGAGAAAAAGGAGGAGAGCAAGAAAAAGACGGAGCAGATAGCAGATACTGAATAGAGAAGAAAAATGGACATAGACAACAGAGAAAAATAGAGAGATAAGCGAGAAAAGAAAGAAGACACAGGAAAGATATGAAAAAGGGAAGAGGACAGGGAGAAAGAGAAAATATGAGCAGGGTGGAGGGAACATGGAAATGAGGGAAAAGGGAGGATGGAAAAAGAATCACAAACTACAAGAAAGAAAGAAGAAAAATAGGAAAAACACTCAAATACTGAGCACAAAAGAACATAATTTAACCTCAACCAACATTCAATATCATTCTCCACTGCATTCTGAAATATGAATGAATCCCCTCCCCTGGGGTTGCGAGGGGGAGGGAAGAGGAGGGGAGGCTACGGGGGGGGGGGTGAGCAAGGGCCGAACTCCACAAAACCGTCGAGTGGTTCGGGTGGTGGCCTGGCCGGTCGCTTAATCTCCGAAAATTCAAAGTTTGCGTTTGTGAGTCGCTGGTTATTGTATTCAGGGAATTGTGATTGTAAGGGTCAATATCAGCCTGTTAACTCTGCACCCGTCATCTTTAAGGCGCAGGAATGACGCGCTTGTGTGTGCGTGTGCGTGTGACTGCATGGTTTGCGTGCAAGTGTGAGCGGTGTGCAGTTCCGGTATGGAATTTGTTTGTT
>NC_091567.1:17162877-17165377 GCF_042767895.1 Penaeus vannamei
CCTCCTCCTCCTCCTCCCCTCTCTCCTTGGTCCTCCCTCCCTGTTCCCCTCCTCTTCCCTCCCTCCTTCCCTCCTCTTCCCTCCCTCTTTCCCTCCTTCTCTCTCTCCCTCCTCCTCCCTCCCTCTTTCCCTCCTTCTCTCTCTCCCTCCTCCTCCCTCCCTCTTTCCCTCCTTCTCCCCTTTACCCATCCCCTTACCCCCCCCCTCCCCTCCAACAGCGCAATCCTGTTCAATTACCATGTAAAATCCGTAGGCCTACCCAGAGAGTGCGGGGAGGCGGAGGGGGAAGGGGGTGGCGAAGGAGGGGGGAGGAGGCGGAGGAGAGGAGGGAGGAGAAGGTGGAGGAGAGGAGGGAGGAGAAGGTGGATGAGGGGAGAGAGAAGAAGGCAGAGAGGGAAACGGCGGAGGAGGGAGGGGGAGAAGGCGGAAGAGGAGGTGGGGGTCAAAGAGGATGAGGGGAGGGGGCAGTAGAGAGAAGGAAGATAAGGTGATAAGAAACATGGAGGGAGATACACGATAGAGTGAAACAGGCAACACAGAGGAAGGAGAGAACAGGAGGAAGGAGAAAACAGGAAGAAGGAGAAAACAGGAGGAAAAGGAAGGGAAAGGTATGGAAGGGGAGAGAGGTAAGGGGGGAAGTTCTAGGCACGAGTGAGGAAAGCTAAAACGGAGTCGGAAGTCACGCAATCGGACACTGTGATGTACAATCAGAACACGTCAAGATACAATCACGGATCCGGGATTTTTTTTCCTTCTTCTCTCTCTTTCTCTTTCTTTTTTTTCCTTCTTCCTTTTTCTGTGTCTATCAGTATTTTAGATCTGTTTCTTTGTTTAACATTTACGTTTTTGTGTTTACTCTTATACTAATCAACCAATCAATTTGTTTATCTATTTATCATTATCATTTTTACAGATTTTTTTTGTGTGTACTTTTTGTAATAACTTCATTAAGTATTAAGTATCTACTCTTTGTCTCTTTCTTTCGCTTATTTTCATATTTATTGATTCATCTGTCTAATTACCTCATTATTAATTCATTAGGCCGTCCGTCCATGCTGATGTCTTCTGTGTGCAAGGAAGAGAAAGAAGATTATAGGTTATTGTTACTGTTATTCATTATTGTTATTATTGTTAGTTCTTGTTGTTATTTTATTATCATTATCACTATCATTCTTATTATTATTGTCATTATTATAATTATGATTATCATTAATAATAATATTATCATTATTGTTATTATTACTATCATCATCATTATTGTTGTTGTTATCATTAATATAATTATCACCATCATTATCATTATTATCATTATCATTATCATTATTATCATTATCACCATTATTTTTATTATTATTATCATTGTTGTTGTTGTTGTTGTTGTTGTTGTTGTTGTTGTTGTTGTTTTTGTTATTATTATTAATATTATTATTATTATTATTATTATTATTATTATTATTATTATTATTATTATTATTATTATTATTATTATTATTATTATTATTATTATTATTATCATTATTATCATTATCATTATTGTTATCATTATCATTATTATTCTTGCTGTTGCTATTATTGGCATTATCATACATAAATACATACATACATATATATATATATATATATATATATATATATATATATATATATATATATATATATATATATATATATATATATATATCCCTCTCCAATTTCTCCTTCCTCTCACTTTTCCTTTTCTCCTTTTCACCTTTCCTCCTCTTCCTCGTCTTTCTCCTCTTTCCGTCTCTTTCGCCCTTCTTTCCTTCTCCCTCTCCCCGTCTTTCCCTTTTTCTTTCTCCCTCTCCCCTCTTCTTTTCCCCTCTCCTCCTCCTCCCCTCCCCCTTCCCCTCCCCCCTCCCCCCCTCCCCTCCCGTCTTGGTTGATTACAACTGTGCCCTCTCTTAATACTCAATAAATTTCCAATGAGTTCCCATTCTAGTCTAAATGAAATCACCGTGAAGCTGTGAGTGACGTTGAGGGCGTGTCTGGACAGCCCCGGGTGTGGGAATGGGGAGGGGGGAGGGGTAAGGGGGAGGAGGGGGGAGGGGGTAAGGCGGAGGAGTGGGGAGGGGGTAAGGGGAGGGGGAGTAGTGAGGGGTAGGGGGGAGGAGGGGGGAGGGGGTAAGGGGAGGAGTGGGGAGGGGGTAAGGGGGAGGGGTAGTGAGGGGTAAGGGGGAGGAGTGAGGAGGGGGTAAAAGGGGAGGAGTGGGGGGGGGGGAGGAGCAGGGGTTGGGGGGTAAGGGTTGGGGTTGGGTAAAGGTTAGGGAGTGGGGGAGGGAGTAACGGGTTAGGAGGTGGGGAGGGTAAGAACGGGTTAGGGAGTGGGGAGGGAGGAAGGGGAGGAGTGGGGAGGGGGGTAAGGGGGAGGGAGCTGAGTGAGGGGTAAGGGAGAGGGGTAGGGTAGGGAGGGGTAAGGGGAGGAAATATGAGGGGGGGGATGGGTAAAGGGGAGGTGTGGGGAGGGGGTATGGGGGAGGGG
>NC_091567.1:17177877-17182877 GCF_042767895.1 Penaeus vannamei
TTTCTTTTTCCTGTTTCCTTTTTTCCTCTTCTCTCTTCCCTCCATCTTTCTCTTCGGTCTCTTCTCTCCTCCCCCTTTTCTTGATATTCTTCTTTTTTCCGTCTCTCTCTCTCTCTCTCTCTCTCTCTCTCTCTCTCTCTCTCTCTCTCTCTCTCTCTCTCTCTCTCTCTCTCTCTCTCTCTCTCTCTCTCTCTCTCTCTCTTTCTTTCTCTCTTATTCCAGTTTCGTTTTTGTCTTTATCTCTCCACCTATCCTCTCTCTATCTACCTATCCTCCTATTCTTCCTTGTTCTCTTCTTTATTTTTTCTTCCCCTCCCTTTTGTTTCGTCTTGATTATATTTGCTCTCTTTCTCCCTATTACCTCTTTCGTTCTCACCTCATTACCAGTCCTTCCTACCCTTTAATCTGCTAAGCGTCTTTCTTTCTTTCTTTCTTTCAATATTTTTTGCGCCCCGTTTCATATTCGTTATCGTCGTCGTTGTGTTTATTTTTGTTTTACCTTTGCTCGAATATTTGTTCTTTTTTATCTATTTTTTCCCTTTGGATGCTGTTTCCTGTGAATTTACATAGCGAAAAAGTTTTGACTAAACTTTTTTTTGTTTGTTTTTATAAAGTTTCATTCTTGCTCTGCTTTATTTTCATTTTTTTCTTTCTTAAATCATTCTGCCTGTTCTTTCTCTTCTCTTTCTGTTTCTTTTCTTCATATTCTTTCTCTTTTTTTCTCTTTTCTTCTCATCCTCTTTCCTCATCATTTTTTTCCCTTTCTTTTCTTTATTCGTCCCTCCATCTCCTCTTCTCCTGTTTCGTCTCGTCTTACTACTTTTCTGTCTCTTCTCCTGCTTTCATTCCAATTCTTCCCCTTCTCTTCTCTTTTTATCTCGTTCCTCCTCGTCCCATTTTTCTTCTTCATTCCATTCCCTTTTTTCATCCGTCCTACTTTACCTTTCCCCCCTTTTCCTGTTCTTCCTTCTCCCATTCTTCTCTTGTTTCTATAATACCCTTTCCTTTCTCTCTTTCCTTTTCCTTCCCTTCCGATCTCCTCCCCCTTCCCCTTCTCATCCCCTCCCCTCCCCTCCATTTCCGCCTGCATTCCCATCCCCAAAATTCTGATTAGCCATTTTGAGAGAACTCGCTCGCTCCCAATACGCTTTTTCTTCTTTTTCCCCCTTTTTCCCTCTGTTTTTCCGCCCGTTGACTCTTGGCGAAGATTACACACACGAGGCTAGCCATTGTTGTATCACGGTAGGGGGAGGGGGAGGGGGAGGGGAAGGGGGAGGGGAGAGGGGCTGATAAGGCTGCTTTCTTGGTGTCTCCTTATGCCCGTCCATACTCTTTGCTTTTTCCTATTTTCATTTTTGATCCACCTCCTCCTCCTCCTCTTCCTTCTCTTTCTTCTTCTCCAATCTCTTTGCTTATTCTGATTCTATTTTTTCTATTATATCTCACTTCCTTCCTACATTTTGTGTGTGCGTGTGAGCATCGAAGAAGAAATGAATCACACGAGCTGAAAATGACAGGGAGTAAATCAAACGCGGGTTTTGTGTCCATAGACTTTCAAAATTGGATCCACTCGTGCGAGATAATCGTCATTAAGAAGTTATTTGAAAATTTCTTTCCTAATATAGAATGGAAACCGAGGATATCAAAACCAGATAAATAGATAAATAAAACAAAGATCCACTAACACCAAATGAGAATAAAAAGGCCGCACAATCACGAAAGAAAACCCTGACAAACCGACTGATGACCCGAGGTCCGTCAGACACAGCCCAGGGGACGCGCCTCAGTGGTCACGCGTGTCCATCAGCGCCACAATCGCCACAATCACCACTAATCACCGGCGTCCCAGCTATCATATCAACGAGAAATTGGCTGCCGCGATTAATTTCACTGGAAATATTAGATCCACTGTTTCTCTCTCGCGCGTTTCTCTCTTTCTTGGGGCATTTTTCTTTCTTTCTCGTTGATTTATTATCTTTTAGTGTGTTTATCAAAACTGAAGCTGTGTCGTTTGTTTTATCTGGATTTGGATGGATTTCCTCGTCTCAAAGATTATGTGCAGCGTGAATTTTGTCCAAATGTGGGAAAGAAGGATTTTGTCGCTGAGTTATTTGTGCAACAGCATGTCCCAGATTTTAATCTTGATACACACATAGAAAACGAATGCACGTACACAGACAAACAGACAGACAGATGGGGAGGCGGACAGAAAGATAGATAGCGTGTGTGTGCTACAAATATGATACAGAATATCGGTAAATGAAATGCAAACAGCCGACGAACAGTAGGCAAAGGAGCAGAGAAAAGACGGCCTCCCTAAAGAGCGACGCCAAACAGCAATCGCTTCGGCGGAGAATCTCTTTACAATAACCAATATTGACGGAAGGTGGAGAGGGGGGGGGGCGCCAAGGGGAGGGAGGGGGAGGAAAAGGAGGCGGGGGGCATACTTGCTCATTGTGACCCAGCGTCTCCAATGAACGAGCCCCATGCCTCGCCCCCTCCCTCCTCTCCCCCTCCCCCTCCCCTCCTCCCCATTCATTCGCCTAAAGATCTTAAGAAAGAGAGGGGGAGAAAGGAGGGCAAACATCCATTGAGACATTTTTTTTCCTCATCTTCTTCTTTTGACAACGTCTTGCATGATCTTGGGAGGAGAAGGAGGAGAAGGAGGAGAAAGGAGGTCGTTTTGTATCATACTCGTTTGTGCGTTTGTGTTTGTCCTCGCTTTCTCCATCTCTCTTTGTCCTCTTTGTTATTTCTGTTTACTTCTTTCTAATTTTTTACCTCTTTTTCGTCACTCATTCTTCCACATCTTCTTCCTGTTTCTTTGTCTAGCTTTTATGTTTTTCTCTCAATTTTCTTACCTCTTCTTTCCTTCCTCCCTCCCTTTCCCACACTTCTTTCTTTTCTCTCCTTCTACCCCCCTTTTCATATCTCGCGTATGCACTCTTTTCTCCGTTTCCCTTTCCCCGTCTCTTCTATTTCTCTTCGATCCCCAACCTCATTTATCCTATCCTTCCAGTTCCGTGTTTCTCTTCTTTCTCCCTTCCTTCCCTTTCTCTCCTCACTCTCCGTCCCTCTCTATATTTACCTTCCTTCCTTTCTTTTTTTTCCACTTTCCATTCTTTCCCTTCTCTCTGTCCCTTCCCTCACTCCTCTCTCTCTTCCTTCCCTCCCTCCCCCCATCCCTCCCTTTCCTTTCTTTTCTCTCTCTCTCACTTCCCTCCCCCATCCCTCCCTTCCACTCCCTTCTCTTTCTCTTCTCTTCCCTCTCCCTCCCTCCCTTTCCTTCTCTACCCTTCTCTCTTCCACTTCCCTCCCCATCCACCCCTTTTCCGTTCCCTCCCCTTCCCTTCTCTTTCCCTCTTCTCCGCCTCTTTCCCTTCCCTTCCCCACCCTTACCTTAACCCTCTCTCCCTTCCCATCCCTTCCCTTCCCCTGCACCCCCTCCCTTCCCATCATATCCCCTTCCCTTCCCCTCCCTTCCCCATCCCCTCCCTCGCTTCCTTCTCTTCCCCCACCATCTCCTCCATCCCCATCCCATCCCTCTGCTTTCCCCTTCCCCTCCCTCCCTTCCCCACCCCACCCCTCTCTTCCCTTCCCTTCCCTCCACCCTTGCCTCACACCTCTCTCTCCCTTCCCATCCCTTCCCTTCCCTGCCCCCCCTCCCCTTCCCATCCTATTCTCTCCTCTTCCCTTCCCCTCCCTTCCCACCCCACCCCTCTCTTCCCTTCCCTTCCCCTCCCGCCCCCCCCCCATAAAAAGGGAGGGGCGGACGTGTAGCAGGTGATAGAAACACAGAACTCATCACCTTGTGAGATTCTTTTTTGCTTTGGAACAAGGCAAGATTTCCGATCGGATTTT
The DNA here is from genome assembly GCF_042767895.1 of Penaeus vannamei. NCBI lineage: Eukaryota > Metazoa > Arthropoda > Malacostraca > Decapoda > Penaeidae > Penaeus > Penaeus vannamei. The sequence continues at coordinate 17,181,739 of NC_091567.1, forward strand.
TTCTCTCTTTCTCGTTCCAGCTTTCTTTTTCTTTTTCTTTCGTTATTGCATTTTTTCTCTCCCTTTTCTCTCTCTCTTTCCGATACGGTATTGGAAGAAAGGAGGAAATTGTGGTGGTGATGAAATGTATTAATGATAAATCATGATAATGCTAATAGTAAAGAAATGGATATGCAATTGAATTAGTTTTACAAAGTAGTGTAAAGAAACGAAAAAAGAGACAGGAGAGATAAAAGCACATGAACAGAGAGAAAGAAAAATAACAAATAGAGAAAAACAAAGGAAATGGAAAACAAAGCAAGAGACAGGACGGGTAAAAGGACATGATCAGATAGAAAGAAAAAACAGCAAATAGAGAAAGAAAAGGAATGGAAAAGGAGGAAAAACTGGAGGCAGGACAGATAGAAGGACATGAAGAGAAAAAAAGAAAGATAACAGATAAAGAGAAAAAGAAAAAGAAAAAGAAAAGAGAAAAAAACAGGAGACAGGACAGATAAAAAGACATGGACAGACAGCAAGAGAAAAAGGAAATAACATAATAAGAGAAAGAAAAGATATGGAAAAGGAAAGAAAAAGAAACAGGACAGCTAAAAGGAGGAGGTGAATTTCAGAGAGATACAGAAAGAATGCAAATAAAGAGAAAGAGAAGAAAGGGAGAACGAAATGTGACACCAAAGAAGAAGAACCACAACACTTCCCTGCATTTGTAATGTGGCCCTCGCGTGGTGGCACTTTGAAGGGGGGGGGGGGCAGAGGGGAGAGGGGAAGGGGGAGGAAAATGTGGGGGAGAAGGAGGGAGAGGGAGGATAGGAGGGAGAGAAGAATGTGTGGAGGAGGAAGGGAGGAGAGAGAGAGGGAGAATATCTAGAGAGAAGGAGGGAGAGGGAGGGCAGGAAGGGTGTATGGGAGAGCGAAGGAGGAGGGAGAGGGAGGGGAGCAGGGAAGAGGTGAATGTGAAAGCGAAGGGGGTGAGGGAGGGGAGGAGAGAGGAAGGAAAATGTGAGGGAGGATGAGAGGGGGAGGGGGGAGGAGTCAGGGGGAGAAATGGAAAAGATGTGGGTGAGGGGGAGGAGAAGGAGGAAGTGCCAGGTAATAAAGGAAAAGAAGGCGAGATATTATGGGAAATCCTTGATTAAAAG
>NC_091567.1:17192877-17197877 GCF_042767895.1 Penaeus vannamei
AGCGTCAGCAGAGTAACCGTCGCCGTTTTCCTGCCAGCGACGGTTTAGTAAGCAGTTCCAGGAAAACAGATTTTCGGAAAGGGAGACGTTTAGAAAGAAAGGGGGAGAACAGGAAAGAAAAATACCGCTGGTGGCTCTAACAGTGTCGTGGATTTGCATAAGTGTTTGTTTGTTTATTCAAAACTGGTTTCTTCCATGTCAATGGGATAACGACGCGACGTAAGCATCGGCCAATGAGCTGCGAACGCTCCAATTTCGAAATCGACCAATCAAATCCCGACGTCAGCGTTGCAGACGACCAATCAGAGGTGATATTGGCGCTCGCAGGAAGGCAGGGGAGGAAGGCAGGCGAGAGCGGCCTGTTGATTAGCAATACACGTACATATGTGCATCTGTATACGTACATAGATGTGTATATATGTTTCCACGCTCTCCAGTCGCGTGCCATTATTATATATTAGACTGGAGAGTTGCAATATCCATGTAAATGCCCTCGAGAAGAGAAGGAGAAGCTTGATGGCTGGAGGTCAAAGGTCAGAGAGCCAGACGCCGGTTAATGTGGAGGAGTGCCAATAAACGAAGGCAAATAGTGCCTGCACCTCTGATGCTCTTTGAAAAAGGCAGAAAAAGGAGGAAGAGAGGGAAGATGAGAGAAGGAAGACAGGAGTGAGAGATAGAGATAGATAGATAAATAGAGAGAGAGAGAGAGAGAATGATAAATTGAGAAAGAGGAAGAGTCGAGAGAGCGGAGGAGAGAAAAATGCAGAAGAAAAAAGAGCAAGATTGAAAAATTGAATGCTAAAAGATTCTGCTTACTTTGAGAGCTTATGTTTATTCTCTCTCTCTCTCTCTGTCTCTCTTCCTCTCTCCCTCTCTCTCTCTCTTACTTTTTCCCAAGTATGAATATACACGGCGTTTCAGGTAAGTCTTTTGAGGCGCGAGATTAAAGAACGATACATCGAGATGATTAAGATGAGAGAGAGAGAGAAAGGGGGGGGAGGGAAGAGAGAGAGAGAGAAAGAGGGATGGGAAAGAGAGGTGAGAGAAAGAGAGAGGGGGATGGGAGGAGAGAGAGAGCAGTTAAAAAAGAGAGAGATGGAGGAGATAAACATGCAAGGGAAGTCATACGAAGATTGATAGTGTAAAGCAAGACAGTTGAGACAAAAAAAGGAAAATGAAAGCCAGAGTGAGAGGAGAAAAGGAATGGAAGCAAAGAAGGAAGAGAGACAGAGTGCGAGGAGATTAAGAAAAAAAAATAGAAGCAAAGAAGAGAGAAAGAGAGAGAAGTGATATAGAATGGAAATGATAAAAAGAGAGAAACAGAAAGGCTAATCCTACCGGGCAATATAACTAAGTGATAAAGAAGAAATAAAACAATAGAGTAATGAAATATGACAAGAATGTGATGGAACTATGCGAGCTTTATCAACATACCTCCCTCCCACTCCTCTTAGTCGACCTTTTAACGTTATCAAGAGGGGAGACGGGGAGAGAACGGGAGCTTACCTTCTTCCCCCTCTTCCCCTTCTCCCTTCCCCTCTTCTCCCTCCCCCTCTCCGTCTACGTGGCTTTCCCCTCGCCTCTTCTCCCCCCTCTTCTCCTTCCCCGTTTTCTAGTCTTTTCCTCTCTTCCCACGTGTCTTTCCCCTCGCCTCTTCTTCCCCCTCTCCTCCTCCCCATCGCATTCTACTTCCTCCGTTTCCCTTCTTTCCTTCCCCCTCTTCTTGTTCCTTGCTCTTCCTCTCTCTCTCCACCTCCTCCCTTGCTCCTTTCCCCTCATTCCCCTCCATTCTCCTCCTTCCCTCCCTTGCTTCTTTCTACTCCTCCCCCTTGCTCTGCCTGGTTTACCCTCTCCACTCCTTCCCTTCCCTTTCCCTCAATTCCTCCTCTTCTTCTTCTTCTCTCCTTCCTTTCTCCCACCTTGTTTCCCCTTTACTTGGCCCCTCCTCTTCTTTCCTCCTCCATCTTCCAACTTGCTTTTCTTTTCGCCCTATCCTCCTCCTCTCTCTCTCTTCCTCCCGCTTCTGCTGCCCTCTCTCCTCCATAACCTTTCCCTTCTCCTCTCCATGGCCCTCCCCCTCCACCCCCTTCATAGCCTCTCCACCTTCATAGCCCTTCCCTCCACCTCTCTCTCAGCCCTTCCTCCACCCTCGTGCCCTTCCTCCACCCCTGTAGCCCTTCCCTCCACCCTTCGTAGCCCTCTTCCCTCCTCCTCCCCTTCAGCTCCTTCCCCTCTCTCCAATTCCTTCGTAGCCCTTCCCCTCCACCCTCGTAGCCTCTTCCCCTCCAATTTCTTCGTAGCCCTTCCCCCTCCACCCCTTCGTAGACCTTCCCCTCCACCCCTTCGTAGCCCTTCCTCCACCCCTTCGTAGCCCTTCCCCCTCCACCCTCGTAGCCTCTTCCCTCCGCCCCTTCGTAGCCCTTCCCCCCACCCCTTCATAGCCCTTCCCCTCCACCCCTTCGTAGCCCTTCCCCTCCACCCCTTCAGCCCTTTCCCTCCACCCCTTCGTAGCCCTTCCCTCCTCCACTCCCTTTCTTCATAGCCCTTCCCTCCACCCCTTCGTAGCCCTTCCCCTCCACCTTCATAGTCTCTCTTCCTCCACCCCTTCGTAGCCCTTCCCCTCCACCCCTTCATAGCTCCTTCCTCCACCCCTTCATAGCCCTTCCCCCTCCACCCCTTCAGCCCTTTCCCCTCCACCCCTTCATAGCCCTCTTCCCTCTCCACCCTTCGTAGCCCTTCCCCTCCACCCTTCATAGCCCTTCCCCCTCCACCCCTTCAGCCCTTCCCCCCTCCACCCCTTCAGCCCCCTTCCTCCACCCCTTCAGCCCTTCCCCTCACCCCTTCGTGGTTCTTCCCCTCCACCCCTTCAGCCCTTCCCCTCCACCCCTTCATAGCCCTTCCCTCCGCCCCTTCGTAGCTCCTTCCCCTCCAACTCTCTCAGCCCTTCCCTCCACCCCTTCATAGCCCTTCCCCCTCCACCCCTTCGTAGCCTTCCCTCCACCCCTTCATAGACCTTCCCCTCCACCCCTTCAGCCCTTCCCCTCCACCCCTTCATAGCCCTTCCCTCCACCCCTTCATAGCTCCTTCCACCTCCACCCCTTCATAGCCCTTCCTCCACCCCTTCAGCCCTTCCCCTCCACCCCTTCATAGCCCTTCCCTCCACCCCTTCTTCGTAGCCTCTTCCTCCACCCCTTCAGCCCTTCCCCTCCACCCCCTTCGTAGCCTTCCTCCACCCTTCGTAGCCCTCCCCTCCACCCCTTCATAGCCCTTCCCCCTCCACCTCCCTTTGCCATAGCCCTTCCCCTCCACCCCTTCTCCTTAGCCCCTTCCCCTCCACCCCCTCAGCCCTTCCCCTCCACCCTTCGTAGCCCTTCCTCCACCTCCCCTCTGTAGCCCTCCCCTCCACCCCCTTCAGCCTCTTCCCCTCCAATTCCCCTTCGTAGCCCTCCACCTTCATAGCCCTTCCCCCTCCACCCCTTCAGCCCTTCCCTCCACCCTTCGTAGCCTTCCCTCCACCCCTTCAGCCCTTCCCCTCCACTCTTCGTAGCCCTCCCCCTCCACCCTTCATAGCCCTTCCCCTCCACCCTTCGTAGTCCTCCTCCAATTCCTTCAGCCCTCCCCCTCCACCCCTTCAGGCCCTTCCTCCACTCCCCGTAGTCCTTCCCCTCCACCTCCCTTCATAGCTCTTCCCCCTCCACCCCTTCGTAGCCCTTCCCCTCCACCCTTCATAGCCCTTCCCCTCCACCTCTTCGTAGCCCTTCCCCCTCCACCCCTTCGTAAAGCCCTTCCCCTCCACCCTTCGTAGCCCTTCCTCCACCCTTCGTAGCCCTTCCCCCTCTCCACCCTCGTAGCCCTTCCCCTCCAACCCCTTCTTAGCCCTTCCCCCTCCACCCCTTCAGCCCTTCCCCTCCACCCCTTCATAGCCCTTCCCCCTCCACCCCTTCAGCCCTTCCCCTCCACCCCTTCGTAGCCCTCCTCCCTCCACCCTTTTCATAGCCCTCCCCTCCACCCCTTCGTAGCCCTTCCCCTCCACCCTTCAGCCCTTCCCTCCACCCCTTCAGGGCTCTCTTCCCCTCCACCCTTCAGCCCTTCCCTCCACCCTCTTCGTAGCCCTTCCCTCCACCCCTTCGTAGTCCTTCCCCTCCACCCCTTCATAGCTCTTCCCCTCCACCCCTTCATAGCCCTTCCTCCACCCCTCAGCCCCTCCCCCTCCACCCCTTCGTAGCCCTTCCCCCTCCACCCCTTCGTAGTCCTTCCCCCTCCACCCCTTCATAGCTCTCTTCCCCTCCACCCCTTCATAGCCCTCTCCCCTCCACCCCTTCATAGCCCTTCCCCTCCACCCCTTCTGCCAGCCCTTCCCCTCCACCCCTTCAGCCCTCTCCATCCCTTCATAGCCCTTTCCCCTCCACCCCTTCGTGTAGTCCTTCCCCTCCACCCCTTCATAGCTCTCTCCTCCACCCCTTCATAGCCCTTCCCCTCCACCTTCATACAGCCCTTCCCCTCCACCTCTTCAGTCTCTTCCTCCACCCTTCAGCCCTTCCCCCTCCACCCCTTCATAGCCCTTCCCTCCACTCCCTTCGTAGCCCTTCCTCCACCCTTCATAGCTCCTTCCCCTCCACCCCTTCTCGTAGCCCTTCCCCTCCACCCTTCAGCCCTTCCCCCTCCACCCCTTCGTAGCCCTTCCCCCTCTCTCCTACCCCCTTCGTAGCCCTTCCCCTCCACCCTTCAGCCCTTCCCCCTCCACCCCCTTCATAGCTCCCTCCCTCCAATTTCTTCGTAGCCCTTTCCCACCCCTTCATAGCCCTTCCCCTCCACCTCCCTTCAGCCCTTCCCCCTCCACCCCTTCATAGCCCTTCCCCTCCACCCCTTCATAGCCCTTCCTCCACCCCTTCATAGCCCTTCCCTCCACTCCTTCGTAGCCCTTCCCCCTCCACCCCTTCGTAGCCCTTCCTCCACCCTTCGTGGCCCTTCCCTCCACCCCTTCATAGCCCTTCCCCTCT
>NC_091567.1:17237877-17240377 GCF_042767895.1 Penaeus vannamei
CGCTTGAGTCTGTGTGGGTGTGTCTTTCGGTACGTCTGTCTGCCTGTCTCTATCTATCTATCTATCTATCTATCTATATATCTATCTATATATCTATCTATCTATCTATCTATCTATCTATCTATCTATCTATCTATCTATATATATATATATATATATATATATATATATATATATATATATATATATATATATATATATATATATATATATATGTGTGTGTGTGTGTGTGTGTGTGTATATATGTGTATATATATATATATATATATATATATATATATATATATATATATATATATATATATACACACATTATTCATTTACCTTTAATTTCCCCTTTCCCCTTTTTCCCTTCTTTCCTGTTCCTCGCATTTTTCTCCCGCTCTTCACTTCTCTCCCCTCCCACTTACTCTCATCCCCCTCCTCCCTCCCCCTCTTCCTCCCTCATAGCCCCCTCCGCCTCTTGGCCATAGATATCAATTTCACATTGATTACTCGTCGAGTGACCGCGTGTCAGTGTGTTTGTTTCTTTGTTTGTTTGTTCGGTCAGCTGGTCATTTATTTATTTATTTATTTATTTTACGCTGGTAGATGTTTTTTTTTATTATTATGTGGCTGCTTTATTTCTTGTTCTACTGCTACCCTTATTTCATTTTTTTCTGCTGTCTTTATTTACGGTTTATTTTCATGTGCTTCCGTCTTCTCTTCTTTTCGGTTTTGTGTACATATTTAGGCAATCGTTTTCTTTTAGTTCATTTAGTTTCTAATCATTTTCAGCGAGCTACAGACTGGTCTTCATTTTCTTCTACTGTTAGAAAAATCTTAGGATTCCTATCTGTCTATCCATCTCTCTCTCTCTCTCTCTCTCTCTCTCTCTCTCTCTCTCTCTCTCTCTCTCTCTCTCTGTCTCTGTCTCTGTCTCTGTCTCTCTCTCTCCCTCTCTCCCTCCTCTCGCCTTCTCTTCTTCATCTTCCTGCCTCTCTCTCTCTCTCTCTCTCTCTCTCTCTATATATATATATATATATATATATATATATATATATATATATATACATACATATATATATATATATATATATATATATATATACATACATATATATATATATATATATATATATATATATATATATATATATATATATGTATATATATACGCGTGTGTGTGTGTGTGCGTGTGTGTGCGCGTGTATGCGTGTGTGCGTGTGCGTATGCGCGTGTGTGTGTGTGTGTGTGTGTGCGTGTGTGTGTATGTGTGTGAGTATATATGTATATAAAGTGTATACGTTACTGTACTGCTCCGGAAGCGGCAGCAATATCCTTTCCAATTCCCAGACGATCCGGATAAGTGACGTCGCATCAGCAACACATTTCTTCAAGAATCACTTGACCTTCCTCGTCCTCCTTTTTTTTTATTTCTCCCTCTCCTCTTCCCCTTCCCTTCCCTACCTCCCAATCCGGAATAGGCAGTGGACTTTCTTTGATTAGGCCCTCTGCCTCCTTCCTTCTTTCCTTCCCTCTCCCTCATTCTCCCTCCCTCCCTCCCTCCTTATATTTCCTCGTTTCGCCTTCTGATTGAAGGTAAGGGGGAGAGAGAGGGAAAGGGAGGAGAGGAGGTGACGAGGCCTGGGAGCGGGGGTGGGGGCGGGGGGAGAATTGGAGGCTGGGGAATGAAGGGATAGGACAGGCGGGGCCAGGGGGGGGGGGCTAATCCACGCGGGGTCTAACTCTTGCGTGTAAATCCGGGATTACGAGGGACGATAAGGACGGACGCAGATGCGAGAGGCCGAGGGAGGGACGGTGGCTGCGGCGGCGCCCGGCGGGCTCTCTCCCGTGCGCGTCTGCGGAGGTGCCACTCTTCCTTTCACACACACACATACCAATATATATATACATATATATATATATATATATATATATATATATATATATATATATATATATATATATATATATATATATATATATATATATATATATATATATATATATATATATATATATATATATATATATATATATATATATATATGTGTGTGTGTGTGTGTGTGTGTGTGTGTGTGTGTGTGTGTGTGTGTGTGTGTGTGTGTTTATACATATACTATATATACATATATTTCTATTCCCTTGGAACCAGAATTCCGAGACTCCAGAGTCAAACAAGAACACGAACCATTCTGAATACTGAATCTATCTTTTGTTCTTCCAGACTGGTATGAAAAATGTTCATCTCTCTCTCTCTCTCTCTCTCTCTCTCTCTCTCTCTCTCTCTCTCTCTCTCTCTCTCTCTCTCTCTCTCTCTCTCTCTCTCTCTCTCTCTCTCTCTCTCTCTCTCTCTCTCCCTTTCCCTTCTCTCTCTCTCTCTCTCTCTCTCTCTCTCTCTCTCTCTCTCTCTCTCTCTCCTCTCTTTCCTCTCTCTCTCTCCCTGCTCTCTGCCTCTCTCACTCTCGCTCTCTCTTTCTCTCCCTTTTGCTCTGCCTCTCTCACTCTCTCTACGTGG
>NC_091567.1:17247877-17252877 GCF_042767895.1 Penaeus vannamei
GTGTGGGGGAGGGAGAGCAAGACGTAAGGGAGGGGAGAGAGAGCATGGGGGGGGGGGGGAAGAGGGAGCGACAAGAGGTTGCGGGAGAAAGAGATTTATGAAGGGAGCAGCTGTAAGGGAGACACCCGAGAAAGGGAGTTCAGCCTGTTTATCATTGCTGTTGGGGTAATATCATTAACGATTTAAGTGGTACAGTCATTCCAGTGATCATAATGCTACTAATTACAGCCATCATTATAGATATTATTATCGTATTACTGGTATTATCATTTTCCTTATCCTTGTTATTGTTATTATTATCCTGATCATCATTATTATCATCCTTATTATCATTACTATCATCATTGCTGTTGTTGTTATTATTATCATTATCATTTTTATTATTGTTATCATTAATACTATAATTCCCATTATTATTGTTGTCAGTATCATTATCATTATCATTATTGCTATTATTATCATTTATATCATTATTATCATTACTATCATTATCATTACCGTTAATAACATTGTTATTATCATTATCATTTCTATTTTCATTATCATTATTACTATCATTGTTATCATTATTCATTGTTGATATCATTATCATCACTGCTATCATACTTGCAGTATTCCCATTCTTATCGTCCTAGAAATCAATTATTACCATCATTATCATTCTAGCTAAAGTCATTTTTAATTCACATATATCTAATATCTCAATGTACATTTGACCTTACGGATATCATTTTTCATCATTATTCACCATTATGAGTTAAACTACATTCCTTTTCTTTTCACTTACACTGTCATTAGTGTTTGTTTGTGGCTTTTCCGAAGAACTTATTTTTCTCCCGCGCCATCTATCACTCGTGACGTCAAAGGTACCAGACATTTTTCAGGAAATATTGTTGGAATTCTCCAGCACAGACTGATGGATTTCGCATTAAAGAAAGAGTTATTTATTTCCATTTTGGATTTTTTTTCTTCGTGTTTATTTCAATTTGTTATTGGTTGTTATTGGTTTTATTTCATGTTATCTTTATTTATTCACTTTATCTATTTATGGGTTGTTTTTCTTTTCTGTTTGGTTGGCTGTTGGAATGTGTAGATGTACTGAATGATTACAATCTATGTGAATTTTATTACGTTATTGATTACTAAGGAAAATTGATTATCCACTACGTTTCATTTCCAGTTCCCTCTTTATATTTCACCTCTATCATTCTCCATCTTTTCTTCTCCTCCCTCCCACTTACTAAATCCTCTCCCTCCCCTATCCACCTCCCCCTCTTCACCACTTTCTTATTTCTCCTATCTTTCTTTCTCTTTTCCCCTCCATCTTTTCTCCTCCTCCCTCCCACTTACTAAATCCTCTTCCTCCCCCTCCACCTCCCCCCTCCACCACTTTCTTATTTTTCCGCTCTTTCTTCCTCTTTTTCCCTCCATCTCTTCTCCTCCCTTCCACTTCCTAAATCCTCTTTCCCTCCCCTCCACCTCCCCCTCTCCACCTCCTCCTCGTCTTCCTCTCTCATCCCAATTTATCGCACCATATCTGATCCGCCAGACTCATCACATACACTATACTGATTCCTTCTATGTTGTTATTAAGGGTGAATTGAGGGCATAGGAGGGGGAGGGGTAAGGGAGGGCGTGGGAGGGTGTAGAGACGAGTAGGGTCAAGTAATACAGCGTTATAAGGACATTATCTTCCTTACGATTGTTGCCAGTTCGCTGGGGGGGGGGGGGATATAACCAGGCACTTCTCTGTCTGTCTGTTTCCCTGTCTCTTTTTCTGTTTGTTTATTTGTCTCTGCCTGTTTTTCTGTATTTATGTTAATCTCTGTCTGTCTGTCTGTCTGTCTCTCTCTCTCTTTACATACACACACATACATATGTGTGTTCCTGATGTGTGTGTATGTGTGTGTGTGTGGTGTGTGTGTGTGTGTGTGTGTGCGTGTGTGTGTGCGTGTGTGTGTGTGTGTGTGTGTGTGTGTGTGTGTGTGTGTGTGTGTGTGTGTGTGTGTGTGTGTGTGTGCGTGTGCGTGTGCGTGTGCGTGTGTGTGTGTGTGTGTGTGTGTGTGTGTGTGCGTGTGCGTGTGCGTGTGTGTGTGTGTGTGTGTGTGTGTGTGTGTGTGTGTGTGTGTGTGTGTGTGTGTGCAGATGTGTACAGATATATTTCCGGCTTCCTCTCTATTTATCTCATCCTCCCCAAATCCTTCGCCAGATCCCGCTCATGATCCTACACGACGGCCGCATTACGCCCTAGGCCTATCAACGCCTGGAGGAGCTGGGCTGAGCGCCGCGCCGGCCGTTTCAGGTCGTGGCTGGTATTGCAACCAAGGGGGGGGGGTAATGGGGGGGGTGGGGGGTAGGGAGGGAAGGAAGGAAGAGGGGAGGGAAGATAAGTGAGGGAGGAGGGAGGGAAAGAGAGAGAGAGAGAGAAAGAGGGAGAGGGAGGATGAAAGGAGGGAGGGTATAAGGAGAATAATGTGACGAGGAGGTATGGAAGGAGAGAGGAAGGGGAGGAAGAAGGGAGATAGTGAGAAGGAGAGAGAAGGAGGGAGGGAGGAGCGTGTGAGAGAGGGGGGGAGGGGAGAAAGAATGCAGAGAGAGAGAAGGAGGGAAGGGGTGAGAGAGGGAGGGAGGGGAGGAAGAAGAAAGAAATTGAGGGAAAGAGGGAGGGAGGGAGGGGAGGAAGAAGGGAGAAAAGGAGGGAGAGAGAGAGAGAGAGAAGGGGGGGAGGAGGGGGAGAGGGAGAGAGGAAGCAGAAGATCCTCAACGTACGTGTGACTATATCTGTTTTATTTGGTCGTGTCTGGCTATCCGGCTCCTGGCTCAGTGGCCGGCCTGTTGCCTGTGCTGTCTGGTTTGCCGGTTGCAGTCTGGCGGCGTCTCTCGCACCGCTAGTTCACAGATAGTCGAATAAATAGTCAATAGCTAGATACCTGTAATTATTATTATTAATGGTTATTATCATCATTAATAACAACAACAACTGTAGTAATACTAAGAATAATTCTTTGTAATACTATAGTTGTTGTTATTGTTATTATTATTTTCATTATTATTATTGTTGCTGTTGTTGTTATTAGTATAATTACCATCATCATCAATATTGATATCAACGTAATTAATACCCTTACTATTATTGTTTTAGTACCATTATTATTATCATCATTACCAAAATCATTATCATTATTATTATCTTTATCATCATCAATATTATTATCAACGATAATGAGATCAGAGACCATGATGCAACGGCAAAACCAAAAGCGAGGCATAAGGGGCTCGCATAATCCAGTTTCGAAAGAAATACTTATCCGAAACAACTTTTTCCTTTTCGAGTACGCGCGCCCCTTGCTCAGTGTTGCCCTCTAGCTGAACCCTAAAGTTGAACCTACAGGATGGAACAAAATACTGAACACGCATGTGATCCGATAAAGTGAGAGAGCGCCGAGAGAGTAAAATAGCTGATAACAACTCGATAAGTTTAGAATTCAGAGATGATGATGATACAAGGAGGCGTCGCAACATTACTGCTTCCGTCTTTGAGCAGCTGCGAAAAAGGCGGGAAATGGCAGCTTCAAAGTTCGCTAAAGAACGCGCTGCCTCGCTCTTTATCGACGAGAGAGCATCATTATTGCCAGTCCTGATTGGCAGAGTTGCGCCGTTCCGACAAAAGAAAAGGAATGAAAAAGCGCAGTCAGAAAAAAATAACAATACTAATAGACCCGTCTCACTCCCGAGCGCTTCCCTGAATCTAGCGAGTTGCGCTTGATAAAATTATAATCCAGTCGGAATCTGGCAACATCGAGCCCGTCCGGGCGCCGACCAATGAACCAATTCACATGCATCTAATCAAAGCAATATGCGATTTTAATCAATTCCATCGTAGGAAAAAACGCGGAACCAGTGCAGCTCCTGCATGAAAGAGGCCGGTATTGCAGTAAATATCCTCGCATGGAACAATAAGTTAACTAGAGATGCAGAAAAGCGCGGAGAGGTGTTTTGTAGCTCGCCGAACGCAGATGCCAGCAGAGGCCGCTGGGTTAAAGGCGTTGATGCGTATATTACGTATGGCATATCTATATATGTATTCATATATAGATATATATATATATATATGTATACATATATATGTATTTCTCTCTCTCTCTCTCTCTCTCTCTCTCTCTCTCTCTCTCTCTCTCTCTCTCTCTCTCTCTCTCTCTCTCTCTCTCTCTCTCTCTCTCTCTCTCTCTCTCCGCTCTCTCTCTCTCTCCTTTCCTCTCTCTCTCTCCCTCTCTCTCTCTCTCTCTCTCAAGCTCTTCTCTCTCTCTCTCTCTCTCTCTCTCTCTCTCTCTCTCTCTCTCTCTCTCTCTCTCTCTCTCTCTCTCTCTCTCTCTCTATATATATATATATATATATATATATTTTGTATATATATATATTATATATATATATATATATATATATATATATATATATATATATATATATATATATATATATATATAGTTTGAAGAAAGAGAAATGGAATGGCATCTAATATTAATGAATTTTTGAAACAAAATGTAAGGCATTTGTGTAAAGGCGTTCAAAATCTAAGGAAAAAAATAAAACGTCAATAAATCCCTTTACTTACGACGGTTACACTGTTATAAGCAACAGATCCCTTGGCCCCTTTAAAAAAAAAAAAAAAAAAAAAAAAAAAAAAAGGATACAGCCCGGAGAAATTGCCAGGTCATACAAAACCATTATATATAAAGTTCCGGGGGTTTATACACGGAACTTCCAAGAGGTTTTTGAATGATAAAAAGGAGACTTCCTATTCAACATAGGCAAAAAAGGAGGGGGAGAAGAAGAGGTCGCGGGGTCATACCAAATGCGCCTCTACATGCAGAGGACGCGGGCCAAAGAAAATAATTTTCCATGTCTACTCTTCTTGGCCTTGAGTGTTGATCGTCTCGGGAGTGTTTACGTATGAAGGACAGGAGGAAGAGGGGGAGGAAGAGGGCGAAGAGAAGAAGGGT
>NC_091567.1:17257877-17259219 GCF_042767895.1 Penaeus vannamei
AATATATATATATATGTAAAATATACAAACACACACAAAACACAAAAACACTCAAAAACACACAAAAAACACAAAAAACACACACAAAAAACACAAAAAAAAAATAATTAATAATAATATAAATTTATTAATTTATTTTTTTTCATTAAAAAAAAATTAATTTCCCATTTATTTATAAAAGGGAGGGGTCAGGGGGGGTTAAGGAGGGGATGTTATAACCGGCATTTATTGAGGATTATTATTATTTTTTATTAGGAAATTGATCTTCTTTTTATCTATAAAGATTCTTTATCTCATTAATCATTCTGGATTTCACTATCGATTTTTTTTACCCCCCCCCCCCCCCCCCCCCCCCCCCCCTCTCCTTTTTTCTTTCTTTCTTTCTCTTCTCTCCCTCTCTCTCTCTCTCTCTCTCTCTCTCTCTCTCTCTCTCTCTCTCTCTCTCTCTCTCTCTCTCCCCCTCTTTCTCTTCTTCTTTTTTTTCCCCCCCCCCTCTCTCTCTCCCCTTCTCTCTCTCCTTCTCTCTCTCTTTTTCTCTCTCTCTCTCTTCTTCTTTCCCCTTTTTTTTTTTTTTTTTTTTTTTTTTTTTTTTTTTAGCAATAATTATTTGTGTTTGTTTTATCCGATGAAAAATTTTCCTGGGACCTTGATAAACTCCATCTCACTTAGGCTTAGGAAAATTTTACCATTTTGGCTGATGAAAAAAATGGAGATAGATGAATATAAAAAAAGGTGGGGGGGGAAAGGGGGAGGGGGGTAGAGAGGGTGAGAGAGAGAGAGAGAGAGAGAGAGAGAGAGAGAGAGAGAGAGAGAGAGAGAGAGAGAGAGAGAGAGAGAGAGAGAGAGAGAGAGAGAGAAAAGAGAGGGGGAGGGGGAGAGAGGGGGGGGGGAGAGAGAGGGGGGAGAGAGAGAGAGAGAGAGAGAGAGAGAGAGAGAGAGAGAGATACAGGCAGAAACAGATGGAGTGAGAAACACGCTTTATACAACACACACACACGCACACGCACACACACACGGACGCACGCACGAAAACACACACGAACATACACACACACACGCACACACACACACACACACACACACGAACACACACACGAACACACGCACACAAATACATGTACCCAAACCCTCCTCCGAGTGTATCTATTTAGGATTCTTTCTCATATTCTCTAAATCCTTCGTCCTCATCCTCTAAATCCTCTTCCTCTCCTCCTCTCTCCTCTTCCCCCGCTTCGTTTCCCTCGTTTTACTTCTTGATTTTCATTTCTCCTTCCTGTTCATTGATTTCGTCTGTTTCTTTTTCTTCCTTTCTTTCGTTTATTTCTTTCTCTTTATTAATTTC
>NC_091567.1:17329719-17334719 GCF_042767895.1 Penaeus vannamei
TCTCTCTCTCTGGACACGCTAGTTACCTTGCTCCCATCTATATAAATTGCACACACACACACACTCACACATATATGTGTGTGTGTGTGTGTGTGTGTGTGTGTGTGTGTTTATATATATATATATATATATATATATATATATATATATATATATATATATATATATATATATATATATATATATATATATATATATATATATATATATATATATATATATATATATATACTGTACATTTTCTTTCTTGCTCTTTCTTTCCCCGCCCGTCCCCTCCCTCCTCCCTCTCATAAAGACGAAACGAAGAGGAAACAAACGATGTACTGCGGGGAATCGACGTCTTTATACGAAAGCGGAATGAAGTTCCCAGAAAGTTACGATCATCGGCCGATTGCTAACGTCTCGGAACGACTTTGATGCTCGACCGCCTTTTGTTTCTGGATTGCGAACGATTCTTTGTTTTGCTTTTGTCTTCCATTTAATTCTTTGCTTTGCTTTGTTGTCTATTTATTGCTTTTCCGATTAAGTCTTTGTTATTCGGTCTCTTTATGCCTTGCTGTGTGCGATTAATCATTATAAGTTTTCTCTTTGTCGACGGAAGTCTCCTTATTTCGTTGTTTTGCGGCCGTTAAGCTCACGGACGGGGGGTTATTCCCTTTTCTCTTCTCTCCATTCCTCCCTTTCTTTCTCTTTTCGTTCCTCTCTTCCGCTCATTCTTTCTCCCTCCCACCTTTCCTCTCACCCTCTATCTTTCTCTCCCTCCCTCCCCTTTCCTCACTCCCTCCCTCTCCCTTTCCTCCCTCCCATATTCCCTCACACCCCCTTCCTCCTTCACTCCCTCCCTTTCCCCTTCCTCCCTCCCACATTCCCTCTCATCCCCCCTCTCTTCTTCCATCTTTCCCTCTTTCCTTTCTTCCTCCCTCCCTCCCTCCCTCCCTCCCCCTTTCGCCCTAACGGAGATCACAAGGCAAGGCGATGAAGGGAGGGCGGGATGAGGTTTATGGGCGGCGTCGAATTTGAAGGAGGAGAAGGGAGGGGGGGAGGCAGCAGGGGGAGAAAGAGGGGGAGAAGGAAGGGGATGAGGAGGAGGAGGAAAGGAGGGTGATGAGAAGGCAGAGGACGAGAAGGAGGGGGATGAGGAGAAGAAGGAGGAGGAAGATTAGAAGAAGGAGGAGGAGAGGAAAAGAAGTGAAGGAGAAGGAGGAGGAAGAGGAGAAGGGGGAAAAGGGGAAGAGGAGGAAGTGGAGTGTGGAGTTGGAGGGGGGAAAGGGGTGGAGAAGGAGGAGGAGGAGAGGCAGAAGGAGAAAGGAGCATGGAGATGTGTAAGAAAATACAAAATTTAAAGATATAGAAATACAAAGCCGATTAGATAAGGATACATAACCAGAAAGAGAGGAAATTAAAGAACAGATGATAGATAGATTAACAGATTGATAGACAGACAGATAGATAGATTAACAGATTGATAGACAGACAGATAGATAGATTAACAGATTGATAGACAGACAGATAGATAGATATAGATTGATTGATTAATAGACAGACAGACAAATAGACATATATTACGTAAATAAATAAATGAAATAAGAAAATCCAAGTATAGACAAGAAAAGGAAATGAAAAAAGGAAAGATTATCACCCACCCTTCCTTCCCTCCCCCTTTCTCCCTTCCCCCCATCACTAAGCACCCCCCTCTCCATAACCCCCTCCCTATTTTTAACTCCTCAATCTAACCCCACCTAATCTACCCCCGGCCCCCCCCCTCCCCCCCCTCACGTGATCGGGCATCGTAAGTTAATGATCGTAAGTTACCGATCATAAGAGCCAGGGTCTTGGAAACGACGAGCGGGGGGGGGGGGGGTAGAGGAGGAGGAGGAGGAGGAGGAGGTAGAGGAGGAGGAGGAGGAGGTAGAGGGAGGAGGAGGAGTGAGGTAGAGGAGGAGGTGGAGGGAGTGTAGAGGAGGAGGAGGAGGAGGAGGAGGGTAGAGGAGGAGGAGGAGGAGGTAGAGGAGGAGGAGGAGGAGAGGAGGAAGAGGAGGAGGAGGAGGAGGTAGAGGAGGAGGAGGAGGGAGGAGGAGGAGGAGGAGGAGGAGGAGGAGGTAGAGGAGGAGGAGGAGGAGGTAGAGGAGGAGGAGGAGGAGGTAGAGGAGGAGGAGGAGGAGGTAGAGGAGGAGGAGGAGGAGGAGGAGGTAGAGGAGGAGGAGGAGGAGGTAGAGGAGGAGGAGTAGAGGAGGAGGAGGAGGAAGAGGTAGAGGAGTAGGAGAAGGAGGTAGAGGAGGAGGAGAAGGAGGTAGAGGAGGAGGAGGAGGAGGTAGAGGAGGAGGAGGAGGAGGAGGAGGAGTAGGAGGAGGAGGAGGAGGAGGAGGAAGAGGAGGGGGAAAGGAGAAGATGGTGTTTGGAAGGTGAAAGAGAAGAAGAAAGAGTAGGAGAAGGAAGGGAGGAGGAGGAGGAGGAAGAGGAAAAGGATTAGGAGGAAGAAGAGGAGGTAGAGGAAGAGGAGAAAAAGAAGGAGAAAGAAAATGGGGTGGAAGAGAGGGGAAAGAGGAGAAGGGGAAATAGGAGTAGGAGGAGGAAGAGGAAGAAGAAGAAGAGAAGGAGGAGGAGGGAAAGGAGGAAGAGAAGAAGAGGAGGAAGAAGAAGAGAAGGAAAAAGAAAGAGGAGGAGAAGGAGAAAGGAGATGGGGGAAAAAGAAGAGAAAGAAGAAAAAATGTACAAGAAGGAAAAGGATAAGACGATAAAGAAAGGGAAGTAGAGAAAGAAGCCGAGAGTAAGAAGAACAAAATGATGACGAGAGGAGCCCTCAGAAGCAGCAGGGCCTAATGGTTATCTAATCATGAAGTGATTTGTTATCTCTTCGCCATTATTTGATCTTATATCTCCTTGCGTATCCTCTTCTGTATCCTATCTTATATCCGCACTATATGATATTCTCTATTTGTATTTTATTTTTTAACTAATATCCGTGATATTGTATTTTAGTCTTCAGCGTTTCACTTCGTTATTTTATTATCATTTTATTATGTTCTCATTTTTATTGTGTTATTATTAATTCTAATTATTTTACTATTTCATATATTATGTTATTATTTTATCATCTTTATTCCTCCATCATCTTTTTGATAATGTTATTTTTATTTTATGATGTTATTTTTATCGTCATCTTTATTATCATCATGTTCAAGCTATCAGTTATGTGCCAAACAACTAGATCGAAATTCGCGTGAAAATATTCAGATTCCCGCCGAGCTTCCTCATCACTAATGACCCCCCTAATGATGACCTCTCTGCCCGGGCCACGCGAGTTTCCGGCAGGCTAGGTCAAGTGAGGTCATGCTCGAATGCCTTTGAAGTCACACTCGCTCTCTCCAGACGCTGACACACGCCGCTGGAGCTCTTCAAGGAGGAGGGGGAGGGGGAGGGGGAGGGGGAGGGGAGTCGGTTGGATGGGAGCGGGATGAAGGAAGGGGGGGAAGGGAGGAAGAGAGGATGAGGAAGAGAGGAGAGAGAGGAGAGGAGAGAGAGATGTGGGTAGAGGGAGAGAGGTAGAGAGAGAGAGAGAGGTAGAGAGAGAGAGAGAGGTAGAGAGAGAGAGAGAGGTAGAGAGAGAGAGAGGTAGAGAGAGAGAGAGGTAGAGAGAGAGAGAGGTAGAGAGAGAGAGGGGAGAGGTAGAGAGAGAGAGGGGGGAGGTAGAGAGAGAGAGAGAGGTAGAGAGAGAGTGAGAGAGAGAAAGAGAAAGAGAAAGAGAAAGAGAAAGAGAAAGAGAAAGAGAAAGAGAGAGAGAGAGAGAGAGAGAGAGAGAGAGAGAGAGAGAGAGAGAGAGAGAGAGAGAGAGAGAGAGAGAGAGAGAGAGACAGACAGACAGACAGACAGACAGACAGAGAGATTAGTATGTACATTCCTCTCCCTCTGTCTCTCTCCTCTTTCTACTCTTTCTATTTTAGTGTGTAAGATTATCTAGAATTTCTTCGAGGGTCTACTGCTTACGCATATAACATGTGTGTCAGCATCGACAGTCACGTGAATAAAAGATGAAACTCCGCCAAGCAGTGAGCGTGACATAGGGTACCGCCATTACATGAAATACTTCTTCTAACCATTACGCCAAACTACAGGAGGACATGCAATATTCTTCGCTCAGTCACAAGGCCATAAGGTCGAAGCCTGACATCAGGACAGTTTTTGCCAAGAGACATTTGTCATTGGCGGAGACGTTTTGTCAATATCCAGTCATTTGTGTTCGCTCTCCGTCGACAATGAAGCCGTTTCGGACCACGCGGCTCTGTCGTACTCCTCCTCCCCTCCCCCCTCCCCGTCCCTCTCTTCTCCACCTAATGATAGATGGCCCTAATGACGCGTCCTTATAGACGGGGTGGTTCCTGGGTTTGCATATTTGATTGTACAGAGTCGATTATTTGGGTTGCATGTTCGGCAGTTTGACCAGTTATCTTTAAGACTTACCTTTCCTTCATCTCTCTCTCTCTCTCAGTAAGGTGGCATTTGTGACACCTTACAAGATGACAGAACCATATCAGGCTACGGAGATCTACGTCCGAATGAGATAACACGGGCAGCAGCACAGTATAAGTCAGGGCTTTGTGAGAATAGAGGCTTTGTCGGACTTGAACAGAAATCATTATATTTCTCGTTATCATAATGAATAAGCCTCGCACTGGGCAACATTTATAGCGAGCGAATTACTTAAACTTACCTACATTTTCCCTCCATGCCATTTTTTAATGGTCCCATTCACCCCCCCCCCCTTCTCTCTCTTTCTGTCTCTCCCCGAGTTATCTGAACCAAGGTACCTTTACATACGTATAACCATTCCATCTTGATAAAAATCCTAGTCGGCAACTTCTATTATTCATTGCAAATATGGAAGTGGAGATACCTGACAATACGTTCCTTGGTCTGAACGATGAAACCGGACATTGAGACTAGGGAATGGGAACTTTGGTCGAATCGGTTCTATGTGCACCAAGGCTCTTGCCCTCGACATG
>NC_091567.1:17351679-17364179 GCF_042767895.1 Penaeus vannamei
GATTAACATAGCCGCCTGCACGGCGTGCAATGATCTGCAGAGATGATCTATGTAAACTACACATAATTATTCATAGATTTACCTGGAAATATTACTTGGGTCTTGAGGGATATATAACCCTCATAATTACTCATTATTATGCCGATTATTTAACACTTTTTACACGCACGACCTGCTCTTGTGAAGATGGACGCACTGAACACTAATGGAGACAGACTACGTACTCAGTTTTGATTTGGAGTCAACGTGAGATTTCCAGGTTTTTTCTTGTCGGAATCCTCCCGCTTCGCGCTTCCATCAGCCAGCTGCGGCTCCTTCACGGGAAGTTATGGTTTTGGCAATACAATCAACCGTCCTTCTCTCCATTATCATCATTACTTCCTTATCATTCATACGTTTACATTATAGCACGCGTAGCAAGACCGGTGCGACTTCTCAGCCAAGGTCTATATAAGTATAAGTCTATACAAGTACATTATATAGACCTCTGTTCTCAGCCGCCCTTCACCGATCACTCCGCGTGCCCTCGGCGACTCCTTCTCCCTCTCCGTTCAATCGGCTTTTTACGACAACGCGAGGCCTTTCCAGCTGATCGCGAAGCGGATTCCGCTTGTTTTTACGGTCAGTTATTAAGGCGATGCTCGGCCTCGTAAACCTGCGCGTATATTAATCCTAGGCTGTGTGTTTCCGGTGGGTGTTGGCGGGACGGCCTCGGTGGCGGGCGGCGGGGCGCGAGGGCCGGGCGGGCGGGCGGGGGCGGGCGTGGGCGGGGAAGCGCAACGGCCATTTCGGGCATGCGCGCGTGGGGGAGTGAATGTTCTCCGATTAATTGCTATGCATTAAATGAGGCGGCTGGATACACGCACATGCAAGGGGCAGAGAGGAAGGAGAGAGGCTCGCTACCGACGAAGAAAGAGAGGAGCAGAAAGGAGAGAGAGAAAAACGAGAAAAGGGGGTAAAGGCAGAGAAAAATGTACAACAGGAGAAGAGAGGTGCAAACTCACAGGAAAGAGATACACGCACACATGAATAGGTAAAAAATCATGCAGCGAGAACAGAAGCGCGCCGACCCTCCCAGCCCCTGCCAGTGCTGGCGCAAAACACAAGCAAGCGCCAAAGCCTGCACGATAAAACACCAATACTTGTACATAAGTGCAAAAGCACCAGCGATTTCACACAGACACACGAACGGCAATACGCCCGTACGAGCACCAGCACAGAGACGCCCACACAAGCGCATTACGCGCGCCCACGGACGAACACCGGAGTTCCCCAAACAAAAGCACAGTCGCAGAGGCGCCCAAGCCATTTGCTCGTCACCGTCTTCGCTCAGACATTAAAGCATCTTAGCTCCTCTCATACAAACATTAACTGCTTATATAGTCCCCAAGAGATCACTTCAGATGCTCAATCTTCCACGTGGACTTCCAAGGGCCTCAGCGCCCGCCAGCGTCCTCGGCCGCCCTGCTCGCTCCCGCAGGGGGGCGCCGGACGCGGGCCGAGGGCGGTCCCCATTGTCTATTTCGCTATGCTTGTTGTTGCTGAACATGACTGCAGTTCTTCATTTTTAGGTATCCATGTGTTACTGAATATAGTTAATATCAAAGTAATATATAAAGATGTAAGAGACGGAAGTAGCATATAAAGATCTTCATCTATTCTTTTCCTTTTCCTTTTTCTTATACTACAGTGCCAGCAAAAAGTTGAAATTTAAGTATGTGTATCCGCCCTTTTTCTTGATTATCTATCTACATTTATTCATTTATCTTTTTCTTTCTTTTTTTCTTGTGCACATAGACAAGCTACACACGAAATAACAACTTGATACAAATGCAGATAAATCATTACGACGATGAGTGCAAACACGATTACGCAAAATGAACGAACAGGTGCAGACTAGAGATAAACACATGACACTGAATTCCCCTCTTGCTGTTAGAGGACTATAAACACAAGAGCTGAAGCAAGAAGTCCGCGTAGAGGTTTCCCTCTTACACGCACGTCCAGTGAATAAAGAACCCCTCGCCGGACTCCATTCTAAACTGTCTCGGAGTCAAAAAGTTTTAAGATATTCAACATGGGATTCAAACTTTCTTAACTGTAGTTTATAACCCGGGGAAGAGTATTCGGTAGCTCAGAGTATAAACGAGGGGAGAGAGAGAGAGAGAGAGAGAGAGAGAGAGAGAGAGAGAGAGAGAGAGAGAGAGAGAGAGAGAGAGAGAGAGAGAGAGAGAGCAAGGAGAGAGAAAGTGAGAGCTAGAGAAAGAGCGAGTGAGAGAGAGAGAGAGCGGATTTTCGAGATAGGGAGAGACAGAAAGAGAAAGGGAAAAAAAGTTGATGAAAGTGATTGTGAAAAAATAAAGACAGACACATAACTGAAATAGAGAGAAAATGCGAGAGAGAAGAGAAAAGAAAGAAAAAAACTAGAAACAGAAGAATATAGCAGAAAAGAATCAAGAAAGAATCGAGGTTCTCCAACCACGTGACTTGAACACTATTTAAAAATACTTTGTTCTTCTCTCCCTTAATCTCATCGACTTGTGACGTCACATCCTGTTGCTAATTGCCTCATTATCCCCGGCATCATCAACATCGTCATTAACTCGATCCCATAAATAACTTTCGCATCAATTACGGAAATCTTCTTAGTCATTAGTATTCATCACCCTCGCCATTTCTTTGCTGGCGGCATCGTTAGTCTGTGATGAAGTTGTTCACCAATGTTATTCTTATCAGCAGCGTTTCCGTTGTCATCACTAGCTTTCGTCATTCTTATCGTTACTGTCGTTATGCCATCAGTGATCATCGTTATCGTCATCATCAATCACCTCAAACTGCAATTATCTCTAAGCTTCGTCAACCTTTTCATGATAAGCATTATCGTCATTAGGTCCTTCACCCCCCCCCACCCAAACCCTCACTCCACCCCACCCCGCTTGAGTCTCCCCACGCCCGTCGTCCCTAGTTCTCCCACCTCCCCCCAAACCCCCACTTTCCACCCTCACCTCCCCTTAACCCCCCATTTCCCACCCCCTCCCCAACCCCCCATTTCTCATCCCCTCCACCAACCCCCCATTTCCTACCCCATCCCCCCAACCCCCCATTTCCCACCCCCTCCCCCAACCCCCCAATTCTCATCCCCTCCCCCAACCCCCCATTTCTCACCCCCTCCCCCAACCCCCCATTTCTCACTCCCCTCCCCAACCCCCCATTTTTCACCCCCCAACCCCCCATTTCTCATCCCCTCCCCCAACCCATTTCCCCACACCCCCTCCCCCAACTCCCCCATTTTCTCACCCCCTCCCCCAACCCCCCCATTTCCCACCCCCTCCCCCAACCACCCATTTCTCACCCCCTCCCCCAACCCCCCATTTCTCACCCCCTCCTCCAACCACCCATTTCCCACCCTCTCTCCCCCAACCCCCCATTTCCCACCCCCTCACCAACAACCCCCCCCATTTCCCACCCCTCCCCAACCCCGCATTTCCCACCCCCTCCCCCAACCCCCCATTTCTCATCCCCTCCCCCAACTCCCCATTTCCCACCCCCTCCCCATTTCTCACCCCCTCCCCCGACCCCCCATTTCTCACCCCCTCCCCCAACCCCCCATTTCCCACCCCCTCCCCAACCCCCCATTTCCCACCCCCTCCCCCAACTCCCCCATTTCCCACCCCCTCCCCCAACCACCCATTTCTCACCCCCTCCCCCAACCCCCAATTTCCCACCCCCTCACCAACCCCCCATTTCCCACCCCCTCCCCCCAACCACCCATTTCTCACCCCCTCCCCCAACCCCCCATTTCTCACCCCTTCCCCCAACCCCCCATTTCTCATCCCCTCCTCCCCTAACCCCCCATTTCCCACCCCCTCCCCAACCACCCATTTCCCACCCCCTCACCACAATCCCCCATTTCCCACCCCCTCCCCCAACCCCCCATTTCTCACCCCCTCCCCCAACCCCCCATTTCTCATCCCCTCCCCTAACCCCCCCATTTCCCACCCCCTCCCCCTAACCACCCATTTCTCACCCCCTCCCCCAACCCCCCATTTCTCACCCCCTCCCCCAACCCCCCATTTCTCACCCCCTCCCCCAACCCCCCCCATTTCTCATCCCCTCCCCTAACCCCCCATTTCCCACCCCTTCCCCCAACCCCCCATTTCTCACCCCCTCCCCCTAAACCCCCCATTTCTCACCCCCTCCCCCAACCCCCCATTTCCCCTCACCCCCTCCCCCAACCCCCCCATTTCTCACCCCCTCCCCCAACCCCCCCATTTCTCACCCCCTCCCCCAACCCCCCATTTCTCACCCCCTCCCCCAACCCCCCATTTCTCACCCCCTCCCCCAACCACCCATTTCCCACCCCCTCACCAAACCCCCATTTCCCACCCCTTCCCCCCTTGCAAGAACATAGACCAATCAGCTACGAGATCATTGTACCCCCCCCCCCCCTTCTTTACATCGCTTTCCTTAAGTAACATACGCCCCAAAAATGCTAATTGGCAGCACGGCCGAGTAGCGACAAACGATGTAATTGGCTGCTAGTGTGGGAGGGGGAGGTGCCAAGAGGGGGATGGGGAGGGGCCAAGGGGGGGATGGGGGGGGGCATAGAGGGGGAGGTCTATAATTGAGTCATATCTATGTTTTGGATAAATATTCTAGAATCTTCCTTGTACACGGTGGAGCGGAGGCGGGGGGGGGGGGGGGTGAGGGAGTATACTGGAGATCTGTTTTACCTTATAACGCATAATCATCACCATTACCATTATCCTTATATTTGTTTTTGTCAGTTTCATTATCGTTTGTAACACAAATAGACGCAATAGTAGTAATTGAAATATCAACTGTTTTATTACCATGCTATTATCATTGTTGTCACTACTACTGTTATTGTTATCTTCATTATCATTGTCACTATCATTCAGGTAACTGTTAATATCATTATAATTGTCACTATTATTAAGGTAGTTGTTATTATCATTATCACTATCACTACTAATTTCCCGGCACCCCCTAGAGGATTACTATCCTTAATCAATACTACATCTCCAGGTTTAATATTTCTCTTTTGTACATGCCATTTGCCACGGAGAATCAGGATAGGAAACAACTCTCTCATCCATATTTTCGAGGATGCGTCAACTACATAATTAGCATATTTGAAATGTTTCGAATCTTACCGTCCCAAGAGTAGATCATTTGGGGATAAGATCCAAGATCTATATCAGAACCAGGTTTGATGCCTATTAGCCTTTCATTGATTAAGTTTGCGATTTCAAACATAACAGGATGTAATTCTCCATACTATGGAACTTTCTCTCCTTTGGACATAATGATTGCTTTCCTCACCAAGCGTAAAAGTGATTCTGAAGATCCATTTTGCCAAAGGGCATCTGAACCTTTTGTAAATTTCCAGGTCATGCGTTATTTGTTGCCAAATTTAGTTATCTCAGCAAGTTTCATACGATCTACCAAGTCTGCTAATTCCTTATTTGCCTTTTTAATTGAGACCCTCGGTCAGAATACAAAATTTCTGGAAAGCCTCTTACACTGAGAAATCATCTGAGCACATGTAGAAAACTGCTAGTGTCATCCCTTCTAAAAAATCAAGATGTGCAGTTCTACATAACATGCAAGTAAAAATAACTCCAAAAACCGTCATTTTGGTTCTCCTTTCCACAGAATCATTTGCAAAAATTGTTCCAAATAAATCGTGACGTATTAAGAAAAGGGAGGTGCAGGACTAAGTCATCCGTCAAGAAGCAGAACCATAGTTTTTTAATATATTTTATCAATTTTTTGGCATACAACACAGGAAGCTTTAATACTCAACGATGTGTCTGGATCCTGATGCCCAAAATTTGGATTATAATTTTACCAGAGTGATCGCGATTATGCAAATGAAGGATCGGTAACTTTGTAAATGAATAGTTAGGAATCATGAGTATGTACTTCATTCCAGTTTGTTTTAAGCGATTTGTTACTTCTAGTACGAACTGTAATCATTCCACTGTTGTCCATTTTAGGACCTAATCTTTGATACTGAACTCCTATTTACCGATACCGATCTGAACTATTTTAATCCAATATTTCTCTATATCATTTAGGTCTTTAGCTTCAGGTTCATCGCCCAAGTTCAACAAAGATTTATAATAGACTGTGTTCAAAACTCTTGCAGCTACATTAATTAGTTTGTTGTAATCACTGAATCTGTTTACATCTACAGTACTTCCATTCTTTGTTACAGCACAAGTTATTCCTCTCCCTAGCATATAGTACCTTACAGTTCTGGCTATTACAGTTCTATAGGTAAAGCAAGAAATGTCGGACCTCGTTGCCATATAGAATCTTCAATCAAGAGACTAGGACGCCATCCCCGAGTGCACCAGTCTGCCACATTTAAATTAGAACTCAATAGCAATCAGTTGAAGAGTTTTTGGTCTGAATTTGTGACACTCGGTTTCCTTCAAGTGTTGAAACTAAAAGGTTAATTTTGAATTTGGGCTCACAATTTCTGTGGCCACTATATGATTACTGAGTTAAAGATCCAATCCATTTCCCTTCCGATGAAATTTCAAAGACGACAAACTAGAACTGCTCCACACAGTTCCAATCTGGGTACTGCCATCTGCCGAACCGGGGCTAATTGCTCTTGGAAGCAATGAGAGCACCCTCATAAGTACCATCAGATAGCTTCCATCTTATGTAGGCTACAGCGCCATATGCCTTGGAGCTTCCATCTGCAAGACTTATTAGGTCAGGATTTCCCGCTGCATTTCAAGGTCCTACACACATTGAATTTAAGCGATTCAGGTTCAAACGGTTCCAGACATGTTTCCATTTCTGATAATGAGCAGAACTAATTGCAGCATCCCAGCCTAGCCTCTCGTTGTAGGTGTCTCTGTCCAAAACTTATTCTCATGAGTTTAAAAGGAGTCATCCCACTGAATCATATGTGCTAGCTACTTGATTAAGTATCATTTTCTTTGTTAATTTATTTGACAATTTCACTTAATTTTATCCTTTGTAAGATTTGCTTCAAAATATCCGTGTTTAACTTTTTGAAAAGTTCAAATGCACTTTAAAGAAAAAAAATCAGATCTGTCTCATTCTTCACACTTAATCATCATCCGTGTCTACAGTGCTTGGATGGAAATCAGAAATCTCCTTCCTGCCCGATAGGATCCATTCCTCTATTCTAAATCTACCTTTGGTAGAGTTATCCACTTCTTGGGTCATTGTGCTAACTTCTGCATAATTATCAATGCTTGTTAATAGTCATCAACATGAGAATCAACTGCTCAACACGTTGTCACTAAATGTGACTGTTGTTAGAGCATAGTGATGGGTTTACAAATGGAGTTCAATTCCCTCCATAAAAATCTATGACAGTGCTGATATAGAAGATGTATTTGCACAGAGTTATACATCTTTGCTATGTCCCCCCTCAGTCCTATGAAGCCTTGTCGAAATCATAAAAGTATCCCGAAAACATTATTGAGGCACGCGGGACCCGCAGCTGGAAATTCAATATGAGAAGCGGATGAATCCAACACATTCGTACTGCCGTTGATCTTGCAATCAGGTTTATGCACCTCATGGTGGGACAAATAGGAAACGGGTCCCGAGTGAACCAACATTTCCTCGACAATTAACTTATTTGCAATTCCTCTATCATATCCTGCATTTATCTGATCTACTTCAGTAATTGCGAGCTAGCTTTTATTTTCTGTGGACATCGATCTGGCAGAAGCCAATGAATATTGTCTTTTAACACACTGGGATCTCTTACCCAAGGTTATTCTGCCAACTATTTCTGTTCATTTTCATCAAACTTCAGTCCCTCTAAGGTGACTTTTCAGTTTAAAATTTCCACATCGACAGCCTCCGCATTGGAACAAAAGACTCCTACTTTAATTATAAAAAAATAATTGTTTTATGTACCTTTTAGGTCTAATTACAAACTAGCATACGATATTTCCGGTATTTCTAAATTTCCAGATTTGTCAGGGATTTCCGGTTTTCAAGTGATTTCCAAAGTTTTCAAAAGCATTTGAAAACCATTAAATCATCGTAAATACTTCAAAATTTAAGCTGCTATCAGTTGTTATCTTACAGGTCCCACATGAAATGTAATGCACTACCTTACCATAAAACATGTTTCTTACTGTAATTCTTCAGATAAAAATTCTCGATTTTTCGTTTTTGCTATATGATGGATTAACTATTTGAGTACTGTTTAAAACAACTCACTTAAAGTAAGCTCACTTGACCTTGTAGCTACATTCATAACATCCTGTGCTGTTTTTTTATTGATATAATGTTTTACGAACATCGCGCTTGAGTGTTATTGCTTGACCCTTGTGTAATCATTTCTTAGGCATTTTTTGCTTTATTTTGATAAAAGCCTGCTCCACCCCCATATACATACATACATATACATATATATATATATATATATATATATATATATATATATATATATATATATATATATATATATATATATATATATACATATATATATATATATATATATATATATATATACATATATATATATATATATATATATATACACACACACACACACACACATACACACACACACACACACACACACACACACACACACACACACACACACACACACACACACACATATATATATATATATATATATATATATATATTGTCAACAATATGCGCCTAGGCCTTGCAGCTGCCTTACTTCCTGGCTTCGTACCTTACTTGCCGAGCCCAAGCGCTTCTCTTCCGGCAACCCATCTGCCACGACCAGAAGAACGGACGCCCAAAGAATATGCTAACAGGCACCACACCAACAGGACAAGGAGTCGCTGGATATAAGTCGTCTCGTCAGGCAGACCGGGGGGGGGGGGGCAGAAGAGCAGAAGAGGCAGACCAGACTCAGCAGACAGGAGTCACAAGATAGGTCACCCTCTGCCCTCGGGACTCGGGGCACGGGGTCACTCTCGGGGGTCACGCCTTTACTCTCCCGAATAAACCAGCAAGCCAAGACCCCTTTCATTCTCCTCCACCCATCCGCTCCCAACTTCATCACACATATATGTATGTAAGTATGCATGTATGTATATATATAATATTTATATAAATACATATATGCATGTATGTATGGGTGTATGCACACACACACACACACACACACACACACACACACACACACATATATATATATATAAATATATATATAAATATATATATATATATATATATATATATATATATATATATATATATATATTCAGTAGTATTGGTAGGTACTAAAAATCTCTTTGTACTGTTTCTGATAAATCCACTTGTCCGGGTTTTTTTTTTTTTTTCAAAGTTAAAAAAGGCATTTCAGATTTAATATTAATTAAAAATAGCATTACTTTAAGATAGTGCATTTAAAAAATCGGTTTTGCAGTTCAGGACCTAAAGTTGGCCTAATGGAGTTCATAGACTAACACTTTTTACCGATTTTTGAAGACATATTTACCAAGATTTTGTAAACGATTGCTGCGAATTAAACGTTTTTAGGAATTGAGGAATCTTAGATTTCCCTGGGGATTTTCCCCATCCCCCCAAAAAAATTAAGGATCGGATTTTTTTCGGATTTCCAGGTACGGTGTATGGGATTTCTGAAGTGAAATGCCCCTCACAGCATACAAAGTACATGATTAACTGTTGCATTTAGTTTACTGACATTTTGCTCCAGAAGACTCATATCCTCGCACACAATATGGACTTTACATTAACTAAATTTTTTTTATTTTACTACTCTAGGAAGGAGTACACAGTAGTCAGACCCTATCAGCAGGTCTACTTTACCAGTGGGTCTGTCTGTCTCCCCAGAATGAACTTTCAGTTGACAATATTAGTCCTATCCACTTTGTTTACCTCTGAATTTATCTTATCAAATCCAACTACCTCAACTAACCACCATTTTCCTGACTCATCCCTTACAGGAACCTTGTATACTTGTTTCTTTTTTTATTATTATTATTATTTCCAATTTTTGTTAGACATGCTTACTTCTGTACGTTTCACGCTTAGATTGGGAGCTGCTGTATGTGTCCTCGTTGTTAATTTGCTCCCTTGGTCAAAGAATGCTTAGATTCTGTGATATAATCTTAATCATCATTAGTAATATGCTTTCTTTATCTAGTCAACAGGAAGCAAACTTTCAGCTTTGGTTGAATTATGATGATTTGCTGTTTCTTTTATCTTTCCGATTCCTCTCAAGTCCAACCAGGCTTGTACCACTACACTCATCACATGAAGTAGTTTCGCTTTATTACATTCTGACACTGGCTTCAAAGAGGTAATTTCTCTAAGTATTGCATCTACTATTTTTACTGAGGAACCGAGTCTTCCGTTGTCTCTCTCTTTCATCTGGGCGAAATCCCAGAGCCTCCCAACCACCTCTAGCTTTCCCTTGAAGTGCCTGCATAAGTATGAATGGCCTTTCTTTACCATGACGAGATATTACAGGTCTTGTATAATCCTTAAAAAATGTGGGGAATTCACGGATATCTCCATTAAATGTAGGAGGCTCCACTTTCATGATGAGAATGTTACAATTATTATCTCACGGTACATTTTCTGTTTCTCTTGAATATCACTAACTTTTGCAAATTACCATTGTACACAAATGTTCACTTTGTGCATCTTCATTTGACTGTTCCAATATTTTATCACTAATGTTTTCTATTCTCTCAAATAAGCCACAACTCGCAATGAAGATACTCAATGGCCTCTTGTTGAACAAGATCATTAAGCACGCCTACTCTAGTGGTGAATCTTCCTTCAGCAATTCTTCGCTGCTTCCTTCTTTGGTCTGGTTCCTTCATTTCCTGTGCCGACAGGCTGTTCCGTTTAGAAGGCTCCGAGTCCTGTCCTTCGCCTGGCACGGCTGTTGTCAGACTGCTGGGTAATAACAGGCTGTGTCGCGTCCACCTTTAATAAATTGCTAGCATAGCGATCCAACCTTCAAATCAGTGATGTTAAAACAGTTGCTTAGCAAAATATGCTAAATAGCACTAATACAAATTTGTATATACATGAAATTTTTAAAGCAATAATACAACACATAGAAATAATACAGAATACGTTTGAAAAAGATAATCAATCATTAGAATAACATTTCAAAGACAACTTAATCAAATAAAACCGCATAGACTGCATTAAGATAAATTATTGAATTATCCATCAATCTTGCCCATTGATCAGTTATCAACAATCAAATAACTTACGGAGCACACTTAAACATTGGCCTAAGGCCCGGAAGCAAACTTCACGTAGACTGAATCACAACATCCTCGTTACACAATATCACAGTTAACTGTTTACAAAATGCAAAGGCAAAAGCTCAAAGAAATCGGAGCAACTTATGAACAATTCTTCTCGAGAAATGATAAACAGTAACCTTATGATGATCCTGGTCTGTAATACTGACGCTAAAATTCACACACCAATTGTTTCACAAATCTGTAATGCACACTTGACAGACCAGACTGAAATTCTGCCATGTGGCCGTTCGAACCCAGGAGATGAAATCATTTTCAGCGCTCATGTGGCGGACCGGAAGACAACTGACGCGCCAACCAAAACAAAAGTTTACGACAAGAACAAAAGAGCATCGCTTTGCGACACAACAAAAAATAACAATTTAAATCCCCAGAATCTTTATCTACAAACCATAACAATTAATCAATAAAGACTCACTTAGGATAACTTACAAACCAACGCACACACACACACACACACGCACACACACACACACACACACGCACACACACACACACACACATATATATATATATATATATATATATATATATATATATATATATATATATATATATATATATATATTATGTATATATATAGATAGATATATGTATATATAGACACATGTATATATAGATACATATGTATGTGTGTATATATATATATATATATATATATATATATATATATATATATATATATATATATATATATATATATATATACGTCCGCATAATGGATCGTGATGAAATTGGTATCGTTGGATTCCACTCACTCTCTAGTGTCCAAATATACAGAAATTACTTAGCGGAAACCCTCCAAACCCACGCATTCTTGGTCCCGATCGCAGAGGAGGCGGGGAAACTACCAGGGAAATTTTGGGGGAAAATGTAAATACTGTACACAAAATCAGTCACCGTACTAACACATGGGGATATAAATATGCAATTTCGCTGGTGCCTCCCATGCCCTCCCATGCTATCGGGGCCAAGAATGTGGAGGTTGGGGAGGGGGGGCTCCCGAGCAATGAAACCTACATATTTGGATTGCAGAGTGAGAGGAATCCAACGATACCAAAATTGTTGCGATCCGTTATGCGGGCGTATTGAAAATAATACCATATATAAATATAAATATATATATATATATATATATATATATATATATATATATATATATGTATATATATA
>NC_091567.1:17369179-17374179 GCF_042767895.1 Penaeus vannamei
GAATTCAGAGGACGCGAGTACGAACAGATCCAGGGACTTGCGATGGGTTCACCACTTTCAGCAGTCCTTGCCCAGCTGTTCATGGAAACCCTCGAGGCCGACCATTACCGTAACATCGTGGGAAGGAACGTGGTCTGGCTCCGCTACGTGGACGATATCCTCGCTGTAGTACCAACTAGGACGAACCTGCCTGATCTCCTCCCTAGACTCAATGCAGTGCACCCCTCCATCCAGTTCACCACAGAAGAAGGGAGGGATGAACAACTCCCTTTCCTGGAGACCATGATCCACAGGAGACCTAATGGACCGGTATTTTCAGTATACAGAAAACCCACAAATAAAGATGATTTCATTCACTATTTTTCTGCCCATAGTAAGAGAACCAAAGGTGTGGTCATTGGTTTCTTCCTCAGGGCCCTCAGAATATGCAGCCCTGAGTTCTTGGAGGATGAGATGAAACACGTCTGCAACACCTTCCAACACCTCTACTATCCCCGCTCCATGCTCACCCACCTCCGACGCAAGGCCGAGAAGATCATGAGCAGGCCGAGAGGTGAGGACACACAAAGTAGAACTCAGAGGATAACCATCCCCCACTCGGAATTGACTGAGCACCTGTAGGCCCTGGTGGGCCATACTCTTAAGATAGCTACGTCTTCAGGCAAGAAGATCGGAGACATCGTGAAAGAAAAGAGGTCAAACCATAACAGACCCCTCAGCCAGGTGTACAGCATACCTTGTGGGGGCTGTGATAAGGTATACATAGGCGAGACATCACGAGGACTGAACGAACAACGAATCAGCCAACACCGCAGCGCTCTCCGACGCCATGACACGAGAAGCGCCTTCGTTGTTCACGCAGACACCGATGGTCACCTCCCGAAGTGGTCCCAGGCCTCCATCATAAAGCAAGGCCTGGTCCCACGACAAAGGAAGATGGTAGAAGCGGCGTTCATTCATACAACTAACAACATCAACACCGCTACAGGGAGCCATGAACTAAACAAGGTCGTCGCCCACCTGATTACTGACGTGACCTGATCACCCAGTAATTGTATATATATACTCCTCTATGTACCTCATGTACCTCTCCTGTGGTGTGCAGGGAGAGATCACCCAATTGGCGAGGCATTATTGTCACTCGGCGTGATCCTCCAGAGCTAAAGCCTCTAGACTTGAGCTTGATTACGATATTATTTGACAACAAACTACACAGAGAGCTCCGCCAATTTCTCGTGGTTCGCCGCGACAATTGGCCAGGCCTTCTCTTGTAGTAAGTGCCCCACTACCGCTCCCTTGGAGAGCGAGGTTTCAAACCAGGTCTGGACCCTCTGGTCCTGGACACAGTTTGTGGCCACGCACCAAGGGCGTCTTTTCGGTGTCTTACTCTTGCCCTCTCTTTCTGATTTCCTGGTGCAGCCTGGGCCTGCGGGAAACGTTGATTTCCAACATTCGCCTGGGCTGCGGTGACGTGATCACACCCCCCTTGTAGCAGGATTGGGGTGCAGAGCGTTTACCACACCAAAACTCCAAGTTCAGCCCACCCAGGGGGATCTCCTGTCCTGTGGTGCTGAAGGGTCGAGTGTAGGGACCAGAGCTTTTTGTGAGGCCCTTCTTCAGACCTCACCCAGAGAGGAGGTATAAAGATAACCCCCGAAAGGGGACAAATCATTTTCCAACTCTCTAATGACCACAAAATGAATCCGACCATGGCAGTCACCCTGGAGCCTTTCAAGGCTGCAGGGGGGCGAAAGAAAACCCAAAAGCAGGCCGAACGTGTCCGGCCTGCTGAACCGAGCAAGGACAAGACAGAAACACCAACCACAAAGTCTGTCCTTGCACACCAGACTGAGGGAAGCCTGAACTCCCTTCAGAACTCCCTCAGTCAAGAAGGGGCTCCAGCTGTACCAGCCAAAACAGCTGCCCCCACTTCCAAAGGCCTTAAACCCCTGCAAAGGGGAGGCGTGAAGCGACGAAGGGTGGAGACTGACTCTGATGAAGAGGCAGAACACACCCCAAGTCGACTAACGCGGTTTAAGGTACCAAAAAAACCTGAAGACTTCGACAATGCATACCAGCTGGTAAGGGCATTGGAGAAGGAAAGAAATGTGAGATTATCAATCCGAATCTCCAGAGATGAGGGCATGATCATTGCCCCCAAAGACAAAGCCACCATGAACTTCCTGCAGGAAATCAAGGTGCTTAAAGATGGGAGGAAGGTGTGTATCTCACCAATGACTCAAGAGAAAAAATCCAAGATGGTGCTACTTGGCTTTCCACTAGGGTTCGACGTGGAGGTGATCACGTCTCTACCACAAGTGGTGGAGGCTTCCCGCATGACCAAAGGGAAGTCTCCAACCAGGCAAGTCCTTGTTATCCTCAAGGGAGCCCCAATCACCACCCTTGATCTGGGTAACTGGGGCTCATACAACCTCAGGACATATGTGCCAGAGCCCTTGAGGTGTTTCACGTGCCAAAAATTCGGGCATCACCAGGCCAACTGCAAGGCCAAAGCCAAATGTGCTGTATGCAGCGAGGCACACGAAACCGAAGTGTGTATAAAGGCACACAAAGATGGCCAGAAGGACACAACAGCCAAGTGTCCAAACTGTGCCAAAAAACATCATGCCTGGAGTCTGGCTTGCTCTGTCAGGAAACAGGCAGTGATTAAAAAGCAGGAGTTAGCCAAAAAACGTCCTGACTTTGTCCCTGCGCCCCCAGGTACCTATGTCTGGGGTCAAAACAAAAAACAAAATAAAAAAGGAGAAGACTCCCCGACCTCCTAAGAGGAAGGAGTCGCCCCCACAGAGAAAATTGGATACCTCTAACAGAGAGGAATTCCCCGAGCTTGCTAGTGGCAAAACCACAAAAAAGAACCAAAGGGAAAAAGGTTCAAAGTCCACAGCAATGGTCCCCCCAGTAGATGATAATCTTTTCTTTGACGAGAAAGATATGACTCTCCTGTTGAGTGCTGTAGTTTCTGCAGTAGCAACAGCCTTGGGGAGGACCAGTGAGGAGGCGGAGAAAGCAGTGCAGGTCGCCATGACGGCTATGACCCAAACTGTGGCGGCTCTGAAGGGAAGGAAGCTAGAAGCCTCCAAACCGATAACGAGCAGCGCTCCCCTCCCCAAATCCTCGGATGACAGGCTAGCTTCAAAAGAAACATCACATAAAACCCCAGCTAGTCTGTCAGGACAGGCTGAAACTGTGCAGCAGGCCGAGTCTCTACAGCCAAAGTCTCGTCCTCCGACCCAAGGTGACACTTCCAACCTAGGCCCTACACCCCCTGGTAAGGCCTTAACCGGAGTGTCTGACTTAGAGGAAGTTGTACAGTCCTCAATCAATGAGGATCTGTATCTATCTGATGCCACCAGCACTGGGGCATCGGAAGATGAAGCAAGTGACACTGAGTAACCATCATGGCACACAATCTAAGCATACTGCAGTGGAATATCTGTAGCTATAAAAGCAAGAACTCATTTCTCCAGTCCATTGTGCGAGCAAGGAGCATTGACGTCGTCATGCTCCAGGAGACACTAACAAGGGGATCCGTGTGCTTCTCAGGATATCATGCCTTCACCACTCCAAACCTGGATGGTGCTAGAGGCCTGATGACCCTGGTAAAAGAAGCTATCCCGTGCTCCTTAATAGCCAATCCGCCGCACTGTGGAGATGGTGTTGAATCTCTTGCTGTTGAGATTCAGCTACCTGGGGGCTCTATAAAAATATACAATATTTATA
This sequence comes from Penaeus vannamei, assembly GCF_042767895.1. NCBI lineage: Eukaryota > Metazoa > Arthropoda > Malacostraca > Decapoda > Penaeidae > Penaeus > Penaeus vannamei. The sequence goes on from NC_091567.1 coordinate 17,372,921, forward strand.
GGAAACCACTGTGTGAGAGCTTAGATCTAAACCAGGTCTGTGCTACTGCAGCACAAGACCGAGTGATCATAGGGGGAGACTTCAATGCACACATGGCCATGCTGAATCCCCGCAAAAGGCCGAACGCGGCAGGCATTCACATAGCAGAAGTGCTTGAGACATTCCCTGAGATCGCTCTTCTCAACACCAAAGAACCAACGCATGTGAAGGGAGGGGTCCTAGACCTCACCTTTGCCACTGCAACAATGGTGGAGAGAATTCGATGGTGTGTTGATGATACAGTTACTAGTGATCACTACGGCATAGTCACCACACTAATGGATGCAGGTCCAGCCCAAAGACCACATCACATTCCCAAATGGAAAACAGACAAGGCCAACTGGTTTGCCTTCCAAGAAGGCTTGGCTCGATGTCTGAAAGACAATGAACCCAATAACAATAATGAAGATGTGGATGTGCTAGAGGCAAGGCTAATCCAGGCCATAAACCAGGCAGCCTCACAAACCATTCCCAAAACTCGTCCATGGTCCAGAACTCACAAAGACGCCTGGTACTATAATGACGAGATCAAAGAGGTCAACCACAGGGTTAATATGTGTAGAAAAAACTTCCGACGGCAAAGATCTCCCGACAATCTGGCCCTGCTGAGGGAAGCTGTTGTGGATGCCAAGGAAACTGCCAACAGAGTAAGGCAGGAAAAATGGCTGGAATGGTGCCAGTCTTTTGGGTGCCAGACCAGCCTTACAGAGTTGTGGAAACGGGTCAGGCAAGCGACAAGCCGCCAAGCACCGAAATGCACTCATCATGACCCACAATCAGAGGCTAACAGATTGGTGCTTGAGTTCTCTGCCAGAACCAGCACCAACAATCTGCCTCCAATGATGAGAGAAAAACAACAAAACTTAAATCCAGAAAGACTTGCTCTCATAAGAGACAAGGCACTCGAAGCTGATGAAGCAGATGCCTTGTTCTCTCTTAGGGAACTAAGAAAATCATACAAATCCAGTTCTGGGTCAGCACCGGGATCTGATGGAATCTCTCACCCCATCATTTCGCATCTAGGCCTGCAGGAGAACTTGCATTCTTGCAGGTTATCAACAAATCCTGGCAAACAGCCACGGTGCCCCAGAGCTGGAAACAAGCCACAATAGTTCCCATCCCAAAGCCAAAGGAGCCTGGCAAGTACCGTCCCATCTCTCTTCTCAGCTGCCTGGGCAAAACAGCTGAGAAGATGGTACTCAACAGGCTCCGATGGAAAA
>NC_091567.1:17386679-17396679 GCF_042767895.1 Penaeus vannamei
TTGTGATATTTATGAAGATGGAAAATGGCGGGAGGGGAAGGAATGGCGCAGAAAGGGCGATGGATTGGGAGATATTGTATGAGGGAGGTTAGGAAACGAGAGAGAGAGAGAAGAAAGGGAGAAAGAGAGAGAGAAATAGAAAAGTAAAGGAGAGAGACAGAGTGAATTCAGAAAGAGAAAGAGAACAGAGGAAAGGATACACAAGATGATAAGTTTAGATACAAAATAGTGAAAAAGACAGGAAAATCAAAACCAGCCATTTACACAAGGTCTAGCAAAAAGGAAAAAAGAGAAAGTAGTAACAGATATTGAGAAATGCCTACAAAAAATACATTTTCTTTACAAAAGTCTGCCGTCCACAGTCACAGAAACACAAAGCGGGAGACACACAGAAAAAGGAAAAAATATAAGAAATGGAGAAAAATAGGAGAAAGGGGAGCGGAAGTGAAAAAAGAGAGAGAGAGAGAGAGAGGAAGAGACCGAGAAGGGGGGTGGGGCGGGGAGGGGGGGGGGAGGAACAGGAACCGGTGGTTAGTAACGCCGTAATTCAATATTGGGGCGACACTTTCGGCTTCTATTTTCCATTCCCTTTCTCGCTCTCTCGCTCTCTCTCTATCTATCTATCTGTCTTTCTATCTAGTCTTTCTTTTTTCTCCTCTTTTTTCTATTTTCTTTTTACTCATTTTCTCTCCTCTCTTCTCTCTTTTCTCTTCTCCTTTCTTTATTTTCTCTCTCTCTTTCATTCTTATTTCTTCTTATGTATGTTTGTCTGCGCCCTCCTCCTCCCTCCCTCTCTCTCTCTCTCTCTCTCTCTCTCTCTCTCTCTCTCTCTCTCTCTCTCTCTCTCTCTCTCTCTCTCTCTCTCTCTCTCTCTCTCTCTCTCTCTCTCTCTCTCCTCTCTCTCACTTCATCTCTCTCTCATCTCTCTCTGTGTGTGCTCTCTGTCTCTGTCTCTGTCTCTCTCTCTCTCTCTCTCTCTGTCCTTCCTCTCTACTCTCGCTCTCTCTCTCTCTCTCTCTCTCTCTCTCTCTCTCTCTCTCTCTCTCTCTCTCTCTCTCTCTCTCTCTCTCTCTCTCTCTCTCTCTCTCTCTCTCTCTCTCTCTCTCTCTCTCTCTCTCTCTCTCTCTCTCTCTCTTCTCTCTTCTCTCTCTATCTCTCTCTGTGTGTGTCTCTGTCTCTCTGTCTCTGTCTCTCTCTCTCTCTCTCTCTCTCTCTCTCTCTCTCTTCTTCTTCTTCTTCTCTCTCTCTCTCTCCTCTTCTCTCTCTCTCTCTCTCTCTCTCTCTCTCTCTCTCCTCTCATCTCTCTCGGTCTTTCTCGGTCTCTCTCGGTCTCTCTTTCTCTTTCTCTCTCTCTCTCTCTCTCTCTCTCTCTCTCTCTCTCTCTCTCTCTCTCTCTCTCTCTCTCTCTCTCTCTCTCTCTCTCTCTCTCTCTCTCACTCATCTCTCTCGGTCTCGGTCTCTCTCTCTCTCTTGCTCTCACATCTCCCCCTTTGTATTCCTTTCACAATGCTATAAGCCGGAAATACAGAGTTTGTTAAGTTAACTCCTTTAAGTTCGATTTACGAGTTAAATCCTCTATTTTAGCTAACATGAAAGGGTTATGGATATGTTGCTGTTCGTCTTTGTGTGTGTGTGTGTGTATGTGTGTGTGTGTGTGTGTGTGTATGCAATTGTGTGACCTCTGTGTGTGTGTGCAGATCCATTTACACCAGGCCTGTTTGCACAGCGAAACAGTATAGCCTACATGGCCGCAGTTGAAACAGCAACGCACTTTTACATCGGGAAATGGAATAAGAGCCGAAGCGATAGAACCCAGAGAATTGTCACAACCAAATGGAACTACGAGATGGCACCATTTGAGGTCATAACCAAGGGATGGCACCAAGAGTTGGCAACAACAGAGTCGTCACCAAGATTTGGCACCAAATGACGTCACCGGGACATGGCACCAAAAGATGGCTCCAGAGAAGACGTCACTCCGAGGATGATCAGATGATATAAAGTGTTCAATAAACATGAGATCTCGTAATCAGATCAGCGCTTCGTCGAACAGCTGATTGCATTACGGGAGCCGAACGCCCCGGATGCTGCAGCAGGTGTTTGTTTACATGTACACAATACTTGCAAGTGAAAGTACAGAGAGGGAAAGCGGGAAATGCAAGGAACTGAGGGAGAGAATAAAACAGAAATTGATGGAGGAGATAAAGAGAGATACAAAGAGAGGGAGGGTAGAAAGGAGAAGAGAGGAAGAGACAGAGGAGGAAAGGGAGAGCAAGAAAGAAAAAGGAGACGTAGAATGAAGTGGCAGAGACGGAAAGAGGAAGACAGACAGACAAACGGAGAGGGAGGGGAGGAGAGGAAAAGTGCAGAAGAGAAGAAGAAAGAGATAAGGAGCCTTTAATCTGAACTTCCTCGAGATAAGAAACTTGGGGTCCTGCTCCGCTGGCCGACTTCTGGGTCATCTTGGCAAAGACCCCCCCCCCTGCTCCCTCCCTCCTGCCCCTCCTTCGTCCTTGGCTTCCATTTCCTTCCCCTTGTTCTGCTTGGCGCCCTCCATCCTCACTGGACGCGAGGTACTCTCACCGTGTTACCAAACTAGGCCAGTCCCCCCTGGAAGTAGCAGCACCATCTGTGGGCGTACTTGGCAGCCACCTGTGCTGCTCTCTTCATCTCAGTTTATTTTATCTTTTGACTTATTTTACGGCCTCAGTTTCGTTTTCATTCCTTTCAAATGGTCACTTCAGTTCCACTGGTCATCTTCATTCATTCTGTAAAATAAAAAAAAATGAATAAAAGAGACAAAAGAGGAAATAAAAATTATTGTTTTCCCGCCAAACTTTCTCGCGTCGCTTGCTCGTCCGATCAGCTGAGAGGCTGTTCCCTACGAGACAGAGAAAGAGATCATTATTTTCATTGATTACAAGAGGCCATTTAGGGTGTGATATATTTATTTAGATTTTGAGAATATACAGACCGAGAGATCGTTTCGAATTATAATTGATTAGTTTTGTTTTGTTTTTAAGAAAGGAGTATGGACATAGATAAAATGCATTTTGAATACAAATGAAAATGGTTAGATAGGTCATATCTGAACAAAGTGAAGTGGGAAAATAGAAGCAAAGCATGGGTTGTGATTAGTGGTTATCGATGATTAATTACTAACTTATGAATGAAAATGAATGGGGAGAAGTCGTGACGAGTGGGTTGTGCTGTGACAGCCCCTGCCTTGCTGCCAGTTCATAAAACAGCCCCAGTTCGAAGGTCATTCTCTGCAGCGCAGTGTAGTAATGTTGCAAAATGCAGGGATACCACACCTTCCCTCCCGCTCCCTTTCTATCCTTTTCTCTTCTTTCCCCATACCCTGTTACTCTTTCCCCCTTCCTCTTTCATTTCCCATTTAATTTTCGTTTTTCATCACACAATTACTCTATATCCTCCTCCCTCTTTTCTTTTCCTCTCCTTTCCTTTTCCCTTCCCATAGTTCCATTTCCCTTTTCCTCACTTCAATTCCCCTTTCCCATTTCCTCCCTCTCCGTCCGCCTCCCCCATCCCCCCTTACTCTCCGCTTCCCTCTCCGTCTTTTTCTCCCCCTCCCACTGTTTCCTTTCTCACATATCCCCTTCCGTGTACCTCTCCCCTCCTTGTTTCTTCCTCTTCTCCTCCTTCTAATTCCCCTTCCCCTCTTCCCCTCCCTCTCTTCCTCCCTTTCCGTCACTGGATGCGAACAATGCAAGCTTTGGCCTCTGTTCCAGTGCGCGCATAATTCTACGGTTCGCACACTCCATGTTTCACCGTTTCCCAACCCAAACTGACACGGCAGACACCGTCGCCCTTGTTCTGCTGCCTGAATTAATTTCTTGCACCTCCGTCCAAGGGAAGAGTAAAAGGACATGACCAAAGAGTGTAAGAGCGTTCAGGGAAAGTTCAAAGCGAAATAGAAATGCAAAAAAGTAGAAACAGAAAATGGCGAACATCAGGGCTGTACCAAGGGCGAGGCCGGGGAAGGAGCGGGGCGCCGGCCACGACCGACGGCCCCGGACGCCGATCACTCGACAGCTGGAACATGAGCCGCGGAGCCAGAAACCGGACGATTATTAAATAGGGCGCAACGAGAGCCGCTGCTCCACCTTTCCTGCGCTCTCCTCCTCCCTCTCTCTCCACTTGCCCTCCTCTGCGCTGTTCCACCCGACGTTTCTCCTCTTTATTCGATCTCTGTTTTCCTCTTCAATCCATATGTATAAATCGTATATACGTTTATACACGAACGCGCGCACACGTGTGTGTTTTTACATACACACACTCACACACATACACACACACATATACACACACGCACAAACACACACATAGATAGATAGATAGATAGATAGATCTTTATTGACCACAAATGTACAGATGGTGAATACAATAGAACATAAAACATAGAACATACAATGGTAACATTGATAAAGTAAATTAGTTTGCAGTCCATATAATTAATCATCAAAGGTTTAAACACTGCTTAAACAAATTTGTAAAACATATATAAAATGAATAGATTTGTAAAAAAAAAAAAAAAAAAAAAACATAAGCCTACTTCATTAAAATATTAATATATTAATAAAATTGACGTTAAAAATAATTGGCTATAAATGATATTTAAAATATTTATCAACCAATACAGTGAAATATATACAATAAAATTAATTCAAACATTAAGAGACATTAGATTTCATAAAAAATTGTGAAACTTTTAGAATACTCCTTGAATAATTTGCACGATTAAGAGAGACGTAAAACAGAAATACACAAAATACTCAAATAATTTCATTAAAAAGAATAAATACTAAATGAATACTAAATTGAAATCCCAAGAAAAAAAAAGCACTGACATAGAGTAATCAATTTCAAAACGATTAAAACAGTAGTGTATGTATTTACAGCTAAGGCCACATCACTAATGATACATTGATAGAATGATATGCACAATTTTAATTGTCTCATCCACATCTCTTGCCACGAGTTGAACTGGTACTGGTCCCGCAGAGATAGAGTTTGGGGGCACGACTCCACCACATGCAGCTCTGTCTGCACTGCGCCACATGGGCACAGCCGCTCCTCCACAGGAAGGCGGCCCCTCCCGCGCCTGTGCCACCGCCCCGTCTCCACTGCCAGACTGTGTCCGCTAACTCGTAGCTTAGAAAATGAGGCTCTAAACACATCATTTATACATTTTCTTTGGAGGTGTACATCATGAACACTAAAGGAAGGGTTTAAAAGTGCATACGTTGCTCTACGTGAAGAGTTGGAATTACAGACAGAAAGCTTTACCGCTGCCATCGCTTCCCCAAAGTCATCCGCGTCCCTGCGAATCAGGTCGGACACACGGCGGCTGGTGAGCGTGTCACTCCCCAGTACAAGCCTGACCACGTGTCCATGGGTCATCATCCATTGTCCTTCGCTCACTCCACATATTCCTAAAGTATTTACGTTGCTTTTGCGCAACAATTGCTTTTACTGGTGGCATCCCTAGTTCCAAATAACATATTTCATTACAAGTAGACATACTCACGCCTAAAAGTTGTTTAATACCCCAGTTATACAACTTTTCTATGGGTTTCAGACTGCCCCCTAGCCACGACTCACATCCGTAAAGTACAGAAACATTAAGGCAGCGTGAAAAAGTCTCTTTTTTACATAAAAGGGCGTATCAACATTCTTTTTCACATAGTAAATGAACTTCAATATGTGGCACATTTTCACCTGTGCATGGGCAGCAATAGCTGATGAAAGTGAGCCTTCGCTTGTGAACACACAACCCAGGTACGTGTATCGGTCGCACCATTGCACTGTCGCGCCGTCTACACGAAAGGGCTCTCGCTCGCGGGGACCTACATTGATGCCGAAGAACTTTGTCTTGCTCATGTTGACTTTCATTCCATAATCGTTGCAAAACTCTAAAAGAATTGACATCTTCTTTGACATACCTGCACGGGAGGTGGACAAGAGAACGGTATCGTCCATCAAGACGAGCACGTGAAGCCACGACAGGAATCCATCCCGCCCACACTTCTCCTTCAGTAACCGAATGAGGTCATCAATAAAAAGAACAAATGAAGTACATGAGGTGGGGGATCCCTGCCGCACGCCCACAGTGGCTGTGATGATGGCCGTCCCTAAAACGCTCTGAGTGGCGTGGTACATGGCAACCAAGGCTGCCAGCATTACCGCACCACATCCCAGTCGCTGCAATACGCGAAACAGTGTGGCTCGCGGCACACGGTCATAAGCTTGCGTAAAGTCTACGAAAGTAACAAAAGGCGTAAATTTCTTTCTCTTAGCTAAATCGATTAACAATCGTAGCGTGATAATGTGTTCTAAGCATCCTCGTTTTGATTGGCTGCCTGCCTGCTCTCTAAAAGGTTTAAACCACTGCGTAAGACGAATGTATAAAATCATGTCGTATATTTTTGAAATACTATTTATTACATTTATACCACGTTTATTGGAAGGTAATAATCGGTCACCTCGTTTAAATATAGTAAACAGTCTCGCAAGCCGCCATGATGATGGATAAAAATTTGAAGCAAATGCTACATTAAAAAGGCTTGTAATGCATAACAGCCATTGGATAGGTAATACTTTAAAAATTCCAGGACATATGCCATCCGGGCCGCTTGCTTTTGTCTGCTTTCAGCTTGTTTATACACATCTGAACCTCTTCTCGTGTGATTTCACTGTCTAATAAAGGAATTTCAACATGAGTAGATATCATATCAATTAATGGGGGGCATTTCAGGGGGATTAAACATATTTTCAAAGAATAACTGAAATTGTTTTTCATCGGGACAAATTTTGTTGCCGTTACCTTCACTGTCCTGGCCTTTCCAGTCGATGGCTCGCCAAACGCGGCCGTCGTCATCGTCACGCATAATCCTGTCCCACCTTTCCATCACTGGGTTTACAGGAGGTCCTCTCTCCTTCTGGTAACACTCTTTACTGCAGCTATACAATGTATCTGTGATGGCATCTGCGTAAGCATTAATATCATCCAAATCAAACAATATTGGTACTTCCCGACACGATAACTGGTGTTTAAATCTATTTACATTAATATTAGAAATCCTGAAGGCTTTTCTAACTGAAGAATTGTGCCCTCGTGTATAAAGTGTCGCGTGGTCATCCTAGCATTTAGCACTGGCGTATAGTGCTGCCATGTCAACACTGGGGGGAGACACTGGCACTGCTATGGGGCATGGTCGGAGGGCAAGGACGCATGCTGCCACACCATGAAGTCTCGTGCACATTTTAACAGAGTTGGCGAAGCTAAACACACATCTAATTCAGATTTCCAGTCCATGGCTTTCCTATAAGTCAGTTTACTTGGAAAGGATTGCGTGGGCGTCTTGAGATTATTAAGTACAATTAGTTTTGAATCTATAATGATAGTTGCAAGGGCTCTGGCGTTGTCATTCGCAGCAATCACTTGATCAGGTATATCGGGGTATGTGTAGAGATGAGAGTCAGGGATGTCTGCAGCTGTTGGTAGGTCGCGCACATACTCTCCAAACCTGGCGTTCATATCCCCGAGGATCAGAAACCTGGTTCCTTCCTCGGCAGATCTAACTCTCTCTTGAATAGCACAAAGTTGTTCAGGGCTGAAATAAGGTGAGTCTGTTGTACACAAACCCTATCAGCAGGTTTGGCAGGTACGCCATGCGTAGCCACACCTGGTCAGGCGTACTTGTATCCACACTTACCACCTTGTTATGTAGTGATCGTCGAACCATTGCCACCGTACCGCCGCGATGACCACCACTGCCCACACTGCTCGTGTATGGGACATATCCTGGGAAGCACACACGCATGGTTGTTTTTACTTCATTTCGTCCTATAATGTCAAACTGGCACAGTAAATCAACTACACTGGTCTTTTCTAACTTAGGGCCGTACTTTAAAAACTTTCGCCAGTGCTGGCGTTCGCCTGGCGAAGCTTCGCCTGGCGAACCTCTGAGTGAGGCCTTACTTTTAAAACCAACGTTCGCCAGGCGTTAACATCTTGCATTCCCGCTAAATCTAGCGCAAATTTGTTTACACCTGCAGTGCACATAACATAACCTAAACTTAATTATTAACCTCGAGAGAAGACGAAAATGTTTCCGCAATAGTCTTACTTTATACTATAACAAAGGAGTTAAAATTTAACTTTATGCTATAACAAAGAAGTTGAAAATATCTTTATACTATAACAAAATTAACTTTATACTTTATGCTATATTACACTTTATACTATAACAAGGTTAACTTTATGGCCCGTACTTTTAAAACCTTTTGCTTTTTCTCGCGTTTTTTTTCATTCGCCGAAGCGCTAGATTTATCAGGAATCCAAGATGTTAGCGCCTGGCGATCCCTTTCGTTCGCCAGGCCTGACGAACCTGCCTTAGTTTAAAAGTAAGGCCTCCCTCACACAGATGTTCGCCTGGCGAAGCTTCGCCAGGCGAACGCCAGCATTGGCAAAAGGTTTTATAAAAGTACTTTATACTATACTGTATCAACCTTATACTTTTATACAAAAAATAACTTTATACTTTAACAAGAGTTTAAAAATTACTATTTTACTATTCCTAACTGATGTAAGATATTGAACTGTAGGCCTACAAGGGTATCATTAAAGACGCCTCATTATAGGGCGGTGAAGCATTACAGCTATGTTTCTATAGCCAAAAGTAAACATGCCGCCATAAAAAACACTTCTGGTAACATTTGTGAATAGAAAATTATCCTTACAACCAAAATAACAACAACCTAAATCTAAATAAGTCATCTCGGGGTGGGGGGGTAGGGGTAGGGGGGTAGGAATACAGCTGATGTCTTGAGCTCTCGACTGGAACATCGAAGGTCTTGAAAAAAATACGTATATACGTTATTTCATAACAAATTATGATTTTAAGATATTTTATAATTTCAATGTGATTCCTACATCCTATCATACACAAATATGTTACTAATTTATAATTTGAAAGCAAGAAAATGGTATTCAAACAGCTCTCTTCGCCAGGCTGTTCCAATATGAGCCTGGCGAAGCAAAGGCGCGAGAGCTGTTTGAATACCATTTTCTTGCTTTCAAGTTATAAATTAGTAACATATTTGTGTATGATATGATGTAGGAATCACATTGAAATTATAAAATATCTCAAAATCATAATTTATTATGAAATAACGTATATACGTATTTTTTTCAAGACCTTCGATGTTCCAGTCGAGAGCTCAAGACATCAGCTGTATTCCTACCCCCCTACCCCTACCCCCCACCCCCGAGATGACTTATTTAGATTTAGGTTGTTGTTATTTTGGTTGTAAGGATAATGTTCTTTTCACAAATATTACCATAAGTGTTTTTTATGGCGGCATGTTTACTTTTGGCTATAGAAACATAGCTGTAATGCTTCACCGCCCTATAATGAGGCGTCTTTAATGATACCCTTGTAGGCCTACAGTTCTATATCTTACATCAGTTAGGAATAGTAAAATAGTAATTTTTAAACTCTTGTTAAAGTATAAAGTTATTTTTTGTATAAAAGTATAAGGTTGATACAGTATAGTATAAAGTACTTTTATAAAACCTTTCGCCAATGCTGGCGTTCGCCTGGCGAAGCTTCGCCAGGCGAACATCTGAGTGAGGGAGGCCTTACTTTTAAACTAAGGCAGGTGTTCGTCAGGCCTGGCGAACGAAAGGGATCGCCAGGCGCTAACATCTTGGATTCCTGATAAATCTAGCGCTTCGGCGAATGAAAAAAACGCGAGAAAAAGCAAAAGGTTTTAAAAGTACGGGCCATAAAGTTAACCTTGTTATAGTATAAAGTGTAGTATAGCATAAAGTATAGTTAATTTTGTTATAGTATAAAGATATTTTCAACTTCTTTGTTATAGCATAAAGTTAAATTTTAACTCCTTTGTTATAGTATAAAGTGAGGCTATTGCGGAAACATTTTCGTCTTCTCTCGAGGTTAATAATTAAGTT
>NC_091567.1:17405924-17413424 GCF_042767895.1 Penaeus vannamei
CTTCTCCTTACCCTCCTCCTTCTCCATCCTCCTCCCTCTCCCCCTCCCTTCTCCTTCTCCCTCCCCTCTCCCTCCCCCTCCCCCTCCCTCCCCTTCCTCCCCCTCCCTCTCCACCCCATCATTCCCTGCTCCCCTCTCCTTCTTCCTCTCCCCCTCCCCCCCTTTTCCTTCCTCCCTCCCCCTCCCCCTTCATCTCACTCTCTCTCCACCCCATCATTCCTTCCATCCTATCATTCCTTCCCCCCTCCCCCCCGCACTCCCCCTCCCTCCCTCTCCCTCCTCCCCTCCCCGTCCTTCTCCCCGTCCTTCTCCCCCTCCCTCCTCCCTTCCCCATCCCTCCCCCCCCTCTCCACCCTATCAATCCCTCCTCCCTCCCCCCCCCCCCCGCGCACACACCGATTCTCTCCCGCTGATCTCGCGGCCCCGTGTCTTGTCGCGAGTCTTAATTGAAACAAAACACTAATTACACAAAACAAACACAACTTGCATTCACGGCCTCCTCTTCCTCCCTCTCCCGTGTCGGTGCTTTTAGCCTCCGTTTGATTCGCGTCTGTTTCTCTTTTCTGTTTCGCTTTATTCGTGCCTGTTTCTCTTTTCTGTTTCGCTTTATTCGTGTCTGTTTCTCTTTTCTGTTTCGTTTTATTCGTGTCTGTTTCTCTTTTCTGTTTCGCTTTATTCGTGCCTGTTTCTCTTTTCTGTTTCGCTTTATTCGTGTCTGTTTCTCTTTTCTGTTTCGTTTCGTGTTGTTCTTAGGATTGTGTAATTTGTTGGTTGATTTGTTTGTTTATTCTCTCTCTCTCTCTCTCTCTCCTCTCTCTCTCTCTCTCTCTCTCTCTCTCCTCTCTCTCTCTCTCTCTCTCTCTCTCTCTCTCTCTCTCTCTCTCTCTCTCTCTCTCTCCTCTCTCTCTCTCTCTCTCTCTCTCTCTCTCTCTCTCTCTCTCTCTCTCTCTCTCTCTCTCTCTCTCTCTCTCTCTCTCTCTCTCTCTCTCTCTCCTCTCTCTCTCTCTCTCTCTCTCTCTCTCTCTCTCTCTCTCTCTCTCTCTCTCTCTCTCTCTCTCTCTCTCTCTCTCTCTCTCTCTCTCTCTCTTTCTTTATCTACTCATCTCTGTTTATCTATATTTTTTATATGTATATCTGTCTATCTATTTAAATGCCTGTCTGTCTGTCAATCTGTCTGGCTGTCTGTCTAAAGGTCTATCCGTCCACTTACCTGTCTCTTTGTCTATTTATTTATATATCTATACATTTATCTATCTAACCGTCTATTAATCCATCTATCTATCAATCCATCAACCAATCTACTGCCTGTCTGTCTATCTCTATCCACCTATCACTTTCTCTCATTCTCCCTCTCCCTCTACTTCTTTTATCCTCCTCTACGGCCCCTTCCCCATTTTCCCTCACGTCCCTTGTCCCCCTTTTCCTCTCCCCCCTCCCTCCCCCATCACCCCCCATCACCCCCTCCCCCGCCCCCGCCCTATTGCAAATTGGGAAATGAGTTGCGTGGAAGTTCAGTCCGTTGATTGAGAGTTGGAATTGGTTACTTGTGTTTGTGTCGGCCGGAGATCGGTGTGGGGGGAAGGGGGAGGGGAGGTGGAGGCGGAGGGGAGGAGGAGGAGAAGGAGGCGTGGGGGAAAGGAGGAGGGGGTGGGAAGAGGAGTGGAGACGAGGAGGAGGAGGGGTGGAAGAATGGAGGGGGAGGGGGGAGGGGGGAGGGAGAGAGAAAGGGAGTGGGAAGACAAGAGGGGGAAAAGGAAAGGGGAGGGGAGGAGGAATAAGGAAGGGTATGGAGGGACGAAGGAGGGAAGGGAAAGGGGGATCTTCACCTCAAAATATTTAAATTATTATTGTTATCAGTTCCTGTCTGTCTCCTTTCGTTCGTCTACTGGATTCCGATGTCTAACCCCTCCCAAGTATAAGTATGTATATGTGTGTGTGTCTCTGTGTGTGTGTGTGTGTGTGTTTATGTGTGTGTGTGTGTGTTTATGTGTGTGTGTGTGTGTGTGTTTATGTGTGTGTGTGTGTGTTTATGTGTGTGTGTGTGTGTGTGTTTATGTGTGTGTGTGTGTGTTTATGTGTGTGTGTGTGTGTGTGTAATTTCCTGTAGGCAGCGGAAATATTTCTCCCCCGCCCCCTCTCGCCAATCATCTACTCCCTGATCGCTCATTCTAATTCTCTCCCCCCCCCCCCCCCCGCAGACGCCCCTCCGTACAAGCGGCCTTCCTTCCTGCCGGCGCCCCTGACCAGCAGCCCCTGCAGGCCGCCCGCGGGGGAGGAGGCTCAGGGGGCCCCTTAGGAGCAGGAGCCCTTAGGTCCTTTTGAGCCGTGGGAGAAGGAGGAAGAGGAGGAGGAGGAAGAGGAAGAGGAAGAGGGAAAGGTTGAAGAGCTGGAAGTGGTGGAAGCAGAAAAACAATAAAGAGAAGGAAGAGAAGAAGAAGGAAGAGGACGATGATGTTAGGAAGGAAGAAGGAGACGACGAAAGAGGGAATTGGAGCAGCGAGAGAAGGGAAGATAAAACCGAGATGGAACTGGTGAGAAAAAACGATAGGTAAATAAACAAAATAAACAAAAATGGATAACCAGATAACGGAAAAAGTGAGATGGAAAAGGAAAGCGAAACGGGAAAAGAGGAGATAAAGAAGAGTGCAAGGAAGGAGGAAAGACTCTGCAGGGAGTCCTTGTAGTCTTCGGAAACTATCTCAGAGAAAAGGAAAGGCGGAAGGGAATAGAATAGAGAAAGGGGAGATAAAAGGCGCAGAAAGGTACAAATAAAAGACTGAAAATAAAGGCGAACTGCTGAGACAGTGATAAACCTTGAAAATAAAAGATAATACAATTAAAATAAAATATGCGTTAAGTCAATAATAGCATCTATTTACCGACGCTATGTGTGCTTATGTGCGTAACCGCAGCTACTGATGCAGACTGTCTATGCATGTTGACTCATACAATGAAACCAGGAATGCAGAAGGGGGGACTGCCCCACCCCCAACCCAGCCCCCAACCCCTCAATCCCCCAGAATGCCCCCCCCCCCGTTCCATCCCGCCAAAAAAGCGTCAACTCTATAAATACGACGTCATTCGGTGGCAATAAGGGCGGGTTCTGCGTATTCCCGCAATGTATAATCGAGCCTTAATGACGTATGCAAGGTTTGGAGCCGAACCTCGCCTCAGCTACAGATGAAATTTTAATAAGAACAATAATCATGATAATTACTAATCATAACAATAATAAAGATAAGATAAAACGATAAGTGAAAGGACAGTGGATTCTCTTATCAAAACGAGAATTCACTGAACTCTCACATTATCACACCATGAATATTAATCAAGAACCGAAGAAAAAAGAAATATGAAAATATCCGGTGTCTGAAAATATATATATATATTGTGTTGTAATATAGTGTTTAAGTTAATGCGAACGCTGGCCCTCAAAATAGATTTATTTTAAAATCACGAAATGAAAATAAAAAATCCCCTGAAAAGTGTTTTTCTTTGTGAAAAGGGAAAATCTTGCGTAAGTGTAGCGTATGAAAGGGGAAATTTTCAAAAAATGATAAGAAAAGAAAAGTGTTCTAGAAAGAAGCAAAAAGTGTTTAACATGAAAATAAGAACACAAAGATTATCAAAATGTTGTGATGAAAAGGCTGAATAAGACTCTTTCAAACTTGTGTCTCTTAATCCTACTCTCTCTTTCCTTCCTTCTGGGTAAGATAAATAAAAAAGGAAGAAGTAGAAAGAGAGAAAGAAAGAGAAAGAGAATGATAAGTGAACGTTGAGAAATAATAAATAAATCTCGATAACAGGAGCATATCACATAATCAAAATAGATTTAGAATTAACCTTTTGCCAAAAGATAATGATAACAATAGATAACGTAAACAAATAAGAGTGTTGTGAGATGCTGTATGGTATGTAAGAAATATTTTTATTTATCATCGCAAATTCGATATATTCCTTTGTGTCTTTATATTTGACAATTTTTTTTTTATTGCGAATGTATACAGTGTCTTCCTGTGTTAAGGTTGTGCAGAGAAAAATTATCTCTATTGACTCGTGACAATAAAGGTGTGATTTGCATTTCAGGGAAGATGGACGTTCTACAGTTATCAGTTTTTTGGTTTGTTTGTTTGTTTCTCTCTCTTCGTATTTCTCTCTTTTCTTTGCCAGTGAAGGAGAAAAAGGAATTTCCTAATTGCATATACATGAAAGGTTTTGCAAAGTAGTTTTTTCAGTGCTGCGAGATGAACCTGAAATTTATGAACGTTAGAAGAAACAGTAACGTGACTGTATATATCAGCGATCTTCTTCTCCTGTTATCACACTACTTTTCCTTTTACTTTTTATTTTTTGGTCTTCCTCCGTTCTTCTCCTTTCGCGTCCTTCTTCCGCTCCCTCTTACCATTGTCCTGTTTCTTCTGGTCTTTCTCTTCCGCTTCTTTTCCTCCTATATCTCTTCTTCCTCTTCCGCCTCCTCCTTCTTTTCCTTCTTCTTCATCTTCTTTTTCATCTTTTTCTTTTTCTCCTCCTCCTCTCACCCCTCCTCTTCCTCTTCCTTTTCTTATTCTTATTCTTATACTTCTTCCCTTTTCTCATCCTTCTCTTTCTCCTTTTCTTCTTCTTCCTCGTTTTGCCCTTCCTCTTCATCTTTTTACCTACTCCTGCACCCGGCCTAACTTTATTCTAAGATCCAAAATCAAAAATGTTGTCTTTCCCCTGATTGATAACTTTCCTTTTCAATACTTTCTCATACAATCCGAAGTTGATTAAAGGAGATTTTTAAAAGTTCTTGTTCTTCTTCTTCTTCTTTCCCGCCAGATGATCTTTATCCGATTTTTCCTGACGTCAGCAGGCCAAATGACCAATCAGAAACGCCGTCTCTCGTGCCTCTTTGAGTCGACCATTCACGATGAACCTTACATGTCGCGGCGTCCAATCATCGCTCGCCTTGCTTGATCTCCGGGGGATCGGATCCAATTGGCTTTTTGACACCTCGATGTAAAAAAAAGAGAGAAATTTATTTGTCCTTTAATCTCATTTATCTATTTACTTATTTTCGTCCGGAATTAAGATATCCTTAAATGGGAATAATATATCGACTCTGGATTCCCCTTGAAAATACGTAACAAATATGTGTTAACGTTATATGAACATATACAATATTACACTGTGCATGGCCAGATGCTAGGCCGGGCGCCCCCTCGATATTCATTTCAATATCGTTTTATTAGTTTCAGACTTTGTCTAAACCCTCCATTCTCCTTATCCAATGTTTGTTCATCAGTTCCCTTTTTCTCTATCTATTTATCAATCCTTCCTCACCTCACGCCTTGTAAGTTGTATGTTTCCTGCCTTATCCATTTTTAACCTCATCAGCATCGTGTTTTATTTATTATGAAGACGCGAAGAGAGAGAGAAAAAATATATATAGTGTAAATACCGTAGCATGTAGACTTACCAAGAGTATTATGGTGCATTTTTAGCAATCCAAAAAGTGCGTTCTTATCCCTCGGTTTGAAGGCGGGTGAATGGGGGAGGGGCTGGGCGGGGCTCGGGTTCTGTGGCCCCCCTTGGCGAATCAGCGAAGGAAAACGTAAAAATGAACCTGGAAATTTTGGGGTTTTAACCTTTTTTAACTTTTTAAATTTAACCCGGGAAACCCGAAATTTTGGGGGAAACATTGAAGGCTTTAAATATGGGAAATTTAGGTCCGAAACACTTTTCTTGAATTTTGAAAGGGGGAATGTAAAAAATTCCCAAAAATAATCAGAAATTATTATAAAAATTTAAAATTTGCGAAAAAAATATTCAAGACCCCCATCCCCTTAAGTTCTGACCCCAAAAAGACTTTTTTTCTTCCCCCTTTCCCCCCCCCTTTTTATTTTTTTTTTTTTGATACAAAACAGTCGGAATCTCCCTCCCAATTTTGGCCCGATTTTAAAGACCACTAACCCAATCAATTTGTTTTTAATGGCCCCTTGAACCCGCTGTTGGACCCGGGCGAAGGTGATTCGGGGGAGCGCCCCCCATCCTTTCCCTCGCCACCACTCGGAACAAACTGAACAGGCGCTCATTTCGAGGATGTGCGGTGCATTATCTCGTTTATTTTACTCTTTCTTCTGTTCCAGCCATTATTTATTGACCTATTTTGGGATTTTTTTTTCGTAAAGCCAAAAAAAAATGCAAATATATTGAAATTTTAAAATCTTGATTTATCAAATTTTTTTTTTTTCTTTTCTTTTATTTCCTTTTTTAGGAAAAGGGCCAAAAAAAGCGATTTAAAACCCGGAAAACCTCACGAAAAACCTTTTACTTTTTTTTTGTTTTCTAATTAAAATTCAAATTTTCCCCAAAAAAGGAAAAAAAAAAGGGTAATAAAAAGGTTTTTGGATCCGGAAAAAGGCCCACCCTTTCTTTTTCCTCTTCTTCTTTTCCCAAAAAATCCTTCTCTTTAAATTTTTCCGCCCTTTCCCCCTTCCTCTTTCTTGCCTTTCCTTTTTCTTAACCCCTTTTAACTTTTTATTTTCCCTTCCTTTCCCTCTTTTTCCTTTTTGGGCCCTTCATTTCCCCCTTTTTCCTTCCCCCCCTTTTAATTTTTTTCCCTTTTTCGTATTCTTTTTTTCTTTTTTTTTCCCCCCTTCCCCGGGCCCCCCCTTTTTTTGCTCATTTTAAATTGGCGCTTTTCGTGCCCGGGGGTGGAAGGGAAGAAAGGGTAATAAATGATGGTTTTTAAATAAAATAATGAAAACCAAAAAAGGTTTTTGCCGCACGTTTAAAAAGTTTAAAGGAATGATAATGTTTCCCTTTGGTTTGGGTGTTAAGCCTCTTCAAAAAAACCGGACCCTTTCCCGGCGGCCCCGGGGGCGGGCCAGAGGGCGAGGTAAAAGTAAAACATTGGGAAAAGGAAAAAAAAGGTCAAGAAGGGGTTTTTTGGTTTTGGTCAAAACCCCAGGGGTTTTAGGGTTTTCCGAAAAAATGGGGAATTTCCGAAAAAATTTGGGTGTATATTTTTTCCCGGAGAGTCCCAGGGATGTGAAAGTTTTATGAAAAATGTTGGCCTCTAAAACCCCTTTCTCAAGCACCCCCCTTTGTGGGTGGAGTTTTCCCCCCTCGTACGACAAACATTTTGGATCCCTGGAGGGAAGACCCCTTTTTTATATTATTCATTGGGGAATTTTGACAAAATCGCTCCACCCCGAATTTGGTCAAATTTGGTCAAATCGGGAACTTCTCCACCGGAACACCCTTGGCTCGAAAAAGGGGAGCACATCGTTTGAAAGGGTTGGTGGGGTTGGCTTTTCCCCTGAAATAATGATCTTCCTTTTTGGTGAAAATGTTTTTTGGGTTTTGGTTTCGGGGAAGGAAACCAATACTGTTGCAATTAAATTTTTGACCCAATTGGTTTTGTGGAGGGGATAAACAAAAATTTTTTTCATTTGGGGTTTAAATATATACCCTTGCTTTATTTTCTTTTGGGATCAATGGTGTCTTTAAACCAAG
>NC_091567.1:17420924-17428424 GCF_042767895.1 Penaeus vannamei
TCGGCCTCGTAAACCTGCGCGTATATTAATCCTAGGCTGTGTGTTTCCGGTGGGTGTTGGCGGGACGGCCTCGGTGGGCGGCGGCGGGGCGCGAGGGCCGGGCGGGCGGGCGGGCGGGCGGGCGGGAAGCGCAACGGCCATTTCGGGCGCGGGGAGGAATGTTCTCCGATTAATTGCTATGCATTAAATGAGGCGGCTGGATACACGCACATGCGGGGCAGAGAGAGGAAGGAGAGAGGCTCGCTACACGAAGAAAGAGAGGAGCAGAAAGGAGAGAGAGAAAACGAGAAAAGGGGGTAAAGGCAGAGAAAAATGTACAACAGGAGAAGAGAGGTGCAAACTCACAGGAAAGAGATACACGCACACATGAATAGGTAAAAAATCATGCAGCGAGAACAGAAGCGCGCCGACCCTCCCAGCCCCTGCCAGTGCTGGCGCAAACACAAGCAAGCGCCAAAGCCTGCACGATAAAACACCAATACTTGTACATAAGTGCAAAAGCACCAGCGATTTCACACAGACACACGAACGGCAATACGCCCGTACGAGCACCAGCACAGAGACGCCCACACAAGCGCATTACGCGCGCCCACGGACGAACACCGGAGTTCCCCAAACAAAGCACAGTCGCAGAGGCGCCCAAGCCATTTGCTCGTCACCGTCTTCGCTCAGACATTAAAGCATCTTAGCTCCTCTCATACAAACATTAACTGCTTATATAGTCCCCAAGAGATCACTTCAGATGCTCAATCTTCCACGGACTTCCAAGGGCCTCAGCGCCCGCCAGCGTCCTCGGCCGCCCTGTTCGCTCCCGCAGGGGGGCGCCGGACGCGGGCCGAGGGCGGTCCCCATTGTCTATTTCGCGCTTGTTGTTCCTGAACATGACTGCAGTTCTTCATTTTAGGTATCCATGTGTTACTGAATATAGTTAATATCAAAGTAATATATAAAGATGTAAGAGACGGAAGTAGCATATAAAGATCTTCATCTATTCTTTTCCTTTTCCTTTTTCTTATACTACAGTGCCAGCAAAAAGTTAAATTTAAGTATGTGTATCCGCCCTTTTTCTTGATTATCTATCTACATTTATTCATTTATCTTTTTCTTTCTTTTTTCTTGTGCACATAGACAAGCACACACGAAATAACAACTTGATACAAATGCAGATAAATCATTACGACGATGAGTGCAAACACGATTACGCAAAATGAACGAACAGGTAGACGAGATAAACACATACACTGAATTCCCCTCTTGCTGTTAGAGGACTATAAACACAAGAGCTGAAGCAAGAGTCCGCGTAGAGGTTTCCCTCTTACACGCACGTCCAGTGAATAAAGAACCCTCGCCGGACTCCATTCTAAACTGTCTCGGAGTCAAAAAGTTTTAAGATATTCAACATGGGATTCAAACTTTCTTAACTGTAGTTTATAACCCGGGGAAGAGTATTCGGTAGCTCAGAGTATAAACGAGGGGAGAGAGAGAGAGAGAGAGAGAGAGAGAGAGAGAGAGAGAGAGAGAGAGAGAGAGAGAGAGAGAGAGAGAGAGAGAGAGAGAGCAAGGAGAGAGAAAGTGAGAGCTAGAGAAAGAGCGAGGAGAGAGAGAGAGCGATTTTCGAGATAGGGAGAGACAGAAAGAGAAAGGGAAAAAAAGTTGATGAAAGTGATTGTGAAAAAATAAAGACAGACACATAACTGAAATAGAGAGAAAATGCGAGAGAGAAGAGAAAAGAAAGAAAAAAACTAGAAACAGAAGAATATAGCAGAAAAGAATCAAGAAAGAATCGAGGTTCTCCAACCACGTGACTTGAACACTATTTAAAAATACTTTGTTCTTCTCTCCCTTAATCTCATCGACTTGTGACGTCACATCCTGTTGCTAATTGCCTCATTATCCCCGGCATCATCAACATCGTCATTAACTCGATCCCATAAATAACTTTCGCATCAATTACGGAAATCTTCTTAGTCATTAGTATTCATCACCCTCGCCATTTCTTTGCTGGCGGCATCGTTAGTCTGTGATGAAGTTGTTCACCAATGTTATTCTTATCAGCAGCGTTTCCGTTGTCATCACTAGCTTTCGTCATTCTTATCGTTACTGTCGTTATGCCATCAGTGATCATCGTTATCGTCATCATCAATCACCTCAAACTGCAATTATCTCTAAGCTTCGTCAACCTTTTCATGATAAGCATTATCGTCATTAGGTCCTTCACCCCCCCCCCACCCAACCTCACTCCACCCCACCCCGTTGAGTCTCCCCACGCCCGTCGTCCCTAGTTCTCCCACCTCCCCCCAAACCCCCACTTTCCACCCTCACCTCCCCAACCCCCCATTTCCCACCCCCTCCCCAACCCCCCATTTCTCATCCCCTCCACCAACCCCCCATTTCCTACCCCATCCCCCAACCCCCCATTTCCCACCCCCTCCCCCAACCCCCCAATTCTCATCCCCTCCCCCAACCCCCATTTCTCACCCCCTCCCCCAACCCCCCATTTCTCATCCCCTCCCCAACCCCCCATTTTTCACCCCCCAACCCCCCATTTCTCATCCCCTCCCCCAACCCATTTCCCACCCCCTCCCCCAACCCCCCATTTCTCACCCCCTCCCCCAACCCCCCATTTCCCACCCCCTCCCCCAACCACCCATTTCTCACCCCCTCCCCCAACCCCCCATTTCTCACCCCCTCCTCCAACCACCCATTTCCCACCCCTCCCCCAACCCCCCATTTCCCACCCCCTCACCAACCCCCCATTTCCCACCCCTCCCCAACCCCGCATTTCCCACCCCCTCCCCCAACCCCCCATTTCTCATCCCCTCCCCCAACTCCCCATTTCCCACCCCCTCCCCATTTCTCACCCCCTCCCCCGACCCCCCATTTCTCACCCCCTCCCCCAACCCCCCATTTCCCACCCCCTCCCCAACCCCCCATTTCCCACCCCCTCCCCAACCCCCCATTTCCCACCCCCTCCCCCAACCACCCATTTCTCACCCCCTCCCCCAACCCCCAATTTCCCACCCCCTCACCAACCCCCCATTTCCCACCCCCTCCCCCAACCACCCATTTCTCACCCCCTCCCCCAACCCCCCATTTCTCACCCCTTCCCCCAACCCCCCATTTCTCATCCCCTCCCCTAACCCCCCATTTCCCACCCCCTCCCCAACCACCCATTTCCCACCCCCTCACCAATCCCCCATTTCCCACCCCCTCCCCCAACCCCCCATTTCTCACCCCCTCCCCCAACCACCCATTTCTCATCCCCTCCCCTAACCCCCCCATTTCCCACCCCCTCCCCCAACCACCCATTTCTCACCCCCTCCCCCAACCCCCCATTTCTCACCCCCTCCCCCAACCCCCCATTTCTCACCCCCTCCCCCAACCCCCCATTTCTCATCCCCTCCCCTAACCCCCCATTTCCCACCCCTTCCCCCAACCCCCCATTTCTCACCCCCTCCCCCAACCCCCCATTTCTCACCCCCTCCCCCAACCCCCCATTTCTCACCCCCTCCCCCAACCCCCCATTTCTCACCCCCTCCCCCAACCCCCCATTTCTCACCCCCTCCCCCAACCACCCATTTCCCACCCCCTCACCAAACCCCCATTTCCCACCCCTTCCCCCCTTGCAAGAACATAGACCAATCAGCTACGAGATCATTGTACCCCCCCCCCCCTTCTTTACATCGCTTTCCTTAAGTAACATACGCGCCAAATATGCTAATTGGCAGCACGGCCGAGTAGCGACAAGCGATGTAATTGGCTACTAGTGTTGGAGGGGGAGGTGCCAAGAGGGGGATGGGGAGGGGCCAAGAGGGGGATGGGGGGGGGCATAGAGGGGGAGGTCTATAATTGAGTCATATCTATGTTTTGGATAAATATTCTAGAATCTTCCTTGTACACGGTGGAGCGGAGGCGGGGGGGGGGGGGGTGAGGGAGTATACTGGAGATCTGTTTTACCTTATAACGCATAATCATCACCATTACCATTATCCTTATATTTGTTTTTGTCAGTTTCATTATCGTTTGTAACACAAATAGACGCAATAGTAGTAATTGAAATATCAACTGTTTTATTACCATGCT
This sequence comes from Penaeus vannamei, assembly GCF_042767895.1. Lineage (NCBI taxonomy): Eukaryota > Metazoa > Arthropoda > Malacostraca > Decapoda > Penaeidae > Penaeus > Penaeus vannamei. Next base: position 17,425,008 of record NC_091567.1, read on the forward strand.
ATTATCATTGTTGTCACTACTACTGTTATTGTTATCTTCATTATCATTGTCACTATCATTCAGGTAACTGTTAATATCATTATAATTGTCACTATTATTAAGGTAGTTGTTATTATCATTATCACTATCACTACTAATTTCCCGGCACCCCCTAGAGGATTACTATCCTTAATCAATACTACATCTCCAGGTTTAATATTTCTCTTTTGTACATGCCATTTGCCACGGAGAATCAGGATAGGAAACAACTCTCTCATCCATATTTTCGAGGATGCGTCAACTACATAATTAGCATATTTGAAATGTTTCGAATCTTACCGTCCCAAGAGTAGATCATTTGGGGATAAGATCCAAGATCTATATCAGAACCAGGTTTGATGCCTATTAGCCTTTCATTGATTAAGTTTGCGATTTCAAACATAACAGGATGTAATTCTCCATACTATGGAACTTTCTCTCCTTTGGACATAATGATTGCTTTCCTCACCAAGCGTAAAAGTGATTCTGAAGATCCATTTTGCCAAAGGGCATCTGAACCTTTTGTAAATTTCCAGGTCATGCGTTATTTGTTGCCAAATTTAGTTATCTCAGCAAGTTTCATACGATCTACCAAGTCTGCTAATTCCTTATTTGCCTTTTTAATTGAGACCCTCGGTCAGAATACAAAATTTCTGGAAAGCCTCTTACACTGAGAAATCATCTGAGCACATGTAGAAAACTGCTAGTGTCATCCCTTCTAAAAAATCAAGATGTGCAGTTCTACATAACATGCAAGTAAAAATAACTCCAAAAACCGTCATTTTGGTTCTCCTTTCCACAGAATCATTTGCAAAAATTGTTCCAAATAAATCGTGACGTATTAAGAAAAGGGAGGTGCAGGACTAAGTCATCCGTCAAGAAGCAGAACCATAGTTTTTTAATATATTTTATCAATTTTTTGGCATACAACACAGGAAGCTTTAATACTCAACGATGTGTCTGGATCCTGATGCCCAAAATTTGGATTATAATTTTACCAGAGTGATCGCGATTATGCAAATGAAGGATCGGTAACTTTGTAAATGAATAGTTAGGAATCATGAGTATGTACTTCATTCCAGTTTGTTTTAAGCGATTTGTTACTTCTAGTACGAACTGTAATCATTCCACTGTTGTCCATTTTAGGACCTAATCTTTAATACTGAACTCCTATTTACCGATACCGATCTGAACTATTTTAATCCAATATTTCTCTATATCATTTAGGTCTTTAGCTTCAGGTTCATCGCCCAAGTTCAACAAAGATTTATAATAGACTGTGTTCAAAACTCTTGCAGCTACATTAATTAGTTTGTTGTAATCACTGAATCTGTTTACATCTACAGTACTTCCATTCTTTGTTACAGCACAAGTTATTCCTCTCCCTAGCATATAGTACCTTACAGTTCTGGCTATTACAGTTCTATAGGTAAAGCAAGAAATGTCGGACCTCGTTGCCATATAGAATCTTCAATCAAGAGACTAGGACGCCATCCCCGAGTGCACCAGTCTGCCACATTTAAATTAGAACTCAATAGCAATCAGTTGAAGAGTTTTTGGTCTGAATTTGTGACACTCGGTTTCCTTCAAGTGTTGAAACTAAAAGGTTAATTTTGAATTTGGGCTCACAATTTCTGTGGCCACTATATGATTACTGAGTTAAAGATCCAATCCATTTCCCTTCCGATGAAATTTCAAAGACGACAAACTAGAACTGCTCCACACAGTTCCAATCTGGGTACTGCCATCTGCCGAACCGGGGCTAATTGCTCTTGGAAGCAATGAGAGCACCCTCATAAGTACCATCAGATAGCTTCCATCTTATGTAGGCTACAGCGCCATATGCCTTGGAGCTTCCATCTGCAAGACTTATTAGGTCAGGATTTCCCGCTGCATTTCAAGGTCCTACACACATTGAATTTAAGCGATTCAGGTTCAAACGGTTCCAGACATGTTTCCATTTCTGATAATGAGCAGAACTAATTGCAGCATCCCAGCCTAGCCTCTCGTTGTAGGTGTCTCTGTCCAAAACTTATTCTCATGAGTTTAAAAGGAGTCATCCCACTGAATCATATGTGCTAGCTACTTGATTAAGTATCATTTTCTTTGTTAATTTATTTGACAATTTCACTTAATTTTATCCTTTGTAAGATTTGCTTCAAAATATCCGTGTTTAACTTTTTGAAAAGTTCAAATGCACTTTAAAGAAAAAAAATCAGATCTGTCTCATTCTTCACACTTAATCATCATCCGTGTCTACAGTGCTTGGATGGAAATCAGAAATCTCCTTCCTGCCCGATAGGATCCATTCCTCTATTCTAAATCTACCTTTGGTAGAGTTATCCACTTCTTGGGTCATTGTGCTAACTTCTGCATAATTATCAATGCTTGTTAATAGTCATCAACATGAGAATCAACTGCTCAACACGTTGTCACTAAATGTGACTGTTGTTAGAGCATAGTGATGGGTTTACAAATGGAGTTCAATTCCCTCCATAAAAATCTATGACAGTGCTGATATAGAAGATGTATTTGCACAGAGTTATACATCTTTGCTATGTCCCCCCTCAGTCCTATGAAGCCTTGTCGAAATCATAAAAGTATCCCGAAAACATTATTGAGGCACGCGGGACCCGCAGCTGGAAATTCAATATGAGAAGCGGATGAATCCAACACATTCGTACTGCCGTTGATCTTGCAATCAGGTTTATGCACCTCATGGTGGGACAAATAGGAAACGGGTCCCGAGTGAACCAACATTTCCTCGACAATTAACTTATTTGCAATTCCTCTATCATATCCTGCATTTATCTGATCTACTTCAGTAATTGCGAGCTAGCTTTTATTTTCTGTGGACATCGATCTGGCAGAAGCCAATGAATATTGTCTTTTAACACACTGGGATCTCTTACCCAAGGTTATTCTGCCAACTATTTCTGTTCATTTTCATCAAACTTCAGTCCCTCTAAGGTGACTTTTCAGTTTAAAATTTCCACATCGACAGCCTCCGCATTGGAACAAAAGACTCCTACTTTAATTATAAAAAAATAATTGTTTTATGTACCTTTTAGGTCTAATTACAAACTAGCATACGATATTTCCGGTATTTCTAAATTTCCAGATTTGTCAGGGATTTCCGGTTTTCAAGTGATTTCCAAAGTTTTCAAAAGCATTTGAAAACCATTAAATCATCGTAAATACTTCAAAATTTAAGCTGCTATCAGTTGTTATCTTACAGGTCCCACATGAAATGTAATGCACTACCTTACCATAAAACATGTTTCTTACTGTAATTCTTCAGATAAAAATTCTCGATTTTTCGTTTTTGCTATATGATGGATTAACTATTTGAGTACTGTTTAAAACAACTCACTTAAAGTAAGCTCACTTGACCTTGTA
>NC_091567.1:17430924-17433424 GCF_042767895.1 Penaeus vannamei
AGCACGCCTACTCTAGTGGTGAATCTTCCTTCAGCAATTCTTCGCTGCTTCCTTCTTTGGTCTGGTTCCTTCATTTCCTGTGCCGACAGGCTGTTCCGTTTAGAAGGCTCCGAGTCCTGTCCTTCGCCTGGCACGGCTGTTGTCAGACTGCTGGGTAATAACAGGCTGTGTCGCGTCCACCTTTAATAAATTGCTAGCATAGCGATCCAACCTTCAAATCAGTGATGTTAAAACAGTTGCTTAGCAAAATATGCTAAATAGCACTAATACAAATTTGTATATACATGAAATTTTTAAAGCAATAATACAACACATAGAAATAATACAGAATACGTTTGAAAAAGATAATCAATCATTAGAATAACATTTCAAAGACAACTTAATCAAATAAAACCGCATAGACTGCATTAAGATAAATTATTGAATTATCCATCAATCTTGCCCATTGATCAGTTATCAACAATCAAATAACTTACGGAGCACACTTAAACATTGGCCTAAGGCCCGGAAGCAAACTTCACGTAGACTGAATCACAACATCCTCGTTACACAATATCACAGTTAACTGTTTACAAAATGCAAAGGCAAAAGCTCAAAGAAATCGGAGCAACTTATGAACAATTCTTCTCGAGAAATGATAAACAGTAACCTTATGATGATCCTGGTCTGTAATACTGACGCTAAAATTCACACACCAATTGTTTCACAAATCTGTAATGCACACTTGACAGACCAGACTGAAATTCTGCCATGTGGCCGTTCGAACCCAGGAGATGAAATCATTTTCAGCGCTCATGTGGCGGACCGGAAGACAACTGACGCGCCAACCAAAACAAAAGTTTACGACAAGAACAAAAGAGCATCGCTTTGCGACACAACAAAAAATAACAATTTAAATCCCCAGAATCTTTATCTACAAACCATAACAATTAATCAATAAAGACTCACTTAGGATAACTTACAAACCAACACACACACACACACACACACACACACACACACACACACACACACACACACACACACACACACATATATATATATATATATATATATATATATATATATATATATATATATATATATATATATATATATTATGTATATATATAGATAGATATATGTATATATAGACACATGTATATATAGATACATATGTATGTGTGTATATATATATATATATATATATATATATATATATATATATATATATATATATATATATATATATATACGTCCGCATAATGGATCGTGATGAAATTGGTATCGTTGGATTCCACTCACTCTCTAGTGTCCAAATATACAGAAATTACTTAGCGGAAACCCTCCAAACCCACGCATTCTTGGTCCCGATCGCAGAGGAGGCGGGGAAACTACCAGGGAAATTTTGGGGGAAAATGTAAATACTGTACACAAAATCAGTCACCGTACTAACACATGGGGATATAAATATGCAATTTCGCTGGTGCCTCCCATGCCCTCCCATGCTATCGGGGCCAAGAATGTGGAGGTTGGGGAGGGGGGGCTCCCGAGCAATGAAACCTACATATTTGGATTGCAGAGTGAGAGGAATCCAACGATACCAAAATTGTTGCGATCCGTTATGCGGGCGTATTGAAAATAATACCATATATAAATATAAATATATATATATATATATATATATATATATATATATATATATATATATATATATATATATATATATATATATATATATATATATATATATATATATATATATATATATATATATATATATATACACGCATATATTCTGATTCGTTATTTCATTTCTTTGTTTTTTTATCACTGATGTATTTCCTTCCCTTCACTACTTTATTGTATTCGTGTTTACTATCTTTCTTCTACTGCTTTCCATTTTCCTTTACCTTACCCATCCTTAGCCCTAAGTTCTTCCTCCTCCCTTCACGTTTCCCTCATTCGTTTTTTCTTGCTTCTCTCCCTCCTTCTCTCTTCCTCCCTCCCTCTCCCTCCTCCCACTCTCCCCCTTCCTCATGGTGGTCGCGAGCCCGTCGACCAGCCTCTCCCTCCGTCGCTCGTCCGTCACGAAGTCGCACAGCATCACCGTCACCCTCATCTCCACGCTCTTTTCGAGGTCGAGGGTCATGCGGGTCCTCATGACCGCCAGGATCTTCCTCATGACCGTCGCCATGGCTCTCCTCGTCGTGCAGTCCGCGCCCGCGCACAGCCTCCTTGCCTCGTCCATGTTCTTCGCCGCGTTCTCCAGGTGACGCGCTGTCTCCTTCGTCGCGTTCTCTCCGAGGGTCGCCGCCCCCGTGTCCCCGAGGCGTCCGTTTACCGCCCTTGCCAGGTCCTCCGCCGCCGTCGCCCGCCTCCCTTCGTCCGTCGCCGCCTCGAGGAGCGTCTTTACCTTCCTCTCGACTACGTCTTCGCTCAGGAGCATCGTCATCAGCCTCGTTTCTTCGTCACCGTCGTCGTCGTCCTCCCCGTCACTACCATTTCCCAAGTCCCCCGC
>NC_091567.1:17438424-17443424 GCF_042767895.1 Penaeus vannamei
CGCCATGACACGAGAAGCGCCTTCGTTGTTCACGCAGACACCGATGGTCACCTCCCGAAGTGGTCCCAGGCCTCCATCATAAAGCAAGGCCTGGTCCCACGACAAAGGAAGATGGTAGAAGCGGCGTTCATTCATACAACTAACAACATCAACACCGCTACAGGGAGCCATGAACTAAACAAGGTCGTCGCCCACCTGATTACTGACGTGACCTGATCACCCAGTAATTGTATATATATACTCCTCTATGTACCTCATGTACCTCTCCTGTGGTGTGCAGGGAGAGATCACCCAATTGGCGAGGCATTATTGTCACTCGGCGTGATCCTCCAGAGCTAAAGCCTCTAGACTTGAGCTTGATTACGATATTATTTGACAACAAACTACACAGAGAGCTCCGCCAATTTCTCGTGGTTCGCCGCGACAATTGGCCAGGCCTTCTCTTGTAGTAAGTGCCCCACTACCGCTCCCTTGGAGAGCGAGGTTTCAAACCAGGTCTGGACCCTCTGGTCCTGGACACAGTTTGTGGCCACGCACCAAGGGCGTCTTTTCGGTGTCTTACTCTTGCCCTCTCTTTCTGATTTCCTGGTGCAGCCTGGGCCTGCGGGAAACGTTGATTTCCAACATTCGCCTGGGCTGCGGTGACGTGATCACACCCCCCTTGTAGCAGGATTGGGGTGCAGAGCGTTTACCACACCAAAACTCCAAGTTCAGCCCACCCAGGGGGATCTCCTGTCCTGTGGTGCTGAAGGGTCGAGTGTAGGGACCAGAGCTTTTTGTGAGGCCCTTCTTCAGACCTCACCCAGAGAGGAGGTATAAAGATAACCCCCGAAAGGGGACAAATCATTTTCCAACTCTCTAATGACCACAAAATGAATCCGACCATGGCAGTCACCCTGGAGCCTTTCAAGGCTGCAGGGGGGCGAAAGAAAACCCAAAAGCAGGCCGAACGTGTCCGGCCTGCTGAACCGAGCAAGGACAAGACAGAAACACCAACCACAAAGTCTGTCCTTGCACACCAGACTGAGGGAAGCCTGAACTCCCTTCAGAACTCCCTCAGTCAAGAAGGGGCTCCAGCTGTACCAGCCAAAACAGCTGCCCCCACTTCCAAAGGCCTTAAACCCCTGCAAAGGGGAGGCGTGAAGCGACGAAGGGTGGAGACTGACTCTGATGAAGAGGCAGAACACACCCCAAGTCGACTAACGCGGTTTAAGGTACCAAAAAAACCTGAAGACTTCGACAATGCATACCAGCTGGTAAGGGCATTGGAGAAGGAAAGAAATGTGAGATTATCAATCCGAATCTCCAGAGATGAGGGCATGATCATTGCCCCCAAAGACAAAGCCACCATGAACTTCCTGCAGGAAATCAAGGTGCTTAAAGATGGGAGGAAGGTGTGTATCTCACCAATGACTCAAGAGAAAAAATCCAAGATGGTGCTACTTGGCTTTCCACTAGGGTTCGACGTGGAGGTGATCACGTCTCTACCACAAGTGGTGGAGGCTTCCCGCATGACCAAAGGGAAGTCTCCAACCAGGCAAGTCCTTGTTATCCTCAAGGGAGCCCCAATCACCACCCTTGATCTGGGTAACTGGGGCTCATACAACCTCAGGACATATGTGCCAGAGCCCTTGAGGTGTTTCACGTGCCAAAAATTCGGGCATCACCAGGCCAACTGCAAGGCCAAAGCCAAATGTGCTGTATGCAGCGAGGCACACGAAACCGAAGTGTGTATAAAGGCACACAAAGATGGCCAGAAGGACACAACAGCCAAGTGTCCAAACTGTGCCAAAAAACATCATGCCTGGAGTCTGGCTTGCTCTGTCAGGAAACAGGCAGTGATTAAAAAGCAGGAGTTAGCCAAAAAACGTCCTGACTTTGTCCCTGCGCCCCCAGGTACCTATGTCTGGGGTCAAAACAAAAAACAAAATAAAAAAGGAGAAGACTCCCCGACCTCCTAAGAGGAAGGAGTCGCCCCCACAGAGAAAATTGGATACCTCTAACAGAGAGGAATTCCCCGAGCTTGCTAGTGGCAAAACCACAAAAAAGAACCAAAGGGAAAAAGGTTCAAAGTCCACAGCAATGGTCCCCCCAGTAGATGATAATCTTTTCTTTGACGAGAAAGATATGACTCTCCTGTTGAGTGCTGTAGTTTCTGCAGTAGCAACAGCCTTGGGGAGGACCAGTGAGGAGGCGGAGAAAGCAGTGCAGGTCGCCATGACGGCTATGACCCAAACTGTGGCGGCTCTGAAGGGAAGGAAGCTAGAAGCCTCCAAACCGATAACGAGCAGCGCTCCCCTCCCCAAATCCTCGGATGACAGGCTAGCTTCAAAAGAAACATCACATAAAACCCCAGCTAGTCTGTCAGGACAGGCTGAAACTGTGCAGCAGGCCGAGTCTCTACAGCCAAAGTCTCGTCCTCCGACCCAAGGTGACACTTCCAACCTAGGCCCTACACCCCCTGGTAAGGCCTTAACCGGAGTGTCTGACTTAGAGGAAGTTGTACAGTCCTCAATCAATGAGGATCTGTATCTATCTGATGCCACCAGCACTGGGGCATCGGAAGATGAAGCAAGTGACACTGAGTAACCATCATGGCACACAATCTAAGCATACTGCAGTGGAATATCTGTAGCTATAAAAGCAAGAACTCATTTCTCCAGTCCATTGTGCGAGCAAGGAGCATTGACGTCGTCATGCTCCAGGAGACACTAACAAGGGGATCCGTGTGCTTCTCAGGATATCATGCCTTCACCACTCCAAACCTGGATGGTGCTAGAGGCCTGATGACCCTGGTAAAAGAAGCTATCCCGTGCTCCTTAATAGCCAATCCGCCGCACTGTGGAGATGGTGTTGAATCTCTTGCTGTTGAGATTCAGCTACCTGGGGGCTCTATAAAAATATACAATATTTATAGGAAACCACTGTGTGAGAGCTTAGATCTAAACCAGGTCTGTGCTACTGCAGCACAAGACCGAGTGATCATAGGGGGAGACTTCAATGCACACATGGCCATGCTGAATCCCCGCAAAAGGCCGAACGCGGCAGGCATTCACATAGCAGAAGTGCTTGAGACATTCCCTGAGATCGCTCTTCTCAACACCAAAGAACCAACGCATGTGAAGGGAGGGGTCCTAGACCTCACCTTTGCCACTGCAACAATGGTGGAGAGAATTCGATGGTGTGTTGATGATACAGTTACTAGTGATCACTACGGCATAGTCACCACACTAATGGATGCAGGTCCAGCCCAAAGACCACATCACATTCCCAAATGGAAAACAGACAAGGCCAACTGGTTTGCCTTCCAAGAAGGCTTGGCTCGATGTCTGAAAGACAATGAACCCAATAACAATAATGAAGATGTGGATGTGCTAGAGGCAAGGCTAATCCAGGCCATAAACCAGGCAGCCTCACAAACCATTCCCAAAACTCGTCCATGGTCCAGAACTCACAAAGACGCCTGGTACTATAATGACGAGATCAAAGAGGTAACCCAGGGTTTAAAATGTGTAAAAAAACTTCCACGGCAAAGATCCCCGACAATCTGGGCCCCGCTGAGGGAAGTGTTGGGGGCAAGGAAAATGCCAACAGAGGGGAGGAAAAAACTGGGAAAGGGGCCAGTCTTTTTGGGGGCCAGACCAGCCTTACAGAGTTGTGGAAAAGGGGCAGGCAAGCACAAGCCGCCAAGCCCGAAATGCATCCATCATGACCCACAATCAGAGGCTAAAGATTGGTGCTTGAGTTCTTGCCAGAACCAGCACCAACAATCTGCCTCCAATGATGAGAGAAAAAAAACAAAATTAAATCCAGAAAGACTTGCTCTCATGAACGGCACTGGGGAAAAGAAGCAGATGCCTTGTTCTCTTTGGGAATAAGAAAATCATACAAACCAGTTCTGGGTCAGCACCGGGATCTGATGGAATCTCTCACCCCATCATTTTTATCTAGGCCTGCAGGAGAACTTTATTTTTGCAGGTTATCAACAAACCGGCAAACAGCCACGGTGCCCCAGAGCTGGAAACAAGCCACTAGTTCCCATCCCAAAGCCAAAGGAGCCGGAAGTACCGTCCCATTCTTTCAGCTGCCTGGGCAAAACAGCTGAGAAGATGGTACTCAACAGGCTCCGGGAAAAGGGTCCCCCATGAAACCTGCACGGGTTCACAAGGGGGAAGAGCACTGTCATAGCATTTCCACACTCTTGCACAACTGACCCCCCCCGTGGTTGTCTTCCTTGACCTGGGGAAACTTTTATTGGCAAGTCCACTTGCCATTCAAGAGACCCTAATCCACAAAGGGTCAAAGGCAGACTCTTCCGGGTAGCTATATTTTAAAAATAGATCAGCAAATGTCAGATTTCAAGGCCACCTCTCACAGCACATGCCACTTGAAAATGGAACTCCTCAGGGGGGGGTTCTTAGTCCAGCCCTTTTTTAATACCCTCATGTCCAACATACTAAACATTCACCCGCCAGAGGGATGCAAGATCATCTCTTATGCAGATGACTTGGAAACCATAGCCCTGGCAACCACTGCCTAACTGGGGTCAGCGTTGTCTGAACCTGGTGTCTGTTGAGGACGGGTCTAAAAATATCAGCAGAAAAAACCAAAGCAATGGCACTGAGAACCAATGTCAGAAAAAAAAAACTCCCCCTCCAGGGTATGGATCGGGGAAAGGGGAAGGAATATCTATACCTTGGTGTATGGAAAAAAAACACACACTCACTTTAAAAAAGGGGGAAAACCCCAAACCTGCTTGACAGAACCAAGGAAAGACTGTCAGTCATGAAAGTCATGAAGGGAGACACATAGGAGCAGGACAAAAAATACTAAGATCATTCTATGTACATGCTGTCCGTCCTATTATTGACTATGCATCTGTCGCCCTCATTGCTTCCAGCACAACATTAAAAAAAAAAATGGAAACAATACAAAACGAAGCAGCCAGGATCATTCTAGGTTTCCAAGGGGGCAAAGGTCATCAACCCCCCATGGAAACT
>NC_091567.1:17455071-17462571 GCF_042767895.1 Penaeus vannamei
TGCTGGCGAATAAAGAGAAATAGCAAAGGAGTGGAAAGGAGAGGAACGGAGAGGAGAAGTGAGAAGAAATGAGAGGAAAGAAGAGGAGAGGAGAGAAGGCAGATGAAAGGAGAGGAAAGGAGAGGAGAAGAGAGAAGGCAGAGTACGGAAGAGGAAAAAGAGAAGAAAGGAGAGGAGAAGACAGTGGAAGAAAGAGGAGAAGAGAGGAAAGGAGAGGAAAGGGCACGCGAGAACTACAGCAGGGAGAGAATGTTATGGTAATGAGATACAGTGTTAAATGGTCGTTACACTGATCAGGGTTCTGATTCCCTTCCTCTGTCTGCCTGTCTGTCTGTCTCTTTGTTTCCAATTCCTCGCGTTTAAATGAGTCACACACACACACACACACACACAAACATACATACACATAAATATACACAAACACACACACACACACAAACAAACACAAACACAAACACACAAAAACAAACAAACAAATACACACAAACATACATACACACAAACACACATTAACAAAGTGAAACGCACAAACAGAAGCACACGGATCCACTTCCACACTTCAGAGACAAACACAATATATTTTAAACAAATAATTTGGGCCAAATAGCAACCAGTTGTTCGTATAATTCCGAGTTAAAATTATGCGAATTTTACGTCAGAAATTGCACGCTTACGAAACGTACAGCCTGGAGCAATAGAGACAATACACACAGCTCGTGAATTATACACTTACATCATCCACTTTTATGTTGAAATTATACACTTTAAAACAAAATTAAGTGCCATTGTTGCAACCGCTAGTTCTAGACTGCCATTTGGGTCGGGGGGGGGGGGGGGTTAGGGAGGAGGTAAGTTTCACGGTTCACAGAAAACGGGAAACTGACCGACGAGAGCTTATTTGGAGCGGTGACTCATGCAGAAATGACTACATTGTGATCTTTGTGATATTTTACAAAATGTATTTTGTTGTTGCTTTTCATTGTCGTGATTTACTTGTGCAAAGGAAATAGGTGGTATGCGTGTCTTACATCTACATGGAATATATATTCATTCTACACGTTTATCCATTTTTTTTTATGTAATTTGTTTCTTTCGCACTCGTCTTGCCACGAGAGACTGGCTGAGAACTTGGGTAATGAGTTTCCAGTTACTCTGATTACTGCGCCCGACACCTTAGGGAATCAAAAAAAAAAAGAAAAGAAAAAAAAAAAAAAAAAAAAAAAAAAAAAAAGACGCAGGACATGGCAGACTGTATCACTACCTCTCTAATTTTCTTTATTGTCACCTTACTGCTATCAGTGTTTAGGCCTCTTAATTAGGATTATCATGTAGGTCTAGAAGAGATCTTGTCTAGGCCTGGATTATCATTGCCGCAAAAAGCATCACAAATTTTTTCGTGATCATTGTGGTCAAAAATAGCACGATATGGCAGTGCCAACTGGAGGCACTCTGAGACCCCCCCCCCAAAAAAAAAAAAAATAAAAAAAAATAAAAATAAAAAAAAGAGCAAAATCCTCGACTCACCTGCCACAGGATCTTGGCGGACGTGGGTCCCGTCAGGACGGCGTCCTGCAGCGTGACCCGCGACTCCTGCAGGCCGGCCAGCCCCTCGCCCTTGGCCTGCGCCCTCTCCTGCGCCCAGCCGCCCCTGCCGCCGCCCACCTCGGCGATGCCCGACGGCTCGGACACACCGTGGGCGTTGTGGGCGCGGACGGTGACCCCGTAGGCCTCTGCGGGGTCCAGGGGCGCCAGCGTGAAGGCGGTGAGGGGCGTGAGGGCGGCCGCCACGCGCCACACGGCCTCCGAGCTGCTGTAGGACTCGAGCGTGTAGCCCGTGACGGGGGAGGCGCCCCCCCGCGCCGGCGGCTCCCACGTCACCACCGCCGCCGTGCCGTTGCTGGCGCGCACCGTGGGCGTGGGCGGCGGGCCGGGCGCGGTGTCGGGGTCGGGCGCCCGCAGGAACACGACGCCGGGCGCGGTGGGCGACGCCACCTGCAGCAGGGCGCGCGCCTCCGTCACGCCGCGCGGAGACGCCGCCACGCACGCGTACTCGCCGCCGTCGCCGAAGGCCAGGTCTGCGGAGAGGGAGGGCGGGGGGGGGGGGGGGGGGTGAGTGACACAGAAGCGGATAAAGAGGAGAAAGGGAGAGATGCTGATAATTAGGATAACAATATCTATGGTAATATTAATGATAATAATCATAATACGAGGAAAAAATATGATCAATGAAAAGGAGCAGAAGAGTAGGAAGAAGAAAAGAAAAGGAGAGAAGAAGAAGTAGAAGAGAAGTTGAAGAGAAGAAGAAGAGGAATACGAAGAGAAGAAGAAGAGGAATATGATGTAGAAGAGGAAGAAGAAAAATAAATAGAGGAAGAAGGGGAGGGGGAGAAGGAGGCTGAAGAAGAAGAAGAAGAAAAAGAAGAGAAGATGAGAAGAGGAAGAATAGTAAAAGAAGATTCAAGGTAAAACGGAAGCAGAGAAAAAGAAAAGAAAAGTAAAGAAAAAAGAAAGAAAGAAAGAAGAAGAAAAGAATAAGGAACAGAGAACTTCATCGGATCTCCTTCCACATCAAAGGCGCACATTTCCCTTCACAGCCTTCTAATTCGCCCGAGCTTGTTTACCGGCTCGTGGCTGAGTCAGCAACGCGCCCGCCACGGCTTTCCGCTCGCGTTAACCCGGTCGCGATCTCGGATAACGAGAATGATAATGATAAGGCAGATAATGAGTGACAGATAAGTACAGGTGACGCTGGCCATGTCTTTGAAGTCTGGGATTAAAAAAAGAAAAGAAAAAAAAAGAAGGAAAAAAATCGAGTCTGATTTCTTTTTTCGTTTGTTTGTTTGTTTGAAGTTTCAGTATGCTGCGTCTGTGTGTTTGTTTGACTGGTATTCAACTGACTGACAGGCTGGCTATCTATTTAGCTTCTTTTGTCGGTCTGCTTCATGTCTGCCTGTTTGTCTGTCTTTTTGGCTTTCTATTCGAGTGTCTGTCTATCGGTGTGTTAGCAGTGTGACCCTGCGTGACCTTTGGCATTTAAGGATAGACGTATCTACCTTGATTTTATTTTTTGTCTGACCTCAAACGGCTCTAGGGATAATTAAAAAGATCATGGTTTATAATCATATTGTTAGAGGTAATGATTTGCATTTTCATTTAGCTAGTAAATCTTATCAATGATAGTGTGCAACGTCATAAGCACTGTGCACGCTTGTCAGTTTGCAGATTTCCGGTAAAAAATGTTTTTGTGGCCGTGACTATGTTTTCTTCGCGGTGAATTTTCTTTTTCTTTTATTTTCAAGCCGTGAGATGCCTATGTTATGATAATTTCACTTACTCTACTTTACCCAAACGAATTTCCCTTTCATTCCATCAAATAATGTTCTTTCTTTCTTTCTTTTTAGTCTAATGATACCAGTTCTTGCTTTATTTTACTTAATCAACAAATGTTTTCTTTTCCCTGGTCTTGCACTGTAATATATTAGTCCTGGACATATCACTCTCTCTCGATTCCGTGAAGTGAAAACACGACAAGAAATATCGCGGACCTTTTCATGCTTGGCTGCTTGGTTTAATGACACTTCCATTGTCGTTTTAAGATTGTTATCTCTCTCTCGAAAAAAGATAAAAAAATAGAAATAGAAATGAGAAAATATTTATCTTATTGCTTTGTCAGTCTATGTAACTAGTGTAAATTGTTTTTCTTATCATTTTTATGATTATCATTATGATCGCTGTTATTCTAACTGTTAGGAATTATTCTTGCCATCGTTACGAGTCTCGCTATTTACGTTATCATTATTATTGACATCATCATCATCATTTTCGCATTATCATCACCATCATCATGTTTATTAAGATTATCGTTAACTTTATTATTGCTATTATCATTATCATTATTATTATCATCACCATTAATAATAATAATAATACTATTATTATTATCATTATCATTGTTACTGTCGTTATTATTATTACTTTCATTATTATCATCCTTATTGTCATTGCCATTACAATCATCATTATTAACACTAATCCCTATTATCATTGTTACTACTACTACTATCATTATAATTACTATCATCATTTTATTGCCATTATAATCACCCCTACCACCCGCGCCCCTGGCGGCGGCGCGGGACTTACCCTCGATGGTGAGCGTGTTGTCCTGCAGCAGCTTGCGTCGCGCCGTGGCGGTGACCAGGCGCCCGCGGTGCCTCCAGGTGACGGTGGGGGGCGGCGACCCCCACACGCGGCAGGTGAGGGCGGCGTGGCCCCCCTCGGGCAGCGTCTGGTTGGCGGGCGGCACGGAGATGATGGGCGGCGGCAGCAGGTGGGCGGGGCGCACCCGCACGGCCACGCGGGTCATGACGCCGCCCGCAGAGTTGACGCCACCGCAGATGTAGCGGCCTGAGTGGTGGTGGGCGGCGCGGGGCACGTGGTACGCCATGCGCACCGCCTCCAGGTGGGCGTCCTCCTCCTCGTTGGCGCTGGCCAGGCCCGCCAGGCCGCCCTCAAGGGGCGCGCGGGCGGCCGGCAGCACCGTCTGCGAGCCCTCGCGCGTCCAGTACACGAGCGGCGCCGGGAAGCCCTGCACGGCGCACGACAGGGTCAGCGGCGCGCCCTCCTCCACCTCCTGGTCGCCGGGCACCTCCGCCACGCGGGGGGAAGCTGGGGGAAGGGCGGGGTTAGCTTGGGGGGAAAGGGGCGCTGGGCGAAGGTCCTCGGCACGAGTCCTGGCGAGAGTCTTGGCCGAGGACTGGCGAAGAGCCCTGCCAGGAGCTGAGCCGAGAGCCGCGACCCGCAAAGCTATCTACAAATTGGAAACAGGAAGCTCTATCGCCCGTGTGCATGGGCGAGTGCCAATGCCGGGCCGTGGAGGCATTCGACGGCGCTCAATGCTGCTCACCTTTTTGGTCTGCTCTGAACAGGCCGCGCGGGCCGAATCTTTTTAACAGGATTATGGAAAATTCATTAAGTTGTAAATTCGTTTATGAATTTTGTAATCACTTACAAATCAGGTTCTTTATGAATCTAGCACATCAAATCCCCAATGCACTTTATGTAATCTATAAACGTTTAATACCGCTATTCACAATAAACCCACTCTGCCCACTTTGCACGTTCTGCTCAATCCACGCAAATTAGAAACCACTCTGTCTTCCCACTCATTATATTCTTCCCACTCCACGCACTTTACTCATTTCACTCAATCAACTCAATTCCGTTTATAGAGAATAAATCACTCATTCGACTGATTGAAGCTACGCCTCGCCATTTCCGCGCTCCCAAATTAATCCTCAGCGCGCAGTTTGTTGGACCTTTTGAAAACATGTCGGCAGCTGGCACTAAACCATGAAACAAAACCCCAATTCAAGAGTATTATTTTAAGTCTGCAAGAGTTAGGGAAAAATCTTGAGTGTTTCTATATTTCCTGATTTTACTTCTTATACCTGGCGTCTGGTACATAATATTAAAGAGTAGTAGGGAATAAAATGAAAAAAAAGAATGTTAATAAATTTCTGTGTGTCTTCGATCCTTTTCAGAAATAATATGTCCAGACATGTTCATTCCTGTTTGCCTTTCGTGAATAATTGAAAAATGATTCAACTTCTTTTCAGAGTTTTTCCTTGCTGAGTCAACATTATGTCGTCTTTACTTTTGGTTTGGTAGAAAAAATATTGATTACTTATACTTATAAAATGCATTTAGCTTGTAAGTGTGCTTTTTGCGGTATAGATTTACGAATAACCTCAAAAAATTGTGATACCTAACTGGCAACTTGAAATTAGTGTTTTGTTTTCTCAACAGATGGCAGTGAAGCCTTATTCTGAAGCATGATTTGGAATTGTGTATTGCGCGTATGTCGGAATTTGTGAGTTGAAGTGAAATGCACACTATGAAATTCTTTATTCAATATCAATGAAAATAAGCAAATTATTCAATAGACAGATAAATGACAGATTGAATGAATGAACAAATAAGTAAATAGACACATAAATAAGTAACTCGTAAATGCATAGATTGAAAATGAAGAAATCTAAACATGACAATAATCAATAAGTTTCTGTCATTTATATCGATCGTACTGAAGTAGACTGTATCTTCTCCATTTATCCAACGACAAAAGAGCCTCTTATGCCAACGCATCCACTCTGATCAAACCGAACTCTACTACTGCCATGCACATCAACTTCACTGCCACCAAATACGCTCCAAATCTGAAAGGAGAAAAAGAAATTCGAGGTGTGCATGCACATACACCTACACATATAACGCACACAAGTACACGACGCATATTCATCCTCTTTCCGCTCTTACACACGCTTTCTCTTTTCTTCCTTTCTTCCTATCTTAGCTAAACATTCCCCCTTTCATCCTTCTACCTTCCCCTCTATTCCTGCCTGGACACTATCAGCACCATTATCTCCTTCCTCATCACTATATCCAGTTTATACCCCAATCTCCCTTACTGGTAGGGCTTTCGAGCTCATATTTCCGCCTTGCATAACGGTGTATTCCGAGGCCATTTTCACGTTTTCAGCGCCCGTAATTATAGAACAGTTTGGCTGGTCGAGGAGATGGCACGGGGAGCCTCAAGCTACTCTGCGTCTCATTTTTCTGTTTTTATTTTTTCTTGGTCTTCTTCACCTTATTATTGTTGTTACTGTTTGATGTTGCTGTTGTTATTTTTCTTGTGATTTCACCATCGTCACCGTTATCGAATTGTTTTTGCTCCTCTACTTCTACTCCTTGCCATTCTTCTGCTTCTCACCTTCTTTTTCTTCTTCTTCTCCCCTTCTCCTTTTCCTTCTCCTATTTTCCACCTTCACCTCCTTTTCATCTTCATCTTTATCTCTTTCTCTTCCACCAGCTACTCCTCACACACACAACAGCCGAGACGGAGGGAAAGAAAGAGCAACATCTGATTGCAAAGAGAAATCCGAGAAACCCAGCTATTTAATGGTACCTGGCAACTCCCCACACGCGCGTACCCCCCCCCCCCCGTCCCAATCACAATTCAATAACAACACTCAGACACGCGCTACATCTGTCGCTCAACCAACAAACCATTACTTTAAAGACCTATAATTTACTTCTAACAAACGAAAGAATGAAGAAAAAAAGAAAAAGAAAAATTAGATACAGCGGGTATTATTAATATTCGATTCAACCGACATTTTGAATTATAAAAAGTGAGTTTGTTTTTCGAAGATTTTTGTCTCTTATCCTCTCGTTTATTTATTGATTTTGTTTCTTTAGATTATAAACAGGTTACGCCGATCCGTCACATTGTAGAAAAGAGTATTCCTTTATAGATTATTAAAGCTTTTATTATTCATATGAACGTTCATATTCGGATTTTTTTTTTTTTTTTTTTTTTGCTATGGTGAATTTTTTTTGTGCGTGCTGTTTGATTGTTTGTTTGTGCGCATTTTTTTTGTGTGTGTTTCTTTCTACGTTGCTGTATGGATGTGTACACAGCTTATCAACCCATTCAAA
>NC_091567.1:17467571-17470071 GCF_042767895.1 Penaeus vannamei
CTATCTTTCTACCAACATTTAGCTTAAAATAATTTTCAAACGACGGAAATAAAATATATACATAAAAAACTGTTTACAGTTCCCATTGCTCAGAGTAAACAAAAACGATAAAAAACAAAAACAAGAACATAAAAAGTGAGAGACAGGAGGAACGACAATAAGAGAGAACAAGATGGAGAGAGAGAGAGGGAGAGGCAAGCAGACAGAGTTACAGAGATAGAGCGAGAAAGAGAGAGAGCGAGAGACAGAGAGAGTAAGGAAAAGGTAAACAGATACACAGAAAGATAGACAGACAGACAACTGTACAGACAGACAGAAAGGTCTCTACATCCACCTGCATCCTTCCGTCCCGAGTGCAGTGTATGGGGGTTGCCGGACGCTATATTTCCAAAGTGCAGCAGGTGATCCGTCATGCATTCCAGGGCCAGCATGTGTAATGATAGCCCTCCCCCCTTCCCCCCTCCCCCCTCCCTCCCCCTCCACATTTTTAATATATACTCGTGTAAAGGCTCTGGGTTATTAATCATAACTTTTTTTTTCTTTTTTTCATTTTTTTTTACATGTTGGCTTTGGAATATTCATGATTACTTTAACTTTTTTGGATCATATATGCATATGTACGCGCATTAAGATCCATCACTTATCATCCATGTATACAAATATATATACATAATCATATGTAGATGGAGGGAGAGAGAGAGAGAGAGAGGGAGAGGGAAAGGGAGAGGAGAGGAGAGGAGAGGAGAGGAGAGAGAGAGAGGAGAGAGAGAGAGACAGAGGAGAGAGAGAGAGGAGAAAGAGTGAAAGAGAGAGAGGGAGAGATGGATAGATAGATAGATAAATAGAGAGAGCGCCAGAGCAGAGATCCAGCATCCCTGCCTATCGAGACCCAACTGCCCCCGCGAGTCAAGCAATTGTACATAAATATCCGAGAACTGGCAACTCTCTGCCTTCAACGGCACTCATGCTCTGACTTTTTTTTTTTTTTTTTTATAGTTTTTTTCATATTGTTTTGTTTCATTTTTTCTTCTCCCTCGGAAATTGCCAGAGGATTAATTTCTTGGGCGTTTTTATTTTCATGACTGTGTTTATATTCTTTTTCTGAAATGTTCATCATACCTTCGTCATCATATCATTATTATAATTGTTATTATTACTAATATCACTTCTATCATTATCACTATTCTAAGTATTATTATCGCTATTGTCGTTATTATAATTATTATTGTTTATATTATCGTTATCATTATTATTGTTATTACTATCAATATCATTATTATTACTCATATCATTTTCATTACCATTATCACTGTTATCATTATTATAATCATTTTCATAACTGTTAATATCCTCATTACTACTACTATTATTATCATTATCATTGTTATTGTTATTATTATTATTGTCATCATCACCATTATTATTATCATTTATATAATTGTTATTATTATTATTATAATCATTGTTATCGGAATTATAATCTTATTACTATTATAATCATTATTGTTGTTCTTCCTCTTTTTATTACCATTACTGTAACCATTATTATCATTATCATCATCATCGTTATTATTATCATTGTTGTTATTATCTTTATTATTATTATTATTTTAATCATTAACATCATTATCATTTCTTCTTTTTATTGTTATTATGATTTTTATTATCCTAATTATCATAATTAATATTATCATTGTTATCATTTTGTTACCATGAGTATCATCATCTTTATTAATAGCATTATTGTTATCATAATTATCATTGTTATCGTTATTATCCAGGAGGATTTCGAAACTTGTATCAATTTCAATAAATCTTGTTTGTAGTTTGAGGCTTTTTCTAGCGCTGCGTCAACGCGGGAGAGTGTTTTCTCTATTCATATATGGTGTAGTACCATCATTATCATGTTTTTCTTTCTCTTTTTATTATTATCATTATTGTCATTATCATCTTTCTTATTATCATTATCAGACTCTAATATTTTTCATTGCCATTAGTATTACTGATAATATTTTAATAATCATAATGTTGATGATAAAAAATAACACCATATATATATATATATATATATATATATATATATATATATATATATATATATATATATATATATATATATATATATATATATATATATATATATATATATATATATATATACATATATATATATATATATATATATACATATATATATATATATATATATATATATATATATATATATATATATATATATATATATATATATATACATATACATATATTGTTTGTGTATGTGTGTGGACTGAGAGCGTATTGATGTTGCCATATGCATTTAGAATTTTTGCATGCACATCTCTGTTTGCATATGCATGTGCATAAAAAGAGAAAAGAAAGAGAAATGAGGAAGAGAAGCACAGAATCCAGCCCGCGACCCCGACCTTTCCTCCTCTCATAACGGATCAGATTTAACGTCTCAACATTTCCTCTTGCGTACCTTTTGTCGTCCTCGTATGCC
>NC_091567.1:17482560-17487560 GCF_042767895.1 Penaeus vannamei
GGGCGGGTGGGAAATGGAGGGAGGGAGGGAGGGAGAATGGGGAAGGCGGGAAGGAGAAGGAGGGAGGGCGGGAGGGCGGGATCAGCACCGTATTATGTTCAGGGGAGGGGGGGAGGGGGGCTGATATCCCCGCCCTTCTCCGAGCGGGAAGATTAGGAGTCCTGCGGCCGCCGAGCGAAGGGCCGCCGCTCGGGAGGCCGCTCCTGCTGGCGGTGGCGAGGCTGGGTCTGTTCGGTCTCTCTCTTTGTCCGTCTAGTTATGTCTTTTTATCTAATTATTTTTCTATCTATCGGTCTGTGTGTCTGCTTACCTGCCTGTTTATCTTTCTATTATCAATCTTTTTTATCCATCGATCTATCTGATTGTCTGTCTATAAATCTACCTACCATTTACTTGTCTGTCTACCTGTTTGTCAGTCAGCCCACCTATTTCTTTTTATCTCTTTGTCTAATTCTGTCTCTCTTTCTCTCTCTGTATATACATCTGACCATCTACATAACGACTTTATATACTCTGTGCATCTAATTTCTATGTAAATTTCTATCAACAAATCTGTCTCTGTACATGTAAGCACATGCACGACTAGATAAAAAACATACATATATATAGGGAATATAACATGCAGCATATTTGACATATTTACATGAACATATTTTATACGAGCGATCACTTTCCCGCGCCATCCCGCCAGCTGATAGGGTCTGGCCGTGGCTTCCGACTCGTCATAATCACAGAGGCAATTGCAACGTTGCACCTGATCAACGCGGAAGAAGAAGGGGGAAGGGGAGGGGCGGGAGAGAGGATGGAGGAGGAGGGGGGGGATGAAGATAGGGTAGGAAGAAGGACGCAGGGGGGGAGAGGTGGAGATAGGGGAGGAGGAGGGAGGAGGAAGTAGGAGACAGGGAAGAGGAGGGAGGTGGAGATAGGAGAGGAGGGATGAGGAAGAGGGAAAAGGAGGGGCGGGCGAGAGATGGGAGGCGGTGGTGGAGTAATGGAGATAAAGTAAGAGGAGGGAGAGAAGAGAAGGAGGCGAGGGAGGGAAGGAGGAGATGAAGAGGGAAGAACGTGGAGGACCAGACTAAAGGGTGGTGGTGGTGGAAGGAGGGAAGAGAGAAGGATGCAAGAGGAAAGGGGAAGCGAGGAATGGATGTAGAGAAGAGGAGGAAGAAAAAAAAGCAAAAAACAAAGAGATAGGAGGAGGAAGGGAAAGGCAAAGAGATATGAGGAGGAAAGGGAAGAAGAGGGGAAGGAGAGGCGAAGTTGAGAGGTTGCAACATTTATCCCACTCGGATTCCTCCTTCCCCTTTGCCTCTCTCCCCTCTTCCATTGTCTCCTCTCCCCTTCTCGCTCTTCCCGTATTTTTTCTTTGTCCTTCTGTTCCTTCGTCGAGATGGGGATTGCGGCTGCGGGATGCGACGCTCTCGTCTTGCGCTGGGGGGAGGGGCCAGAGGAGGAGAAGGGGAGGGAACTGCTCTTCATATATGTGCACATAGTAACGTAAATCACATCCGCGCACACTCACATAACGACGGACTAAAGATATACGAAAACATATAACAACAAAATAGACAAAACATGCACACACACACACAGAGCGAGCGAGCGAACGAGCGAGAGCGAGAGAGAGAGAGCGAGAGAGAGAGAGAGAGAGAGAGAGAGAGAGAGAGAGAGAGAGAGAGAGAGAGAGAGAGAGAGAGAGAGAGAGAGAGAGAGAGAGAGAGAGAGAGAAAGAAAGAAAGAAAGAAAGAAAAGAGAGAGAGAGAGAGAGAGTGAGAGAGCAAGAGAGAGAGAGAAAGATAAAGAGAAAGAGAGGGAGAGCGGAACAAATGTACCAGAAAATAAGACCTTATAAACAGATAGACCATCCCCTCCTTCAAGACACACATCCAGACACACACACGCGCCTCTTCGTCTGTTAGATTGGCGGACCATAAAACTAATGATATCGCGAGATCAAATTTTATAGCATCGTTGAAACACCTTCACTGTATCTCTTTATAGGCGTAACTTGGCCTGTCATATCTTGTTTCGTGAGGGATCATGTAGATAAATTTATCTGTTTATATATATATATATATATATATATATATATATATATATATATATATATATATATATATATATATATATATCCTACAGTTACTTTAATCTTTATATACGTTGCACGCGTATACACTAATAAATTTACTGAATTGATAAATATAAATACTAACGGTACGACAGTGATATATATTCGTATATAATGTATCGTACATAGGAGATAGCTGTCCATTTTTCTTTATATTATCACAGAAATATGAATATACATAAAACGACATACCTAACAATAAAGAAATATAAATATATACCTCGTTAAAAATGCAAATAGATAGCAATTTCCATAAACCTATGAACTAACTAATCAACATCAACAATTCTCATCTTAATTTGTAGACAAACCAACGTAAACGTGTAATTATTGCCAGACAGGGAAATCAGCTTCAAGACAAGCTCATTCGATCGTTAAAAACAAAAACAAAAACACAATCAAGCAACGGGACGTGAAATGTAAACACTAAACACTGGTTATAATTATTCTCATTAGAGAGCACTTACCTGATTATTCCAATAGACTGTTAAACGCCAGTCAATCAAACAGTCAAGAAAGAGCGCGAGGCAGCCAGCCAGTTATGCATTCAAGCCAGCCAGCCAGACAGACAGACACAAAGGCATCGGCAGAGCAACGGCCAATCAAGACAAGGCTTCCCACCTGAGCTTCGAGTCTGCATGTTTGGAGCGTGTTTGTGTTGGCGGACGGGCGGTTCCGGATGCGCTCTGTTGGCGAGGACTTCGGTTTGGTGGGATGAGAGGCGAAGGGGGTGCGGGAGATGATATAATGATAAAGAGGGGAGGGGAGAGCACAGGAAAAGCCATATAAAACTATATACATCTATCTATATATTTTTGCGTACATATTTATGCATACATACATTGCATAAATAAAGATCCTAACACATGCATACACTTCCAAATATTGGCTTTCAGACTTCACTTTCTCTTTCTCGCTTCTCTACATTCCTTCCTTTCTTCCCTTCTCCCTTCCCCTGTCCAATCACTCTTCCACCTTCCTTCCTTCTTCTTTCGAGCCCTTCATACTACCCTCTTCTCTCCTCCTGCCTATCTCTTCTGCCACACTTCCCCTTCAACTCCCTTCCTCCTTCTCTTACATTTCCTTCTCTCCCTCCTCTTTCCGTGTTCCTCTTTTTTCTTCTCCTTCCTCTGTTCTTCCCATTCTCTCATTCTTTCTTTCCCCCAAACTCTTCCTACCCTCCCTCCTCCCTCTCCTTCTCTTCCTCCTCCCTCCTCTCCCGGCCCCCCGCGCCAGCGCCCCCCCCCTCCCCCCCCACGCCATCCCAGAGGCATCGAAGCGAGCGACGTCGGACCAAATGGAAGACAGTGCTAAGCGAGAGACGATGGTCCATATCTGTCGGGTGTAGGCAAGAACTTTGGCCACTCACACGCCCGGGACCAGCTGGCAACGGCCGCAGATGGTCACGGAAAGCGCTTACCATCTGCCGGATGACTTTCCCATGGCTGTGCTCGCGCGGGCCGGCTGGGGCGTGAGCGACATGAGGTAAACACCACTGACTGGGTTGGCCTTTTTCTTGCTTTTATTTTTGGCTTTGGCGCCTTCTGTGGTGGAGGGGGCGGGGCGGGGTGAGGGCAGGGGCGGGGCGGGGTGAGGGCAGGGGCGGGGCGGGGTGAGGGCAGGGGCGGGGCGGGGTGAGGGCAGGGGCGGGGCGGGGTGAGGGCAAGGATGGGCGGGCAGGGAGCGGCGGGGTGCGAGACGGGAAGAGAGGAAGAAAGGAGGGAAGGAGGGGGGAGGTGCGGATGCGGGTAGCTGGGAGGGAGTATGAAGGGATGTGATGATGGTGAAAGATAGATATATAGATATATATAGAGAGGTTCCATTCTCATTCTAATCCCCGGAAGATAAAACAAAACTGTCAATCAATTCACATAAATATCACACATCATAGAAAAGCCCCAAATCACGCACTAGAACGCCCATCCATCCACTTGCCCACCCACTCATCCATGCACCCGCCATCCACCTCCCCACTCATCCACCAACCCAAACATGCGCTCACCCACCCACCCATCCATCCACTTGCCCACCCACTCATCCATGCACCCGCCATCCACCTCCCCACTCATCCACCAACCCAAACATGCGCCCACCCACCCATCCACCAACTCACCCATCAATCCACTTTACCACCCACCCACCCATCCACAAACCCACCCATGCATCCACCCACCCACCCACTCACACACCCCAAGCCCTTTCTCTCCCCCTCCCCCCCTCCTCCTTAAGCCCCCACACCCCTCCAAGCGCAGAACAATAACACCCGAAAAGTGATCAACGGAAGCGAAAAGCGACAGCAACCCAGGACCACAAGGGAGGGAAAAAGACGCTCTGTTTTAGTGACAAGGAATGAGGAAAAGGGGAAGGAAATTTTAAAAAGGGAAACGAAGAAGAGGAAAAGGGAAAGGAAGAAAGAAGAAGGAAAAGAAGATGATGCAAAATTTGAAAGTGAAGAAAAAGAAAAGGGAGAAGAAGGAACAAAAAGAGGAAGAAGGAAGGCAAAAAAATGAAACAAATAGGATGAAGAGTAGGAGAAAAAGGGAGAAAAGAAGAAAAAGCAGGAGGAGGAGGAGGAGGAGGAGGAGGAGAAGGAGGAGAAGGAGAATAATAATAATAATAATAATAATTTATAATAATAATAATAATAATAATGATAAGAAAAAGAAGAAGAAAAAGGTAGAAGTAGTAGCGGTAGTAGAAGACCCAGTAGGAGGAGGCGGCGGCAGAGAAGGAGGAGGAGGAGGAGGAGGAGGAGGAGGAGGAGAAGAGGAAAAGAAAACACAAGAGCCGTCGCGAGTTGACGCCGCACGAGGAGGCAGGCGGAGGAATTTGCAAGGCGGCGCCCGTTGATGATCGAGTGAGTGCATTTACT
>NC_091567.1:17495060-17502560 GCF_042767895.1 Penaeus vannamei
GAGGGGGAAGGCAAGAAGAAACGAGGGGGAAGTGAGGGGGAAGGCAAGAAGAAACGAGGGGGAAGTGAGGGGGAAGGCAAGAAGAAACGAGGGGGAAGTGAGGGGGAAGGCAAGAAGAAACGAGGGGGAAGTGAGGGGGAAGGCAAGAAGAAACGAGGGGGAAGTGAGGGGGAAGGCAAGAAGAAACGAGGGGGAAGTGAGGGGGAAGGCAAGAAGAAACCGAAGTGAGGGGGAAGGCAAGAAGAAACGAGGGGGAAGTGAGGGGGAAGGCAAGAAGAAACGAGGG
The DNA here is from genome assembly GCF_042767895.1 of Penaeus vannamei. Classification (NCBI taxonomy): domain Eukaryota; kingdom Metazoa; phylum Arthropoda; class Malacostraca; order Decapoda; family Penaeidae; genus Penaeus; species Penaeus vannamei. The sequence goes on from NC_091567.1 coordinate 17,495,347, forward strand.
GGAAGTGAGGGGGAAGGCAAGAAGAAACGAGGGGGAAGTGAGGGGGAAGGCAAGAAGAAACGAGGGGGAAGTGAGGGGGAAGGCAAGAAGAAACGAGGGGGAAGTGAGGGGGAAGGCAAGAAGAAACGAGGGGGAAGTGAGGGGGAAGGCAAGAAGAAACGAGGGGGAAGTGAGGGGGAAGGCAAGAAGAAACGAGGGGGAAGTGAGGGGGAAGGCAAGAAGAAACGAGGGGGAAGTGAGGGGGAAGGCAAGAAGAAACGAGGGGGAAGTGAGGGGGAAGGCAAGAAGAAACGAGGGGGAAGTGAGGGGGAAGGCAAGAAGAAACGAGGGGGAAGTGAGGGGGAAGGCAAGAAGAAACGAGGGGGAAGTGAGGGGGAAGGCAAGAAGAAACGAGGGGGAAGTGAGGGGGAAGGCAAGAAGAAACGAGGGGGAAGTGAGGGGGAAGGCAAGAAGAAACGAGGGGGAAGTGAGGGGGAAGGCAAGAAGAAACGAGGGGGAAGTGAGGGGGAAGGCAAGAAGAAACGAGGGGGAAGTGAGGGGGAAGGCAAGAAGAAACGAGGGGGAAGTGAGGGGGAAGGCAAGAAGAAACGAGGGGGAAGTGAGGGGGAAGGCAAGAAGAAACGAGGGGGAAGTGAGGGGGAAGGCAAGAAGAAACGAGGGGGAAGTGAGGGGGAAGGCAAGAAGAAACGAGGGGGAAGTGAGGGGGAAGGCAAGAAGAAACGAGGGGGAAGTGAGGGGGAAGGCAAGAAGAAACGAGGGGGAAGTGAGGGGGAAGGCAAGAAGAAACGAGGGGGAAGTGAGGGGGAAGGCAAGAAGAAACGAGGGGGAAGTGAGGGGGAAGGCAAGAAGAAACGAGGGGGAAGTGAGGGGGAAGGCAAGAAGAAACGAGGGGGAAGTGAGGGGGAAGGCAAGAAGAAACGAGGGGGAAGTGAGGGGGAAGGCAAGAAGAAACGAGGGGGAAGTGAGGGGGAAGGCAAGAAGAAACGAGGGGGAAGTGAGGGGGAAGGCAAGAAGAAACGAGGGGGAAGTGAGGGGGAAGGCAAGAAGAAACGAGGGGGAAGTGAGGGGGAAGGCAAGAAGAAACGAGGGGGAAGTGAGGGGGAAGGCAAGAAGAAACGAGGGGGAAGTGAGGGGGAAGGCAAGAAGAAACGAGGGGGAAGTGAGGGGGAAGGCAAGAAGAAACGAGGGGGAAGTGAGGGGGAAGGCAAGAAGAAACGAGGGGGAAGTGAGGGGGAAGGCAAGAAGAAACGAGGGGGAAGTGAGGGGGAAGGCAAGAAGAAACGAGGGGGAAGTGAGGGGGAAGGCAAGAAGAAACGAGGGGGAAGTGAGGGGGAAGGCAAGAAGAAACGAGGGGGAAGTGAGGGGGAAGGCAAGAAGAAACGAGGGGGAAGTGAGGGGGAAGGCAAGAAGAAACGAGGGGGAAGTGAGGGGGAAGGCAAGAAGAAACGAGGGGGAAGTGAGGGGGAAGGCAAGAAGAAACGAGGGGGAAGTGAGGGGGAAGGCAAGAAGAAACGAGGGGGAAGTGAGGGGGAAGGCAAGAAGAAACGAGGGGGAAGTGAGGGGGAAGGCAAGAAGAAACGAGGGGGAAGTGAGGGGGAAGGCAAGAAGAAACGAGGGGGAAGTGAGGGGGAAGGCAAGAAGAAACGAGGGGGAAGTGAGGGGGAAGGCAAGAAGAAACGAGGGGGAAGTGAGGGGGAAGGCAAGAAGAAACGAGGGGGAAGTGAGGGGGAAGGCAAGAAGAAACGAGGGGGAAGTGGGGGGGAAGGCAAGAAGAAACGAGGCGGAAGTGAGGGGGAAGGCAAGAAGAAACGAGGGGGAAGTGAGGGGGAAGGCAAGAAGAAACGAGGGGGAAGTGAGGGGGAAGGCAAGAAGAAACGAGGGGGAAGTGAGGGGGAAGGCAAGAAGAAACGAGGGGGAAGTGAGGGGGAAGGCAAGAAGAAACGAGGGGGAAGTGAGGGGGAAGGCAAGAAGAAACGAGGGGGAAGTGAGGGGGAAGGCAAGAAGAAACGAGGGGGAAGTGAGGGGGAAGGCAAGAAGAAACGAGGGGGAAGTGAGGGGGAAGGCAAGAAGAAACGAGGGGGAAGTGAGGGGGAAGGCAAGAAGAAACGAGGGGGAAGTGAGGGGGAAGGCAAGAAGAAACGAGGGGGAAGTGAGGGGGAAGGCAAGAAGAAACGAGGGGGAAGTGAGGGGGAAGGCAAGAAGAAACGAGGGGGAAGTGAGGGGGAAGGCAAGAAGAAACGAGGGGGAAGTGAGGGGGAAGGCAAGAAGAAACGAGGGGGAAGTGAGGGGGAAGGCAAGAAGAAACGAGGGGGAAGTGAGGGGGAAGGCAAGAAGAAACGAGGGGGAAGTGAGGGGGAAGGCAAGAAGAAACGAGGGGGAAGTGAGGGGGAAGGCAAGAAGAAACGAGGGGGAAGTGAGGGGGAAGGCAAGAAGAAACGAGGGGGAAGTGAGGGGGAAGGCAAGAAGAAACGAGGGGGAAGTGAGGGGGAAGGCAAGAAGAAACGAGGGGGAAGTGAGGGGGAAGGCAAGAAGAAACGAGGGGGAAGTGAGGGGGAAGGCAAGAAGAAACGAGGGGGAAGTGAGGGGGAAGGCAAGAAGAAACGAGGGGGAAGTGAGGGGGAAGGCAAGAAGAAACGAGGGGGAAGTGAGGGGGAAGGCAAGAAGAAACGAGGGGGAAGTGAGGGGGAAGGCAAGAAGAAACGAGGGGGAAGTGAGGGGGAAGGCAAGAAGAAACGAGGGGGAAGTGAGGGGGAAGGCAAGAAGAAACGAGGGGGAAGTGAGGGGGAAGGCAAGAAGAAACGAGGGGGAAGTGAGGGGGAAGGCAAGAAGAAACGAGGGGGAAGTGAGGGGGAAGGCAAGAAGAAACGAGGGGGAAGTGAGGGGGAAGGCAAGAAGAAACGAGGGGGAAGTGAGGGGGAAGGCAAGAAGAAACGAGGGGGAAGTGAGGGGGAAGGCAAGAAGAAACGAGGGGGAAGTGAGGGGGAAGGCAAGAAGAAACGAGGGGGAAGTGAGGGGGAAGGCAAGAAGAAACGAGGGGGAAGTGAGGGGGAAGGCAAGAAGAAACGAGGGGGAAGTGAGGGGGAAGGCAAGAAGAAACCGAAGTGAGGGGGAAGGCAAGAAGAAACCGAAGTGAGGGGGAAGGCAAGAAGAAACGAGGGGGAAGTGAGGGGGAAGGCAAGAAGAAACCGAAGTGAGGGGGAAGGCAAGAAGAAACCGAAGTGAGGGGGAAGGCAAGAAGAAACCGAAGTGAGGGGGAAGGCAAGAAGAAACCGAAGTGAGGGGGAAGGCAAGAAGAAACCGAAGTGAGGGGGAAGGCAAGAAGAAACGAGGGGGAAGTGAGGGGGAAGGCAAGAAGAAACGAGGGGGAAGTGAGGGGGAAGGCAAGAAGAAACGAGGGGGAAGTGAGGGGGAAGGCAAGAAGAAACGAGGGGGAAGTGAGGGGGAAGGCAAGAAGAAACGAGGGGGAAGTGAGGGGGAAGGCAAGAAGAAACGAGGGGGAAGTGAGGGGGAAGGCAAGAAGAAACGAGGGGGAAGTGAGGGGGAAGGCAAGAAGAAACGAGGGGGAAGTGAGGGGGAAGGCAAGAAGAAACGAGGGGGAAGTGAGGGGGAAGGCAAGAAGAAACGAGGGGGAAGTGAGGGGGAAGGCAAGAAGAAACGAGGGGGAAGTGAGGGGGAAGGCAAGAAGAAACGAGGGGGAAGTGAGGGGGAAGGCAAGAAGAAACCGAAGTGAGGGGGAAGGCAAGAAGAAACGAGGGGGAAGTGAGGGGGAAGGCAAGAAGAAACGAGGGGGAAGTGAGGGGGAAGGCAAGAAGAAACGAGGGGGAAGTGAGGGGGAAGGCAAGAAGAAACGAGGGGGAAGTGAGGGGGAAGGCAAGAAGAAACGAGGGGGAAGTGAGGGGGAAGGCAAGAAGAAACGAGGGGGAAGTGAGGGGGAAGGCAAGAAGAAACGAGGGGGAAGTGAGGGGGAAGGCAAGAAGAAACGAGGGGGAAGTGAGGGGGAAGGCAAGAAGAAACGAGGGGGAAGTGAGGGGGAAGGCAAGAAGAAACGAGGGGGAAGTGAGGGGGAAGGCAAGAAGAAACGAGGGGGAAGTGAGGGGGAAGGCAAGAAGAAACGAGGGGGAAGTGAGGGGGAAGGCAAGAAGAAACGAGGGGGAAGTGAGGGGGAAGGCAAGAAGAAACGAGGGGGAAGTGAGGGGGAAGGCAAGAAGAAACGAGGGGGAAGTGAGGGGGAAGGCAAGAAGAAACGAGGGGGAAGTGAGGGGGAAGGCAAGAAGAAACGAGGGGGAAGTGAGGGGGAAGGCAAGAAGAAACGAGGGGGAAGTGAGGGGGAAGGCAAGAAGAAACGAGGGGGAAGTGAGGGGGAAGGCAAGAAGAAACGAGGGGGAAGTGAGGGGGAAGGCAAGAAGAAACGAGGGGGAAGTGAGGGGGAAGGCAAGAAGAAACGAGGGGGAAGTGAGGGGGAAGGCAAGAAGAAACGAGGGGGAAGTGAGGGGGAAGGCAAGAAGAAACGAGGGGGAAGTGAGGGGGAAGGCAAGAAGAAACGAGGGGGAAGTGAGGGGGAAGGCAAGAAGAAACGAGGGGGAAGTGAGGGGAAGGGAAGAAGAAGCGAGGGGGAAGTGAGGGGAAGGCAAGAAGAAACGGGGGGGAAGTGAGGGGAGGGCAAGAAGAAACGAGGGGGAAGTGAGGGGAAGGCAAGAAGAAACGAGGGGGAAGTGAGGGGGAAGGCAAGAAGAAACGAGGGGGAAGTGAGGGGGAAGGCAAGAAGAAACGAGGGGGAAGTGAGGGGGAAGGCAAGAAGAAACGAGGGGGAAGTGAGGGGGAAGGCAAGAAGAAACGAGGGGGAAGTGAGGGGGAAGGCAAGAAGAAACGAGGGGGAAGTGAGGGGGAAGGCAAGAAGAAACGAGGGGGAAGTGAGGGGGAAGGCAAGAAGAAACGAGGGGGAAGTGAGGGGGAAGGCAAGAAGAAACGAGGGGGAAGTGAGGGGGAAGGCAAGAAGAAACGAGGGGGAAGTGAGGGGGAAGGCAAGAAGAAACGAGGGGGAAGTGAGGGGGAAGGCAAGAAGAAACGAGGGGGAAGTGAGGGGGAAGGCAAGAAGAAACGAGGGGGAAGTGAGGGGGAAGGCAAGAAGAAACGAGGGGGAAGTGAGGGGGAAGGCAAGAAGAAACGAGGGGGAAGGGAGGGGGAAGGCAGGAAGAAACGAGGGGGAAGTGAGGGGGAAGGCAAGAGGAGACGAGGGGGAAGTGAGGGGGAAGGCAGGAAGAAACGAGGGGGAAGTGAGGGGGAAGGCAAGAAGAAACCGAAGTGAGGGGGAAGGCAAGAAGAAACCGAAGTGAGGGGGAAGGCAAGAAGAAACCGAAGTGAGGGGGAAGGCAAGAAGAAACCGAAGTGAGGGGGAAGGCAAGAAGAAACCGAAGTGAGGGGGAAGGCAAGAAGAAACCGAAGTGAGGGGGAAGGCAAGAAGAAACCGAAGTGAGGGGGAAGGCAAGAAGAAACCGAAGTGAGGGGGAAGGCAGGAAGAAACGAGGGGGAAGTGAGGGGGAAGGCAAGAAGAAACGAGGGGGAAGTGAGGGGGAAGGCAAGAAGAAACGAGGGGGAAGTGAGGGGGAAGGCAAGAAGAAACGAGGGGGAAGTGAGGGGGAAGGCAAGAAGAAACGAGGGGGAAGTGAGGGGGAAGGCAAGAAGAAACCGAAGTGAGGGGGAAGGCAAGAAGAAACGAGGGGGAAGTGAGGGGGAAGGCAAGAAGAAACGAGGGGGAAGTGAGGGGGAAGGCAAGAAGAAACGAGGGGGAAGTGAGGGGGAAGGCAAGAAGAAACGAGGGGGAAGTGAGGGGGAAGGCAAGAAGAAACGAGGGGGAAGTGAGGGGGAAGGCAAGAAGAAACGAGGGGGAAGTGAGGGGGAAGGCAAGAAGAAACGAGGGGGAAGTGAGGGGGAAGGCAAGAAGAAACGAGGGGGAAGTGAGGGGGAAGGCAAGAAGAAACGAGGGGGAAGTGAGGGGGAAGGCAAGAAGAAACGAGGGGGAAGTGAGGGGGAAGGCAAGAAGAAACGAGGGGGAAGTGAGGGGGAAGGCAAGAAGAAACGAGGGGGAAGTGAGGGGGAAGGCAAGAAGAAACGAGGGGGAAGTGAGGGGGAAGGCAAGAAGAAACGAGGGGGAAGTGAGGGGGAAGGCAAGAAGAAACGAGGGGGAAGTGAGGGGGAAGGCAAGAAGAAACGAGGGGGAAGTGAGGGGGAAGGCAAGAAGAAACGAGGGGGAAGTGAGGGGGAAGGCAAGAAGAAACGAGGGGGAAGTGAGGGGGAAGGCAAGAAGAAACGAGGGGGAAGTGAGGGGGAAGGCAAGAAGAAACGAGGGGGAAGTGAGGGGGAAGGCAAGAAGAAACGAGGGGGAAGTGAGGGGGAAGGCAAGAAGAAACGAGGGGGAAGTGAGGGGGAAGGCAAGAAGAAACGAGGGGGAAGTGAGGGGGAAGGCAAGAAGAAACGAGGGGGAAGTGAGGGGGAAGGCAAGAAGAAACGAGGGGGAAGTGAGGGGGAAGGCAAGAAGAAACGAGGGGGAAGTGAGGGGGAAGGCAAGAAGAAACGAGGGGGAAGTGAGGGGGAAGGCAAGAAGAAACGAGGGGGAAGTGAGGGGGAAGGCAAGAAGAAACGAGGGGGAAGTGAGGGGGAAGGCAAGAAGAAACGAGGGGGAAGTGAGGGGGAAGGCAAGAAGAAACGAGGGGGAAGTGAGGGGGAAGGCAAGAAGAAACGAGGGGGAAGTGAGGGGGAAGGCAAGAAGAAACGAGGGGGAAGTGAGGGGGAAGGCAAGAAGAAACGAGGGGGAAGTGAGGGGGAAGGCAAGAAGAAACGAGGGGGAAGTGAGGGGGAAGGCAAGAAGAAACGAGGGGGAAGTGAGGGGGAAGGCAAGAAGAAACGAGGGGGAAGTGAGGGGGAAGGCAAGAAGAAACGAGGGGGAAGTGAGGGGGAAGGCAAGAAGAAACGAGGGGGAAGTGAGGGGGAAGGCAAGAAGAAACGAGGGGGAAGTGAGGGGGAAGGCAAGAAGAAACGAGGGGGAAGTGAGGGGGAAGGCAAGAAGAAACGAGGGGGAAGTGAGGGGGAAGGCAAGAAGAAACGAGGGGGAAGTGAGGGGGAAGGCAAGAAGAAACGAGGGGGAAGTGAGGGGGAAGGCAAGAAGAAACGAGGGGGAAGTGAGGGGGAAGGCAAGAAGAAACGAGGGGGAAGTGAGG
>NC_091567.1:17507560-17522560 GCF_042767895.1 Penaeus vannamei
ATAATTATAGCAGTAGCAATGAAAATGATAAAAATGATAATAATAATGATAACTAGAATCACTCAGAGAGTGTCAGTGTTTCCATATCTCGCAATGTTTATGAATCCTTCCTTTTTTTAGTCACCAGTGTACTCGAGAAAGAGGCGATTCTTATGTAATTCTTCAAGTATAAATATTTTTATTGCATCAGTAAACCCAGTGCCTTGGCGGGGGTATGCGCTCTCTGAGTGCTTCTAGTTACAATTGTTCTTGCTGGCGTGAGAAAAAACAATTGCCCTTTTATTTTTGATATCATTATCATAATTATTATTATTTTTCATCACCATTATACTTACTATTATTATTACCAATGTTATTATTATTATTATTATCATTATTATTATTATCATCATTATCATTCTTATTATTATTATCATCATTAGTATCATTATGATCATCATCATTATCATTATCATCATTGTCCTTATCATTGTTTTTACTATCATCATCATCATTGTTATCATCATTACTATTATGATTATCATATCATTGTTACCATTAATGTTATTATTATCAGCATTATCATTATCATTTTCAATTATATCATTATTATCATCATTATCATTAGCATCATCATCGTCGTCATCATCACTATTATTATCAACATTATCAATCTTATTATCATTATTATCATTATTACTGCTGCTACTACTACTATTATCATTATCATCATTATTGTTGTTATCATCATCATTATCATCATCAGTATCTAACTATCATTGTCATTATTGCTAATTCTATTATCATTATTGTTACTATTATTGTAATAATTATTATCATTATCATTATTACCATCACCATTATGATTATGATTATCAACAATATTATTAACAATATCATTACTATTATCATCATCACTATCCGCATAACCATTGTTATCATGTTTATCATTATCATTACTATTTTCATTACTATCAAAATTATCATTGTTATCATTTCCCATATCTTTGTTCGAAAGATATTGTGTCGCTCTCATTCCATCACGTCATAACTGTCTGTCTGTCTGTCTGTCTGAGGCCCTGCTGTGAGTCATGGGTTTGCCTCAGATGGAGATTCCCCCACATGGACACTCATATTTGAAAAAGAATATCAAAATATATTAATACATTTTATTCATTTAATTTAAACTGAACGAATTTGATCTCCTTATTTGTTCTATTTATTTCATTGAAATTAAACTACATGCCTTTATCAACCTCACTTACCTGTGTGTTACATAGAAACTGAACTAACTTTATTTACTGCCTAATCTATTCACCTAACTTTATTTCCTTGTCTATCTCAACTCAACTGTTGATGATGATGATGATAACAATAATAACAACAACAATGATAATGATAATAACAATAATAAAAAGTAATAATGAAAAAAATAACAATGATAATAGCAGTAACAAAGACAATAATGTTACAACAATACTTCTCGTTGTGATAATTGCAATAACAATGAGGGTGATAATCATAATACCAATAATAGTGATGATCCCAGTAATGAAACAATAATAACGATATTGATAATTAATATAGCGGTAATGACAATGATGATAATAATATAATATAATGATAATAGTAATAGCAACAGCAACAATAATGGTAATAACAGCGATAACAATAATAGTTATAATAAAATTGATAATGACAATAATGATAATGATAGTAATGATAAGTATAGTAATCATCATTATCATCTTAGTAATAACAATAATGATAATGATGATGATGATAATAAAGATAATGAAATAATAAGAATGATGCTAAAAATAATAATGATAAAAGTATTGATCATGATAATCATAATGATAATAATAATAATAACAATGACAATAATAATGATGATGATAATAACACCAATGATAATAACAAGGCTAATGATTGCAAAAGTAATGATGATGATAAAATGAATAACAATAATATTGATAATAGCAACAGTAGTAATGATAATGATAATAATAACAATTACAATAATAATAACTAGAAGCACTCAGAGGGCCAGTGATGCAATGGAAATATTTACTTGAAAAAAATGCATCAAGAATGATAATAATGATAATGATAATGAATTAAGCGCCAAAAAGTTCCAGCTTCCCTCTGCCTCACAATGCTAATGAATCCTTTAAAATATTCCCGGATCCGGGTCGTTAAACTTTAAAGGCATCTAAGTTGGACTAAGAAACACTTTTGGTTCATAACTTATTGCGTTGTCCCGCTAACCAACGAACAAACAAACTAACCAACGCTATAAAAACATGAACTTACTGGGGGAGGTAATAATGACGATAACAACAACAGTAATAAGAATAAGAGCAATAATGATAATAGTAACGATTGCAATGATGATGATGATGGTAATAATAATAATAAAAGAGAATTATGCTACAAATATTATGAAAAATTAGCACAATACAAAAAATAGAAATACAGCGCAACTTAACCTCGCCCCTCCCCGAAAAAACGTGTACATACCGAGAGACGTGTTCAACAATTTATTATGCTGAATGCCAGGCGAGTGTAGTATGCCGGAGTCTATATGCTAATTTGCATAACGATAAAATCAACGAGCGACTCTCAGCTTACAGAAATGACCAGGACTCGCAGCCAGCAGTACACTTTCCCGCCAAAATGCCAAACATATGATCAGGTTTCAACAGAGAGAGAGAGAGAGGGGGGGGGGGGAGGGTTAGGGGACCGAAAAGGGAATGAGAGAGAGAGAGAGAGAGAGAGAGAGAGAGAGAGAGAGAGAGAGAGAGAGAGAGAGAGAGAGAGAGAGAGAGAGAGAGAGAGAGAGAGAGAGAGAGAGAGAGAGAGAGAGAGTCAGACAGATAGATAGATAGATAGAGAGGGAGATAGATAGATAGAGATAGATAGAGAGAGAGAGAAATAGAAATATAGAAAGATGCATAGATATATTGAATATAGATAGATAAACAGATAGATAGATAGATAGAGAGAGAGAGAGAGAGATCCCCGGTTCCCGTTCCCTTCGCCTTCGTCCTCCATTTCGAGTCAAATTCCCGCCTTCTCAAAAATACCCTTTGCCTAATGCACGCTAATCGCCCCCTTCTCTTCTCCCCTTTCCCTTCTCGTCTCCCCTTTTCTTTCTCGTCTATCATCACTCCCTCTCGCTCTCCCTTTTCCTTTCCTTCTGTATTGCCTTTTTGTCACTCATTCTCGTAACGGTCGTTTCCCGTAATTCTCTCTCTCTCTCTCTCTCTCTCTCTCTCTCTCTCTCTCTCTCTCTCTCTCTCTCTCTCTCTCTCTCTCTCTCTCTCTCTCTCTCTATATATATATATATATATATATATATATATATATACGTGTGAGTGTGTGTGTGTGTGTATGAATATATGTATATAATATATATATACACATACATACATACATATAAAGACACACACACACACACACACACACACACACACACACACACACACACACACACACACACACACACATATATATATATATATATATATATATATATATATATGTGTGTGTGTGTGTGTGTGTGTGTATGTATAAATATATGTATATATATGAGCGCGCACGTGTGTGTATGTGTGTGTGTACGTATATACATTCACATCAAAAGTATTTACATTCATATATACTGTATGTGTATATGTAATACTGTATATCTATCTAGATTAACGATTTATGATTATTTATATTCCTTCACATCCTCTCTCTTTCCCTGCACATGTACACACTTTGTTCACTTCTGCGTTTACTTCGCCCCTTTAGCTGGGGTGGGGGTGGGGGTGGAGGCGACGGAGGTAGCTGGGGGTGAATGAGGGAAGAGGGGGAAGGGATAAGAGAAGGATAAGGGGAAATGGGAGGGGGAGGGATAGAAAGAAGAGAGGGACGTGGGCGGGGGAGAAGGGTGCGAAGGGAGAGGGAAAAGGGAGTGGATGAGAAGGGAAAGAGAGTGAGGGAAAAGGGGGAAGGGGGAGGGAAAGGAAAGGGGTAAGGGGAGATGGGGAGAGGCGAGGAGAAAGAACAGGAGGAGGGGAAGGGGAAAATGAAATTGAGAGAGAAAAAGGAAAGTGAGAGAAACAATTGAAAATGAGAGAGAAAAATAAAAGAGAGAGAAAATGAAAGTGAGAGAGAAAAATGAGAGAGAGAAAAATAAAAGAGAGAGAGAAAAATGAAAGTGAGAGAGAAAAATGAAAGTGAGAAAAACAAATGAAAGTGAGATAGAAAAATAAAAGAGAGAGAGAAAAATGAAAGTGGGAGAGAAAAATGAAAGTGAGATAGAACAATAAAAGAGAGAGAGAAAAATGAAAGTAAGAGAGAAAAATGAAAGTGAGATAGAAAAATAATAGAGAGAGAGAAAAATGAAAGTAAGAGAGAAAAATGAAAGTGAGAGAAACAAATGAAAGTGAGATAGAAAAATAAAAGAGAGAGAGAAAAATGAAAGTAAGAGAGAAAAATGAAAGTGAGATAGAAAAATAAAAGAGAGAGAGAAAAATGAAAGTAAGAGAGACAAATGAAAGTGAGAGAGAGAAATGAAAATGAGAGAGAAAAATGAAAGAGAGAGAAAATTGAAAGTGAGAGAGAGAAATGAAAGTGAGAGAGAAAAATGAAAGTGAGAGAGAAAAATGAAAGAGATAGAAAAATGAAAGTGAGAGAGAAAAATGAAAGTGAGAGAGAAAAATGAAAGTGAGAGAGAAAAATGAAAGAGATAGAAAAATAAAAGAGAGAGAGAAAAATGAAAGTAAGAGAGAAAAATGAAAGTGAGATAGAAAAATAAAAGAGAGAGAGAAAAATGAAAGTAAGAGAGACAAATGAAAGTGAGAGAGAGAAATGAAAATGAGAGAGAAAAATGAAAGAGAGAGAAAATTGAAAGTGAGAGAGAGAAATGAAAGTAAGAGAGAAAAATGAAAGTGAGAGAGAAAAATGAAAGAGATAGAAAAATGAAAGTGAGAGAGAAAAATGAAAGTGAGAGAGAAAAATGAAAGTGAGAGAGAAAAATGAAAGAGAGAAACAAATGAAAGTGAGATAGAAAAATAAAAGAGAGAGAAAAATGAAAGTAAGAGAGAAAAATGAAAGTGAGAGAGAAAAATGAAAGTGAGAGAGAGAAATGAAATTGAGAGAGAAAAATGAAAGTGAGAGAGAAAAATGAAAGTGAGAGAGAAAAATGAAAGTGAAAGAAAAATGAAAGTGAGAGAGAGAAATGAAAGTGAGAGAGAAAAATGAAATTGAGAGAGAAAAATGAAAGTGAGATGAAAGAGGAGGAGGGGAGAAGGAGAAAAAGGAAGAGGAGGAGGAGATGAGAAAGGAAGCAACACGGAGGAATATGACGTGGGTAAGGTGGGGGAAAGGAGGGCCAAGAAGAGGAGGGGAAGTGAAAAGAGAGAAAAAAGGGGATAGTCATAATATCTCCAAAATTAAGCATAAGAAGAATAAAGATTTAACATACAGCGAACGAAAATAACCCCTAAAAGGATATTAATTAGCCTTATTTACTTCTACTCTCTGTCCTTCTCTTCTCCCTTCTCCCTCTCCTCCTTTCCCTCTCCTTTTCTCCCCACTCTCCCTTTCCCTCTTCCCTGATCCTCCTCACCCCCTTCCCCCCTTTCATCTCCTCCTCTCCCCCTTTCCCTCTCCTTCTCTCCATCCTCCCTTTCCCTGTCCTCCTTCCCCTCTCTCCCTTTTCCTCTTATCCCCCCTCTCCAGCTTTCCCCTTTCTATCTTCTCCTCTCTGCTCCCCCCCTTTCCCTCTTTCCTCTCCGCCTTTCCACTCCTTCTCCATTTCTTCTCATTCTTTTACTCTCCTCTCCTCCTCTCTCCCTTTCTCCACTTCTCTCTCCTCCTATTCCTTTTTTCCCCTTCCTCTCTCCTCCTCTCCTCCTTTCCCATCATAATTTTTTTTCTTGTCTCCCCTTCTCCTCTACCCACTCCCCTTTTCCTCACCCCCTCCTCCTATTCCTTTTTTCCTCTCCCCCGCCCCACGCTTCCCCATCCCCCTCATCTCCTTCTCCTGGTCTGGTCTGTAAAACGCGTTTATTACAACCATAACTCTTCCACAGCCCCGTATTGTTCTGCCACAGGGGAGAATGTGCCGGTAATTCCCCTTAAGGAGAAGGATGCTTTGGGGGCCAGATCTATGGGCGTGTCTCTCGCAGCATCTTCATCTCGCGATCGCAGCTGGACGCGGGGTGGGAGGTGGAGGTGAAGGAGGTTCAGGAGAAGGAGGTGAAGGAGGGAGAGGAGGTGGAGGAGGTTCAGGAGAAGGAGGGGAAGGAGGGAGAGGAGGTGGAGGAGGTTCAGGAGAAGGAGGTGAAGGAGGGAGAGGAGGTGGACGAGGTTCAGGAGAAGGATGTGAAGGAGGGAGAGGAGGTGGAGGAGGTTCAGGAGAAGGAGGGGAAGGAGGGAGAGGAGGTGGAGGAGGTTCAGGAGAAGGATGTGAAAGAGGGAGAGGAGGTGGAGGAGGTTCAGGAGAAAGAGGAGAAGGAGGGAGAGGAGGTGGAGGAGGTTCAGGAGAAGGAGGTTCAGGAGAAGGAGGAGAAGGAGGGAGAGGAGGTGGAGGAGGTTCAGGAGAAGGATGTGAAGGAGGGAGAGGAGGTGGAGGTGGTTCAGGAGAAGGAGGTGAAGGAGGGAGAGGAGGTGGAGGAGGTTCAGGAGAAGGAGGTGAAGGAGGGAGAGGAGGTGGAGGAGGTTCAGGAGAAGGAGGTGAAGGAGGGAGAGGAGGTGGAGGAGGTCCAGGAGAAGGATGTGAAAGAGGGAGAGGAGGTGGAGGAGGTGCAGGAGAAAGAGGAGAAGGAGGGAGAGGAGGTGGAGGAGGTTCAGGAGAAGGAGGAGAAGGAGGGAGAGGAGGTGGAGGAGGTTCAGGAGAAGGATGTGAAGGAGGGAGAGGAGGTGGAGGTGGTTCAGGAGAAGGAGGTGAAGGAGGGAGAGGAGGTGGAGGAGGTTCAGGAGAAGGAGGTGAAGGAGGGAAAGGAGGTGGAGGAGGTTCAGGAGAAGGAGGTGAAAGAGGGAGAGGAGGTGGAGGAGGTTCAGGAGAAGGAGGTGAAGGAGGGAGAAGAGGTGGAGGAGGTTCAGGAGAAGGAGGTGAAGGAGGGAGAAGAGGTGGAGGAGGTTCAGGAGAAGGAGGTGAAGGAGGGAGAGGAGGTGGAGGAGGTTCAGAAGAAGGAGGAGAAGGAGGGAGAGGAGGTGGAGGAGGTTCAGGAGAAGGATGTGAAGGAGGGAGAGGAGGTGGAGGAGGTTCAGGAGAAGGAGGAGAAGGAGGGAGAGGAGGTGGAGGAGGTTCAGGAGAAGGAGGTGAAGGAGGGAGAGGAGGTGGAGGAGGTTCAGGAGAAGGAGGGAAAGGAGGTGGAGGAGGTTCAGGAGAAGGAGGTGAAGGAGGGAGAGGAGGTGGAGGAGGTTCAGGAGAAGGAGGTGAACGAGGGAGAGGAGGTGGAGGAGGTTCAGGAGAAGGAGGTGAAGGAGGGAGAGGAGGTGGAGGAGGTTCAGGAGAAGGAGGTGAAGGAGGGAGAGGAGGTGGAGGAGGTTCAGGAGAAGGAGGTGAAGGAAGGAGAGTAGGTGGAGGAGGTTCAGGAGAAGGAGGTGAAGGAGGGAGAGGAGGTGGAGGAGGTTCAGGAGAAGGAGGTGAAGGAGGGAGAGGAGGTGGAGGAGGTTCAGGAGAAGGAGGTGAAGGAAGGAGAGTAGGTGGAGGAGGTTCAGGAGAAGGAGGTGAAGGAGGGAGAGGAGGTGGAGGAGGTTCAGGAGAAGGAGGTGAAGGAGGGGGGGGAGGGGGAGGGGGTGCAGGAGAAGGAGGTGAGGGAGGGAGAGGAGGTGGAGGGGGTTGAGGAGAAGGAGGTGAAGGAGGGAGAGGAGGTGGAGGAGGTTCAGGAGAAGGAGGTGAAGGAAGGAGAGGAGGTGGAGGAGGTTCAGGAGAAGGAGGTGAAGGAGGGAGAGGAGGTGGAGGAGGTTCAGGAGAAGGAGGTGAAGGAGGGAGAGGAGGTGGAGGAGGTTCAGGAGAAGGAGGTGAAGGAGGGAGAGGAGGTGGAGGAGGTGGACGAGGTTCAGGAGAAGGAGGTGAAGGAGGGAGAGGAGGTGGAGGAGGTTCAGGAGAAGGAGGTGAAGGAGGGAGAGGAGGTGGAGGAGGTTCAGGAGAAGGAGGTGAAGGAGGGAGAGGAGGTGGAGGAGGTTCAGGAGAAGGAGGTGAAGGAGGGAGAGGAGGTGGAGGAGATCGTGGTGATAGGAGGGGGTGTGATGGAGAGAGAGGGTGTGAAGGAGATAGTAGTGGAGGAGAATGATGAGGTGGTGTAGGCGGGGGTAGGACGAAGTAGAGGTAGAAGAGGAAGTGTTGGCGTAGGTGGAGGAAGGGCGAGGGAGTGGATGTTGAACTGAAGGAAGGAGAAGTGGAGGAGGACGAAGCTGGACGTGAACGAGGGAAAAAGGGATGGAGGTACAGGAGAAGGAGGTGAAGGAGGGAGAGGAGGTGGAGGAGGTTCAGGAGAAGGAGGTGAAGGAGGGAGAGGAGGTGGAGGAGGTTCAGGAGAAGGATGTGAAGGAGGGAGAGGAGGTGGAGGAGGTTCAGGAGAAGGAGGTGAAGGAGGGAGAGGAGGTGGAGGAGGTTCAGGAGAAGGAGGGGAAGGAGGGAGAGGAGGTGGAGGAGGTTCAGGAGAAGGAGGTGAAGGAGGGAGAGGAGGTGGAGGAGGTTCAGGAGAAGGAGGTGAAGGAGGGAGAGGAGGTGGAGGAGATCGTGGTGATAGGAGGGGGTGTGATGGAGAGAGAGGGTGTGAAGGAGATAGTAGTGGAGGAGAATGATGAGGTGGTGTAGGCGGGGGTAGGACGAAGTAGAGGTAGAAGAGGAAGTGTTGGCGTAGGTGGAGGAAGGGCGAGGGAGTGGATGTTGAACTGAAGGAAGGAGAAGTGGAGGAGGACGAAGCTGGACGTGAACGAGGGAAAAAGGGATGGAGGTAGAGGAGAAGGGGGTGAAGGAGGGAGAGGAGGGGGAGGAGGTTCAGGAGAAGGAGGTGAAGGAGGGAGAGGAGGTGGAGGAGGTTCAGGAGAAGGATGTGAAGGAGGGAGAGGAGGTGGAGGAGGTTCAGGAGAAGGAGGTGAAGGAGGGAGAGGAGGTGGAGGAGGTTCAGGAGAAGGAGGTGAAGGAGGGAGAAGAGGTGGAGGAGGTGGACGAAGTTCAGGAGAAGGAGGTGAAAGAGGGAGAGGAGGTGGAGGAGGTTCAGGAGAAGGAGGTGAAGGAGGGAGAGGAGGTGGAGGAGGTTCAGGAGAAGGAGGTGAAGGAGGGAGAGGAGGTGGAGGAGGTTCAGGAGAACGAGGTGCATGAGGGAGAAGAGGTGGAGGAGGGGGACGAAGTTCAGGAGAAGGAGGTGAAAGAGGGAGAGGAGGTGGAGGAGGTTCAGGAGAAGGAGGTGAAGGAGGGAGAGGAGGTGGAGGAGGTTCAGGAGATGGATGTGAAGGAGGGAGAGGAGGTGGAGGAAGTACAAGAGAAGGAGGTGAAGGAGGGAGAGGAGGCGGAGGAGGTTCAGGAGAAGGAGGTGAAGGAGGGAGAGGAGGTGGAGGAGGTGGAGGAGGTGGAGGAGGTTCAGGAGAAGGAGGTGAAAGAGGGAGAGGAGGTGGAGGAGGTTCAGGAGAAGGAGGTGAAGGAGGGAGAAGAGGTGGAGGAGGTGGACGAGGTTCAGGAGAAGGAGGTGAAAGAGGGAGAGGAGGTGGAGGAGGTTCAGGAGAAGGAGGTGAAGGAGGGAGAGGAGGTGGAGGAGGTTCAGGAGATGGATGTGAAGGAGGGAGAGGAGGTGGAGGAAGTACAAGAGAAGGAGGTGAAGGAGGGAGAGGAGGTGGAGGAGGTTCAGGAGAAGGAGGTGAAGGAGGGAGAGGAGGTGGAGGAGGTTCAGGAGAAGGAGGTGAAAGAGGGAGAGGAGGTGGAGGAGGTTCAGGAGAAGGAGGTGAAGGAGGGAGAGGAGATGGAGGAGGTTCAGGAGAAGGATGTGAAGGAGGGAGAGGAGGTGGAGGAGGTTGAGGAGAAGGAGGTGAAGGAGGGAGAGGAGGTGGAGGAGGTTCAGGAGAAGGAGGTGAAGGAGGGAGAGGAGGTGGAGGAGGTTCAGGAGAAGGAGGTGAAGGAAGGAGAGGAGGTGGAGGAGGTGGACGAGGTTCAGGAGAAGGAGGTGAAAGAGGGAGAGGAGGTGGAGGAGGTTCAGGAGAAGGAGGTGAAGGAGGGAGAGGAGGTGGACGAGGTTCAGGAGAAGGATGTGAAGGAGGGAGAGGAGGTGGCCGAGGTTCAGGAGAAGGAGGTGAAGGAGGGAGAGGAGGTGGAGGAGGTTCAGGAGATGGATGTGAAGGAGGGAGAGGAGATGGAGGAGGTTCAGGAGAAGGATGTGAAGGAGGGAGAGGAGGTGGACGAGGTTCAGGAGAAGGATGTGAAGGAGGGAGAGGAGGTGGAGGAGGTTCAGGAGAAGGATGTGAAGGAGGGAGAGGAGGTGGAGGAGGATCAGGAGAAGGAGGTGAAGGAGGGAGAGGAGGTGGAGGAGGTTCAGGAGAAGGAGGTGAAGGAGGGAGAGGAGGTGGACGAGGTTCAGGAGAAGGAGGTGAAGGAGGGAGAGGAGGTGGACGAGGTTCAGGAGAAGGAGGTGAAGGAGGGAGAGGAGGTGGAGGAGGTTCAGGAGATGGATGTGAAGGAGGGAGAGGAGGTGGAGGAGGTTCAGGAGAAGGAGGTGAAGGAGGGAGAGGAGGTGGAGGAGGTTCAGGAGAAGGAGGTGAAGGAGGGAGAGGAGGTGGAGGAAGTACAAGAGAAGGAGGTGAAAGAGGGAGAGGAGGCGGAGGAGGTTCAGGAGAAGGAGGTGAAGGAGGGAGAGGAGGTGGAGGAGGTGGACGAGGTTCAGGAGAAGGAGGTGAAAGAGGGAGAGGAGGTGGAGGAGGTGGACGAGGTTCAGGAGAAGGAGGTGAAAGAGGGAGAGGAGGTGGAGGAGGTTCAGGAGAAGGAGGTGAAGGAGGGAGAGGAGGTGGAGGAGGTTCAGGAGATGGATGTGAAGGAGGGAGAGGAGGTGGAGGAGGTTCAGGAGAAGGAGGTGAAGGAGGGAGAGGAGGTGGAGGAGGTTCAGGAGATGGATGTGAAGGAGGGAGAGGAGGTGGAGGAAGTACAAGAGAAGGAGGTGAAAGAGGGAGAGGAGGCGGAGGAGGTTCAGGAGAAGGAGGTGAAGGAGGGAGAGGAGGTGGAGGAGGTGGACGAGGTTCAGGAGAAGGAGGTGAAAGAGGGAGAGAAGGTGGAGGAGGTGGACGAGGTTCAGGAGAAGGAGGTGAAAGAGGGAGAGGAGGTGGAGGAGGTTTAGGACAAGGAGGTGAAGGAGGGAGAGGAGGTGGAGGAGGTGGACGAGGTTCAGGAGAAGGAGGTGAAGGAGGGAGAGGAGGTGGAGGAGGTGGAGGAGGTTCAGGAGGAGGTGAAGGAGGGAGAGGAGGTGGAGGAGGTGGACGAGGTTCAGGAGAAGGAGGTGAAGGAGGGAGAGGAGGTGGAGTAGGTTCAGGAGAAGGAGGTGAAGGAGGGAGAGGAGGTGGAGGAGGTTTAGGACAAGGAGGTGAAGGAGGGAGAGGAGGTGGAGGAGGTGGACGAGGTTCAGGAGAAGGAGGTGAAGGAGGGAGAGGAGGTGGAGGAGGTGGAGGAGGTTCAGGAGAAGGAGGTGAAGGAGGGAGAGGAGGTGGAGGAGGTGGACGAGGTTCAGGAGAAGGAGGTGAAGGAGGGAGAGGAGGTGGAGGAGGTGGAGGAGGTTCAGGAGAAGGAGGTGAAGGAGGGAGAGGAGGTGGAGGAGGTGGACGAGGTTCAGGAGAAGGAGGTGAAGGAGGGAGAGGAGGTGGAGGAGGTTCAGGAGAAGGAGGTGAAGGAGGGAGAGGAGGTGGAGGAGGTTCAGGAGAAGGAGATGAAGGAGGGAGAGGAGGTGGAGGAGGTGGAGGAGGTTCAGGAGAAGGAGGTGAAGGAGGGAGAGGAGGTGGAGGAGGTTCAGGAGAAGGAGATGAAGGAGGGAGAGGAGGTGGAGGAGGTGGAGGAGGTTCAGGAGAAGGAGGTGAAGGAGGGAGAGGAGGTGGAGGAGGTTCAGGAGAAGGAGGTGAAGGAGGGAGAGTAGGTGGAGGAGGTGGAGGAGGTTCAGGAGAAGGAGGTGAAGGAGGGAGAAGAGGTGGAGGAGGTGGACGAGGTTCAGGAGAAGGAGGTGAAGGAGGGAGAGGAGGTGGAGGAGGTTCAGGAGAAGGAGGTGAAGGAGGGAGAGGAGGTGGAGGAGGTTCAGGAGAAGGAGGTGAAGGAGGGAGAGGAGGTGGAGGAGGTTCAGGAGAAGGAGGTGAAGGAGGGAGAGGAGGTGGAGGAGGTTCAGGAGAAGGAGGTGAAGGAGCGAGAGGAGGGGGAGGAGGTTCAGGAGAAGGAGGTGAAGGAGGGAGAGGAGGTGGAGGAGGTTCAGGAGAAGGAGGGGAAGGAGGGAGAGGGGGTGGAGGAGATCGTGGTGATAGGAGGGGGTGTGATGGAGAGAGAGGGTGTGAAGGAGATAGTAGTGGAGGAGAATGATGAGGTGGTGTAGGCGGGGGTAGGACGAAGTAGAGGTAGAAGAGGAAGTGTTGGCGTAGGTGGAGGAAGGGCGAGGTGGTGGATGTTGAACTGAAGGAAGGAGAAGTGGAGGAGGACGAAGGTGGACGTGAACGAGGGAAAAAGGGATGGAGAGCAAGGGCGAGGAGGTGGACGGGGAGGTCTCGAGGAGGTGGAGGGGGGGGGTGGGGGAGAAAAGGTAGTGGACGAGTGGTAGTGGAGAAAGTGAGGGAGTCAGAGGAAGAGATGCAGGAGGTGGTGGAGGAGGAGTTGGGGAAGGAGCAAAAATCATGATAATGATATTGATGAGAATAAAGATAGCAGTGATATTGATCAAATAATGATAATGGGGATGATGAAGATGAAGATGATAATGATAATGATATCAAAACCATAACAAAAACAATAAGAAGACAACAATTATGCTTCTGCCGCTGCAACCAATAACAATAATGATGATAATGATAATAGTAATAATAGTGATAATGATGATAATGATAACGATGACAATAGCGCGATAACAATAATCCTGAGAGGAAACATGAAAATTGCAATTTATCCCATTTATAAAATTCTTTAAAAATATCAAAATTAAATATGACAGGAATATCTAATCATAACTAATATTTCATAATGTCATTATTGTCCTGTGGCAACGGCATAAAAATGATTTACTTTGTTGTAATTATAAAATCATAATGTCAAGTGAGAAGGTGAACATATGAGTATTCAATGAGCAAGTAAGTCGGTGAATAGGTGAGTAGGTAAACGGGTGAACAGGTAATCAGGTGAGTAGGTGAACGAGCGAGCAGGTAGTTAGGCGAATAGGTGAACGCCTGAACTGGTAACTAGGTGGATAGGTGAAAGGGTGAGCAGGTAATTAGGTGAATAGGTGAACGGGTGAGCAGGTAATTTGTCGAACGGGTAAGCAGGTAGTTAGATGAATAGGTGAACGGGTGAACAGGTAATTAGGTGAACAAGTAAGCAGGTAGTTAGGTGAATAGGTGAACGGGTGAACAGGTAATTAGGTGAACAAGTTAGCAGGTAGTTAGGTGAATAGGTGAACGGGTGAACAGGTAATTAGGTGAACAAGTAAGCAGGTAGTTAGGTGAATAGGTGAACGGGTGAACAGGTAATTAGGTGAACAAGTTAGCAGGTAGTTAGGTGAATAGGTGAACGGGTGAACAGGTAATTAGGTGAACAAGTAAGCAGGTAAGTAAACTGCCTGGAAAATAACTGAACAGCAAGAAAGTAAGTAAAGAAGCGAACGTGTTATTAGGAGAAAAGGCGAACAGCTGAATAATTGAGTAAGATTGAAAAGTGAACAAGCAACTCGGCGAACAGGAAGGAAAACAAATATAGTGTATAGTTAAACACACGAATAGACAAGGAGATGAACAGGCGAATAGGTGAACTGCCTGATAGCTGGATAATTGAGCACAAGAACAGGTGAGTAATTGAGTGAATACATGAGCAGATGACCAACGTATTAGACGATCAGGTTCTAGCCGGCAATGTGAACAGGTGAACAAAACAAACGTCTGAGCAGGTGATAACGGGGGAGCAGGTGCCGTCAAATAGGTGGCGGGTCAGACAGGAGGTTTTCGTGGGTTCGGCTGTCAGGGAAAAATTGTTGAGCCAGAGATTTGCCATACATTTTTTTTTCCTTTTTTATTTTTTGATTGTTGTAGTTTTTCTCCCTCCGTTATTCGTCCCATTTTGCAATCTTTATTGTCGCGTTCACCGTCTATTTTCTATTTTCGTAAATTTCTTTTTTCAGCTGTTTTTCTTTTTCTTTTATGAATGTATTTCTCTAAATGTATGTATGTATGCATGTATGTATGGGTGTAAGTATGTATGTATGTACGTGTGTGTATGTACGTATCTGACTGTATGTCAGTTTTTGTATATGTTAATCTTTCTTATTCATCACGTCCTCTCTTCTCATCCACCCATCATTCTCCCTCTTATTCCCTCTCTTCTTCCCCGTTTCCTTCATCAATTCTTCTTTCATCCTACCTACCCCCAACTTTTCGATCCTCTCCCTCCTCCGCGTTCCTTCTCCCCTTCCTCCGCCTCCATCCTCTCCTCTCTATCCTTCCACCATTCCATCCCTCCTATCCCTCTTTCCTCTCCATCCTTCTCCTTCCCTCATTCCACCTCTCCTTCCCTCCATCCCTCCTTCCCTTCTCCCACCCCTTCCCTCCATCCCTCTCCTTTCTTCCTTCCACCCCTTCCCCCTTTCCCTTCACTCCTCCTTCCCTTCTCCCACCCCTTCCCTCCATGCCTCTCCTTTCTTTCTTTCACCCCTTCCCCCTTTCCCTTCACTCCTCCTTCCCTTCTCCCACCCCTTCCCTCCATCCCTCTCCTTTCTTCTTTCCACCCCTTCCCCCTTTCCCTTCTCCCACCCCTTCCCTCCATCCCTCTCCTTTCTTTCTTCCACCCCTTCCCTCTATCCC
>NC_091567.1:17550060-17552560 GCF_042767895.1 Penaeus vannamei
ACACGAGAGAAACCCAATCCTCGGCGACGGACTGTGTTGGGGAGAGACAGAAACGCGAGACAGATTGGTTGATAAACAGGATATAGACTCGGACAGATAGATAGAAGTGATTATCGATATGTAAACAAGGATATATAGAGTGAATAGATAGATAGACAAATAGGCTAATAAAGTTGGGGGTATAGGCAGATGGATAGACAGAGGGGATGTAGAAATTTAGAGGAAAAGGTAAACAAGTATAGATAGATGATAGATAGATAGATTGATGACAGATAGATGGTTAGACAGATAAGCTAAAAAAGAGACAGGTGGGATGGATAGAAAAAAATAAAAAGAGAAAAAAAGGTGATACATAGATAAAACACAAATAACAAGGTACATGCAAAGATACCTTGACGAATTACAAAGATATAGACAATGAAATATTTGGAAAGATTTGGTGAGAGTCTGATAAATAGAAATTGATGAATACATGGATGAGGATATGCAAGAGAGAGAAAGAGAGAGAAAGAGAGAGAAAGAGAGAGAGAGAGAGAGAGAGAGAGAGAGAGAGAGAGAGAGAGAGAGAGAGAGAGAGAGAGAGAGAGAGAGAGAGAGAGAGCGAATCCTTTGTATGAAAATCTATGTTGAAAGCTATGGAAGCAAAAGTGATACGCAGGAATGAAAGATTAAGGAAAAGAAGGAAAAAAAGAAAGGCAGGGAAAAAGAAAAAAAAGATTCAGATGACATTAAAAAGGAAGAAGAAAATGTAATTAGAATAAATAAAAGGAAAACGAGAAAGAAATTAATTTATATAATCATTGCCAGACTTTCCCTTTCCCCCTCACCTCCCCTCATCCCCCCACCCCCCAGTCAGCCGTCATCGGCACTTATTTGACGCTCAGTCTGCTACTGTCTCCCCCTCCCTCCCCTCCCCCACCCCTACCTTAATGGCGCCCATCCCCTGTGCGCCCTTCCACCCTCTGCCCCTCTACTCCCCATCCCCTGCTCGCCTCCCTCCCTCTGCCCCCTACTTCCCATCCCCCTCCATCTATCCCCCTTGCTCCCCATCCCCTGCCGTCCCCCTGCCCCCCCCCCGTCCCCTACCCCTAGTCCGGGTCCTCAGCCCCCCTCCTTCCTCCCCTCCCCCCTCCCCCCTCAGCTTCCGTCACTGCCACCTTCAGATAATTACGTTGGCGCCGCCCCTCTTTCGCCTCCCCCCCCCGGCTCCCTTTCATATCCGCTCTTATTATGATTTTTTTCTTAATCCTTTTATTTATTCTCTTTTTCTCTTTATTGTTTCTGTTTCTTTATCTCACTTTTTAATTGTTCTTTTTTGTTCTCTCTATGTTTTTCATTTTCCTG
Source organism: Penaeus vannamei (assembly GCF_042767895.1). Lineage (NCBI taxonomy): Eukaryota > Metazoa > Arthropoda > Malacostraca > Decapoda > Penaeidae > Penaeus > Penaeus vannamei. The sequence continues at coordinate 17,551,405 of NC_091567.1, forward strand.
ACTTTATTTTTTTCTGAAACTTATATTAATGAAAAAAGACCCATGCAAACTAACATTAGTATACAAAGAAATAATGTTTTTGTCTATTTTCTATTAACCTGTGAATGAAAATACAGAAATATAAACCTTATATGGCAAAGAATAAAAGTATATATAGATCCTAATTCATGTTGAATAATCAATTTTGAAAAAAGGCCTTCCAGTTTCTATAAAAATATACATTTTTGTGTTGCGACATAAACAATAACAACTTCAATAAAAATAGTGAAAAGAAACAAAGATGAGAATGAAAACAGATACAATAAGAATAAACAATAATCTAATTAATTTGATCAGAAGGATGGCACAACGGCGTGGCCATTGAACGCGTCTAAGCCTTCCATATTAAGACAATAATTCACGTTATTGCATCGCCCTTCGTCGAGTAAGCCGAGGGCAACAAGTGCTATTACTTGTGAAATTGCACGCGCTGTCCTTCACACACACGCAGGCGGAGGCAGACGGAGACACAGGTAAAATAGACAGGGAAAGTGAGGCAGACAAACACACAGGTAAAACAGACAGGGAAGGTGAGGTAAACAAAGACACAGGTAAAAGAGACAGGGAAAGTGAGGCAGACAAAGACACAGGTAAAAGAGACGGAAAGTGAGACAGACAAAGACACAGGTAAAAGAGACGGAAAGTGAGGCAGACAAAGACACAGGTAAAATAGATAGGGAGAGTGAGGCAGACAAAGACACAGGTAAAACAGACAGGGAAAGTGAGGCAGACAAAGACACAGGTAAAACAGACAGGGAAGGTGAGGTAAACAAAGACACAGGTAAAAGAGACAGGGAAAGTGAGGCAGACAAAGACACAGGTAAAAGAGACGGAAAGTGAGGCAGACAAAGACACAGGTAAAACAGACAGGGAAAGTGAGGCAGACAAAGACACAGGTAAAATAGATAGGGAGAGTGAGGCAGACAAAGACACAGGTAAAACAGACAGGGAAAGTGAGGCAGACAAAGACACAGGTAAAATAGATAGGGAGAGTGAGGCAGACAAAGACACAGGTAAAACAGACAGGGAAAGTGAGGCAGACAAAGACACAGGTAAAACAGACAGGGAAGGTGAGGTAGACAAAGCCACAGGTAAAACAGACAGGGAAGGTGAGGCA
>NC_091567.1:17575060-17577560 GCF_042767895.1 Penaeus vannamei
GAAGGGAAAGAATAGGGTGGAAGAAAGACACAGAGATGAAAGAAGGGAGGAAAGGAGAGAAGGGGATGGAAAAAAGAAACAGAGAAGGAAGAAAGGGAAAGAATAGAGCAGAAGAAAGAGAAAGAGAAGAAAGGGGAGAAAAAGGAGGAGGAGGAGGTGACTGGCAAGGGGGCTTCAGACGAGGGGGGGGGGGGGAGATAAAAGGGCGGGGGAAGAGACTGAAGACAGGAGGGGGGGTAGGGGGAGCAGGAGGAACGACAGTCACTTGTCTTGCAGTAAACAAACGCAAGATGAACGCCCGTAATGAACGAGGGACGTGTTCATCTCCCTGATAAGTCCCGATGTAACGAATCTTCGGCGATAAAACAAAATGCGTTTCCCGTTTTCTTTGTCTCGTTCTGGCTCTCTCCTTCTGTGTCTTTTTTTTCTTAATTAAAAGTCTCTGTCTTTTGCCTGTTTTAGTGTAGTTTTCTTCTATTTCTTCTGTATCATGAATTCTCTCTCTTATTATTTCCACTGTTTTTTTTATTCATCTATAGATTTTTACGTATACATTCTATTTTCTTCTTTATTCCACTCACTTCTGATTCTCTCTCTCTGTTGCTCTTTTATAGTTTTTGTTCTGCCATTTAGTCGTTTTCATGTATTTTTCCTTTTCTCGCTTTTCCCTTTCTTCCGCTCTTTCGTTTTCTGTTTCTATTTCGTTTTTCCTTTGTCTCTGCTTTCTTCTCTATCTATACCTTTTCACTTCTTCATTTTCGGAATATCTTTAGTTTTTATTTTATTTTATTTATTTATTTAACTTTATTTTTTAAATTAAAATGATGTAAAAGAATTATTGAAAACCAATAAAGTGTGCGAGACAAGGAAAGAAAAGTGAAACAGGAATAAGAAGAAAAGAATGAAGAGAAGGAATGTAGAATTACCAACAGATCAACCAATAACAACAAAAAAGTTAAATGAAAATAGAATAAGAAACTCATTACGAAAGGAGAGAGAAAGGGAGATGAATATCAACACTGATAATAATGATAATCCACGAAATGTTCATATAAACCATCATGCGATATCAACGTTACTATTTGCGCTAATAACAATAAATATTTCTCATTTGAGCGAAGCATAACAATTGAAATAAAGCCGAAATGACAGCTACGATAACACACATTCGACAAACGACAGACGCGGCTGGCAAGTTTCACATGGTGTACGATAATGCAGCTCATTCATGCTCTCTCGTCCTTGCATGCATGAATACTTTCGCTCATTTTTCTCCTCGTCAGCGGTGTCTGTCCTGCATGACGTTTGCATAAATTGTTCCTTTTATTGGCTCAAAGTCTTGGCAAAAGGAGGAATTTGACTGGTGGGAAAAGCGGTTGGGGCGGGGTGTGTTGCCGACGCGTCATCTGCTTAGCTTTTAATAGCGATTTTTTTTTTTTTATGGTTCGTCTTTAATGTCTTCCCTGTTGATTTTATGTTGCTGGTTTGGCGCAATGCTTAATGTTTGCAACTATTTTTTTTCCTATTCATTTATTCTGATTCTAGTTTTCTCTAAGAGGAAGGAAGAGCAACAGAGAGATTTTTTTTCTTTTACTGACTTTCCTACATGCTTTTTTCTCCAATTTATAACCAGTCAACAATATAAAAATGGCTGATTTCAAATTGATATCAAATATTTTCATCCTTCCTCTCTTAATGTTGGTAATCCAATAATTCGCACATTTCCACTGTTTGCAATTCATTACTGTTTAGGCTCGTATTTCACATAGCGGCCTCATATACGCTAATGTCTGGCACAAACCGCGAAAAAAGCTGCATAAAAATGGAAATCAAAGTTCACATTACAAAAAGCGGTGAAAACAACAATTCTGAAAAGCACCGAAACAGAACTCAAAAGAAAAAAAATGGAGGAAAAGATTACAGAAATCATTTCAGTTTTTTCCTCCTTCCTCAACCCTTTCTCTTATTTTCTCTCCCCCCCCTTTATCTCCTTCTTTTCCTAATTCTCAAAATGCCTCCACTTCCTAACCCATCCCACGAGCCGTCCTGAGCAGCACCTCCCCCTCCCCCCCTCCCTCCGCCACTGCTTGCTTCGGGGCCCGTCGGAGAGTGCGTGAAGTTGATGGAAACTTAATGGAAACTTCGAGAAGATTCCGGGCGGAGGGAAAGGAGCCTCGGAGGCGTTGTGTTCGGCGGTTCGGTTCGTTTTTTTCGAAGCTTTGTTTCGTCTTGCGGGCTTGTGGGGAGCCGATGGTTGTGTAAGCTGGAAGTCAAGAGGACTGTGTTTACAATTTATGTATCATGTGTTTTGTGTATATGTATGTGTATACCATGCTGCGCGCATCCTGTACACGTATGCTGCATATTATATCCGTAGTTATATCTCTGTCTAACTATATATCTATCCATACTTGTTCAACTGTCTATCTACCTATTTATCCTTGCATCTACTTATGTACGCATACATGCACATACATATGTATATATATGTATATGTACA
>NC_091567.1:17582560-17592560 GCF_042767895.1 Penaeus vannamei
TATATATATATATATATATATATATTTGATGAACTGAATGTGGTCCCTGAAGAGAGCCGGCCCTTGACTCCCCTCCACTCCGCGGGAGTCGATTATCCTCACTGAGTAACCTCTCGCAGTCACTCCCGCGCGCGTTGGGCCGATGGCTTTCCAACTCGATTTATATTTGTTCTTTTTTCTGACGTAATCTTTTAGGATCATAAGCACACTTTTTTGTTCCTGGAGCGTCCCCTACTTTCCGATATTTTGTGCCGCTGGCTGTTCTCCCGAAAAAAAAATGCTAGCTCATTAATATTTGTTTGTTATTTTATTGATTTATTACTTTATTTTTTTGACATACACTCGCCCTCGGTCGCTTGCACACATACATATTCCCAATCACACACACACACATACACACACACACACACACACACACACACACGCGCGCGCGCACACACACACAGACACACACACACACACACACACGCGCGCGCACACGCGCACGCACGCACACACGCACACACACACCCACACACACACACACACACACACACACACACACACACACACACACACACACACACACACACACACACACACACACACACACACACACACACATACACACACACACAAAACCTCTCTCACATACACTTAGTTTAATGGTGATATTAGTAAGAAAAAATATACATACATATATATATATATATATATATATATATATATATATATATATAATATATATATATATATATATATATATATATATATATATATATATATATATATATATATATATATATTTATATATATATATATATATATATATATATATATATATATATATATATATATATATATATATATATATATATATATATAATAACATTATCTAGTATTGTGTATCTGACTACCTTGTTATTAGAATATCCTTTATGATTGTGAACAAAAAGAGAAATGGATAGATAAGCAAGACAGTGAATGAAGCAAATGAAAGAAGAATGTAGGCAAGAAAGTCAACTAAAAAGATGAAACAGAACAAAAGGAAAAAATTAAAGATACCGAATATTTGCTGAATGAAACCTGATCACAAATTTATACACCAAAGTAAATCAAACACAAACAGACAAACACACAGAACAAACAGGTAAATGAATCAGTATCCATTCCCGTACGGCCTACATACGTACACGTGTGCGTATTCAAATCGCCCTGGATCCGCGTCCACGAGCGCGGGCGTGCGTGTCTCGCGCTGGTCCCCGACGCACTAATGACATCGTAAGAGCGAAGACTTTATAGTCGGGATCGCTTTATTGCCAAAACTGCTATTAACCTCCCCTTCAACAGGCCCCTACACGTACACACGCACACGGACACAGATTTAGAGTCCTGCTTGCGTGTTTGTATGTGTGTGTACGACAAACATAGAGATGCTGTAATTACTTATTACTTGATAACATAAACGTGCATATACGTGCATATAGACAGACGTATATATAACTGCATTAAGAAACTTTTATGAACACATAGAGATATGAGCACACACACACACACATACACACACATGTACACACACACACACACACACACACACATACACGCACACACACACACAGATAAACACACAGACACACACATATGCACACGCACATTCACGCAACATCAAATCCAAGCCTCACCTTCCCCTCCCCTTCCTACGCAATCCCCTACCCCCCCACCCCATTCACCAGCACTCCCCCCTATCCCTCCGTGTCCCCCACCCCTACACATTCCCATAAAAAAATAAGTCGGCAGAAAAGGCCCTATTTACGACCAATTTCCTTCAGCCCATTACTTGTAAAATCTTGTTGGGATTTTGGGGTAGCGGTGGGGGAGGGTAAAGTGAGGGGGTGAGAAAAGGAGGGGGATGAGGGAAGGAAAAGAAGGGGAAAAGCGAGGGGTGGGGGTGAGGGGAGGGGGAAGAAGGGGATAAGCGATGGAGTGAGAAAAGGAGGGGGAGGTGAAGGGAGGGGGAAAAAGGGGGAAATGTGGGGGGTGAAAAGGGGAAAGGGGGGGTGAGGGAGTAAAAGAGTATGAGGCGAGGGAAGGGAGGAAAAGGGGGTTAGAAGGTAAGGGGAAGGAAGGAAGGGAGAGGGAAAAGAGGGATGAAAGTAAGGGGAGGGAAGGGAAAAACGAGGGATGAGAAGGTAAGGGGAGGTAAGAAGGGGGAGGGAAGGGAGGGAAAACGAGGGATGAGAAAGTAAAGGGGAGGGAAGGAGGGGAGGGAAGGAGGGGAGGGAAGGGAGGCAAGGAAAATCGAGGGGTGACACCGGTAGATGGAAGGGGTAAGGGGAGGGTGAAGGTGGGAAGGTGAGGGAAGGAGTGAAGGAGGGGTGAAAGACGGGGCTGGAGTGGTTGAGGGGAAGCTGGGAGAGGGAGTGGGAGAGGTAAAAGATATATATATATATATATACATACATCGACGACAGAAAAAAGAATTGCAAAGAGGATAGGTAAATTTGCGATCGCAATTGATCGCAAATTTACCTATCCTCTTTGTCTTATCTATTCTCTCTCTCTCTTTCTCTTTCTCTCTCTCTCTCTCTCTCTCTCTCTCTCTCTCTCTCTCTCTCTCTCTCTCTCTCTCTCTCTCTCTCTCTCTCTCTCTCTCTCTTTGAGGGGAGAGGGGAAAGCGGAGGGTTAGAGAGAAGGGGAGGAGGGGAAGAGAGGAAAGGGGGGGGATGAGAGGGAGTGGGGGTGGGGGACGGGGCTGGTTGAAAAAAGGTGAAATTTGTAATTATAACAATGAAAATGATAATGAAAATCAAAATGATGACAATAATGGCAATGTATTTGCAACAGCTGTAATAATGATGACTGTTATGAGAACGACATCAAAGATAATGATAGATATAAAACTCATCCTTTCTTCTCTCTTTTCCCCTTTCCTTTCTCTCCTTTCCTTCCCATCTCTCCTCTTGCTTTATTCCTTCACTTATCCTCCCCCTCCCCATCCCTCTTTGTCTCGCTCATTTCCTCTCTCTCTTTCCTCTTCCATTCTTCTCCCCCTCTTCCTTTCCCTTCGTCTCTCTCATCTCCCCTCGCGCTTCCTATCTTCCTTCTTATTCCTTTCCTAATCCTCCCTCTTCATCTCTTTCCTTTGCCCTCTCTCTTGCTTCTTCCTTTATTTCTTTTCTCATCCTCCCCCTCCTTCCTCTTCGTCTCTCTCTCCTTTCCCCTTTCGTTTTCCTCATTCTTTTCTCGTCCTCCCCTCCTCCTCTTCGTCTCTTTCATTTCCTCTTAATTTGTTCCTTTTCTCATTTTCCCCCTTCCCCTTCCACTTCGTCTCTCCCCTTTCCACTCTCTCTTGTCTCTTCCATTATTCCTATTTTATCTTTCTCCTCCCATCCCTCTTCGCATCTCCTCTTTACTCTCTCCCTTCTCATCTCCACCTCCCTCACCGTCTCTCTCCTTTCCCCTCTCTCTTCCCTCTTTCATTACTCCCTTCCCCTCCCTGAGTTCTTCCCTCTCCTTCTTTCCCCCTCCCTTTTCGCTTACTCTCTTTCCCTCTCTTCCCTCTTCCATTATTCCCTTTCTCATCCTCTCCCCCTTCATCCTCTCTTCGCCTTTCTCCATTTCCCTCTCCTCTTCTCCCCTTTTTATTACTCTTCGTCTCTGTCTCTCTCTCCTTTCCCTCTCCCCCTCTTCTATTATCCCTTACTATATTCCTCATCCTCCCCTCCCCTCCTTCCTCGCCTCTCTCCACTCCCCTCTCCCCCTTCTCCCTCCCCCGCTTCCCCCACAATCACCCTCGTAACAACATCAACTAATGATACCTGCCTTTTATCGGAAGTTCAGAGCTTCCGGGCAGGAGATTGATATATGTGTGAACAGTCTTTCGATGCCTTTCATGTCCTGTTCTCATGGTATACAGATCACGCTGGTTCTTGGATTTATTAATTTAGTTATTCATTTATTTGTCTCGTGTTTGCTTGTTCTCATCCCTTCTTATCTGCCTGTCTTTCTGTCTCTCTCTCTGTCTCTCCCGCTTTCTCTTTTGTCTTTCTTGGTGTTTATGGCTCTCTCCTATTCTCATTTCAGCCCTTATCCCTATCTGTGCCTTTCCGTCTCTTTTTAAACCCGTCTTTGTCTTTGGCAATATTTGTTATTTCATTTCTTACTACCTATCTACCTATAACTGTCTCTGTCCTCGTCTGTCTGTTTTTTATCTCTCTCTTTCCCTTTCTCTCTCTCCTCCTCTCCCCATCTCTATCTCTCTCTGAGATTAACCTTTTTATATTGTTCATTAGATTCCTACATAGTTATACACAGGTCTTGGGAAGCAGGGTATTGTTCTGAAAAGTAAACGAACAGTGGCAATCGTGTCCGTAGACTTTTTCTGGTTACTGTGACCGTGTTCGCTCCACCAGCAGAGGGATTTCTCATAGGGGACGGCATCGTAGTAACTGGACACTGAGAGTCGACGAACGGGCTCGCTTTATTGACAGTACTATCGAACCCCCCCTTCCCTCCCTTTTGCCAACATACACAAGAAAGATGATGCTTCGTTGGCTACGTTTTTTGCTGTTTGAAGAGGAATCTCAGCTTTCATAAGAAATGTTCAACAGTTGCTCGGATGATTTTAAAGTTGCAACCATCTTAGGATAAAGAAACTAGAATTAATATCCGTTTGTTTTATTTACACTCGATAGAGGTAAACATTCATTTCTATTTGCAGCTAATAAAATTGATGGCACTGGCTTCCTAAAAAAATCCATCGTAGAATTAAGACAAAAATGCCGATGATAATGAAAATAATAAACATCAACATAACAATCATCATAATAATAACAATACTAATAAAAATAATGATAACAAAAGTAATAATAATAATAATGATAAAAATGAAAATGAGAGAACGACATTTCCTCTCTCCTTTTCCTCTGCTACCAAAAGGATGTAATGTCAAATTTTATTCCAAGTCCAGCCATTGCGGGGAAAAATATATATAAATTGTGCTTGGAAATGTGACTGGAATTATCGAACAGATAAATTGGAAACAAATATAATGCAGACAGATGTGTGTGTGTTTACTTATTCATATATTCAAACAGAGAGGAAGAGAGAGAGAGACACAGAGAAAGAAGGAGAATAAGGGAGAAAGAGGGCGAAAAGAGAAAGAAATAGAGAGAAAGAGGACAGGGTGAGAAGAGAAAGAGGACGCTAGAGAAAAAGAGATAGATAGATAGATAGATAGATAGATAGAGAGAGAGAGAGAGAGAGAGAGACAGACGAACAGACAGACAGACAGAGAGAGAAAGAGAGAGACAGAGAAAGGGAGGGAGACAGAGATAGAGAGAGAGAAAGGGATGGAAAGAGAGAGAGAGAGAGAGGAGAGAGAGAGAGAGAGAGAGAGAGAGAGAGAGAGAGAGAGAGAGAGAGAGAGAGAGAGAGAGAGAGACAGAGAGAGAGAGAGAGAGAAATCACAGAGAGTGAGAAGAGAAAGAGGACGCTAGAGAGAAAAGAGATAGATAGATAGATAGATAGATGAGGAGAGAGAGAGAGAGAGAGAAAGAGAGAGAGAGAGAGAGAGAGAGAGAGAGAGAGAGAGAGAGAGAGAGAGAGAGAGAGAGAGAGAGAGAGAGAGAGAGAAGAGAGAGAAGAGAGAGAAGAGAGAGAGAAAATGAGAGAAGATGAGAGTAGAGAGATGAGAGATGAGATCGAGAGAGAGAGATGATGAGAGAGAGAGAGAGAGAAAGAGAAGGAGAAAGAGAAAGAGAGAGAGAAAGAGAGAGAGAGATAGATAGATAGATAGATAGATAGATAGATAGATAGATAGATAGATAGATAGATAGAGAGAGAGAGAGAGAGAGAGAGAGAGAGAGAGAGAGAGAGAGAGAGAAATAACAGAGAGCAATAAATAAAGCTAAGAAAAATAAATGAGAAGAGAAAGAAAGAAAGAAGAAAAAATGAAAACAGAGAGCAATAAATAAAGCTAAGAAAAATAAATGTGAAGAGAAAGAAAGAAAGAAGAAAAAATGAAAACCGTAGACTGAAGAAAAGTAAGGATAAATGCGCGAAATAGAGGGAAAGAAGAAGGAGAGAGGAGGGAAGGGGAATTGAAAAGAGGGCAAAAGGAGGGAGGAGAGAGTAAGAGGAGATAGGGAAGAGGATGAAGGGGAAGGGAGAGAGTGGTAGAGGAAAGGAGAGAGGGGTGAAAGTGAGAGTGAGGAATAGAGCGGGGGAGGGAGAAAGGTAAAAGAAAGGAATAAAGAAAGAGGAAAAGGGAAAAGAGAGGCAGAGGAAAATAGGTGAAGAAAAATGGTAACAGGGAGAGGTAAAGCAAGATGAAGGAGAGAGTGGAGAAGACGAAGGGTGGGGTGAGGGGGTGAGGGAGGGGAGAGGGAGATGTGGGAGGGAAAGTGTGTGAGAGAGAGAGGTGAGAATAGATGATGTTTATTTAACATAACGACAACGCAGCACCTCATATTTAGCATTAATTAGCATAACAAATTACATGAACATATGTTATCACATTCAAACTACCTTCACTCCCTCCCCCTACCACTCTATTTTCCCCTCGCCCCCTGCTACCTGAGTTTGCGAATGTCAAATGTCAGAATTATTTTCACAATGTAATTCATTGCAATTGTCATTTCTATTATTATCATTGCCATTCTTATCATCATCATTGCTGCTGTCATTATCATCACTATTATTATTATTGCGTCTATTATTCTGCTATCATCAAAATAATCATCATTAATAAAATCAGTATAATCTTTATCATTATTGCTATTATCCTTATCATTGTTGTCATCATGATCATCATTGATAAAATCATTATCATCTTTATCATTGATGTTAATATCATCCTCATTGTTAATCTTTATTCTTATCATCATCATTATTATTATCTCTCTCTGTCTCTATCTCTCTTTAATTCTATGTTACTCTGTATCTCGCTATATTTAGCTATATATCTATTTCTCTCTCTCTCTCTCTCTCTCTCTCTCTCTCTCTCTCTCTCTCTCTCTCTCTCTCTCTCTCTCTCTCTCTCTCTCTCTCTCTGTCTCTGTCTCTCTCTCGTTCTCCCATACTATTTCTCTATCTGTAACTCTGTCTCTCTATATCTTTTTGTATATATATATATATATATATATATATATATATATATATATATATATATTATATATATATAGGTTTTATATATATATATATATACATTCTCTCTCTATTTCTCTCTATATCTATTCTCTCTCTCTCTCTATATATATTCTTTCTGTATACTCATTCTCTCTATATATTTGTATAAATATATCTATATATATATATCCCTATATATACATACTGTCTCTCTCCTTCCCTCCCCTTCCTCCCTCTTTCTCTCTCTCTCTCTTTCTCTCTCTCTCTTTCCCTCTCTCTTTCTCTCTTTCTCTCTCTCTCTCTCTCTTGCCTCGTCTCTCTCTACTCTCTCTGCATAAATCTCTCTATTTCTCTCTCTCCACATCTAACTCTCTCTCAATATCTCTCTCTCACTCTCTCCACTCACTCTCTCTCTCTCTCTCTGATTCTTTCTGTATATCTCTTTCTCTCTCTGTTCATATATATATATATATATATATATATATATATATATATATATATATATATATATATATATATATATATATAAAAATATAAAAATCTCTCTCTCTTTCTCTGTCTCTCTCTCTCTCCATTCTTTCTGTATACTCTATATCTATATATATTTGTATATATATATATATCTATATATCTCTCTCTCCCTCTCTTTCCCTTTCTGTCTCTCCCTCCTTCCTCTCTGATTCTTTCTTTTACTCTTTCTCTCTCTCTCTCTCTCTCTCTCTCTCTCTCTCTCTTTCTCTTTCTCTTTCTGTTATCTCTCTCTCTCTCTATATATATATATATATATATATATATATATATATATATATATATATATATATATATATATATATTTCTCTCTTAACCACACCTCTCTTCCCTTTCCTGTCTCTCCCTCCCTCCCTCCCTTATATATATATATCCCTCATCGCTCTCACTTAAATATAATATCTCTCTCTCTCTCTCTCTTTTATATATATCTCTTTCTCTCTCTCTCTCTCTCCACTTTTTCTTCTATCCCTATATATCTCCTCTCTTATTTTTAAATCAATCTCTTATCGCCCTCATCTTATCACACATGCTCTCAATCACCCCCGTCTCTCTTCCTCCTCCTCCTTCGGTCCTGCCCGATTCCCACCATACCACCTCTGCCCCCTTTGCTTTCTCCCTTGGACCGCTTCCTTCTCTCCGTCTCTCTCCTCCTTTCCTCCCTCACTCTTCCCTCCTCACATCCTATCCCCTTCTCTTCATCTCTCTTCTCCGTCCTCTCTCTTCCCTTCCCTTAACTTCACCCTCTAAAGCTTCCCTCCACCTCCGTCTGTCCCTCTATCTTCAACCTTCTCCACCTTTTCCTCCCTCCCCCTCCCCCACCCCCCCACAGTCATACTGGCACCCTTTCCCTCCACCACCGCTTCCCTCCTCCCCCACACCTCCTAACCCCAGTTCACCCTCTCCCCCTTTCCCTTCCTCACCCTTCCCACCTCCCCCTCCTCGCCCTCTCCCTGCCCCCGTCCCCTCCCCTCACCCTATCCCCACCCTTCACTCCTCCTCCCACCCCACACCCCTCCCCCCTCCCCCTCCCCATCACCCCCACCTAGCGATAACACCTGAAAGGGCGTTGGATTCCATTAAGCTTCGCATTGAGACCCTGACAGCGGCGGCGCGCGGCCATGGCGACGGCGGGGCCCGAGTGCGTCCTTCTGCAGGGGGGGGGGCGTGGGGGAGGTACGTTGGGATGGGGTGGGATGGGGGGTAGGGGAGAAGTACGTTGGGAGGGGGAGGTGCAGTTGGGAGGAATATGTTGGGATGGGAAGGTGAAGTGGAAATTGTAGCTGCAGGTAGGGAACATGGGTGAGTGGAGATGAGGGACTGGCTTCCAGAAAGTAGGGAGTGGGTATGGCGGGGTAAGGTAAGGGAGTTGAAGTGTAATAGAAGGTGTTTGAGAGGTTTGCGCATGGGGGGGGGTAATAGGGGTGTGGGGGTTTAGGGAAGGTGGTGATGGACAGGCTGAGATGGGGATGGCAAGGAAGGGATGGAGGGGGTTGGGTAGGGCCGGGAGGGAGGAGCTTTGGGGGGAAGGGGGTTGGCTGTGTGGGGTAGAGGGGTGCTGGAAGGGGGGAGGAGGGAGTGCAAGGGAGGGGGGTCGAGGGATTAGGGGAGGTGGGAGGTTAAGGAGTGCATGTTGGGGGGGAGGGGGGAGGGGGTTCCTGAGGTCATTATTTTTCTCTCTTTCACCCTCCTTCGCTTTTTTCCCTCGTTCTTTCTTTCCATGTCTTTCGCATCCACTTTCGAGCCCAGTATTTCTCCATTCATTTTTTTTCACACCCTTTATTGTTCTATGATTATCATTCCTCCTTTAATCTCTCTCGTTTTTATTGCCCTCTATTGTCTCATTTGTTTATTTTTTTACTTCTATCTTCCTACTCACTCTCTATACCTTTCTTTAATCCTCTTTATCTCTTTCACATGTTTTATCAATTTTCCCCCGTTCCCTTTCTTTCCCGGGTGCTTATTCCCATGTCCCCTTCTTTCTCTTCTTAGCCTCCTTCCCCAGCATTTTCCTCCTCCTTTCTTCCACACTTTCCTTTCTTCTTCTTTTAATGTTTAAATCACCTCCTCTTTTATTTCCTTTTCTTATTTCCCACTAATCCCTTCTTATTCTCCCTTTCTTATTTTTCTTCCTTTCCTAACTCCCCTTCCTCCACTACTTCTTCCTCTTTTGTTTTTCGTCCGCCCAATCTCCCCTTCTACTTCTTATCTTTTTCCTCATTTTTATTCATCACCATCTCCCTTTTTCTGCTTATTCTCTATCCCCTCCTTATTTCTCTGTCTTTCCATCCTACTCTTCCTTTCCTCTCCCTCGTTTTTTGTCCTCCCCATTTCTCCCATTCTTCTCCTCCCCCTCCTCTTCTTC
>NC_091567.1:17597560-17600060 GCF_042767895.1 Penaeus vannamei
GGGCTGACCTTGCATTATTTTTTACCCCCCTCCCCCTCCCCCCCTCCCTCAGGGCCCGCCAGCCACCTCGAACCTTCTAGATTAAACCGATATATCTCAACTCGACTCGACTTTCCCTCCTTTTCTTATTCTTCCTTTTCCATAATACCTGCTTCGCTTGCTTATTAAGAAAAAAATCTGTTGTTTCCTTCGTTTTTTTTCTTATTTTCCACTATTTTTTCTTGCGTTTTACTCATTCTTTCCTTGTCTTTTTCCTTTTTCTTCTTTCTCTCTTCTCCATCCTTCCAAAGCTCCCTCTTACTTTCTCTCCTCTTTCTTTCTTTCTTTCTCATTTATCCTTTTTTCTCTCTCTCTCTGTATCCCTCTATCTCTCTGCTTTCTATCATGTCTGACCAGTCAAATTCCCATAGAAAGAAGAAAAGGAAGAAAAGACTTTTTTGCATTTTTTCCTATTCATTTGTTTGTACTACGAGGTCTATCATATCATTTACAAATATTAAGATTCTGTGTAGTAGTTATTTTAATGGGATAGATTGTTTTTTCTTAATATCTGCCTCTGTTAATTATCCGTCTACTACCTTCTCTTTCTCTCTTTCTGTGTCTATAATATTTAGTCTGTCTATCTCATGTTCTCCTATTCTCTGTGTCCACCTCTCCGTCTCTCTGTTTACGCAGCGGTTCATTTTTCTGTTTCTCTCTATCCCCCTCAATTATCCCTCATCCCACCTCATTCCCTCCCTCTCCCCCCCACCTTTTCCTTCTCCCTCCCCCACCTCCCCCTTCCCCGCCACTCCCCTCCACCCCTCCTTCGCTCCATCTTCGCTGCAGCATTTTTTCCTCCCTTATTTTTACCTCCTTTCCCTCTCCAATTTTTTCCCCTTCCCTTCCATTGCAGTCATCATCGTCCGGAACGTTGTTTATGGACGGGATTTTCGACCTTACGGACACTTTTACGAGGCTGTAAGTTAAAGGCATAAAACACAGAGGGAAATTGCCGAATAATTTGCCCGGTTAATACGAGAAGATGCGAGATATTTACAGGGGAAACTATTGCAACGGTCGTGCAGCGGAGGGAGGGGGAGGGAGGGACGGAGGGAAGGGGAAGGACGGATGGAGGGAAGAGGGAGGGAAGGAAGGAGGGAGGGGGAGGGAGAGAAGGAGGGAAGGGGAAGGGAAGGGATGGAGGGAGGGGGGCGAGGGATGGAGGGAGAAGGAGGGAGGTGGAGGGAGGGGAGGGAAGAATGGAAGGAGGGGGGATGTGGGGATAGGGATGGAGGGAGAGGAAGAGCGGGGAATATGGAGGGAAGAGGGGCGGGGAAATGAAAGAGAAGGGAGGAAAGGAAGAGCAAGGGAAAAGAGGGGAGAGGAGGGAAAAGGGAGTGAATGGAGGGAGGGGGAAGGAGTAAGGGGAAGAAGGAGGGGAGGAGGGAGGGAGGAAGGGAAGGGAGGGATAGATAGAGGGACGGAGAAGGGAGAAAAGAAGGGATGCCAAGGAAAGGGAAGGTGATAGAAGGGAAGGAAAGGGAAGAAGTATGGAGAGAAAAGGGGGAGAAGAAGGGGATGAGGAAGTTGGGGGAAAGAGGCAGGGGAGGAAGGGGAAAGGGGAAAGAAGGAAGGGAAGAAAGAAGGGAGGGAGGGAGGAGAGGGAAGGGAAGAGAGAAGAGTAGGAAAAAATAGAGGAGAGAGGAAGAAGGGCTAGAAGTGCGGAGGGAAATGGAGGGACTGAGGTTGGGAAAGATGGGGGAGAGAAATGGTGAGAGAAGGGAGGAGGGGGAAGGGAGGATAGGGAAGGGGGAAGGGAGGGAAGAAAGGGGGAAGGGGAGGGAAGAGAAGGGGGAAGGGAGTGGGAAGAAGGGGGGAAGGGAGGGGAAGAAAGTAGGGAGGAATGGTAGAGAGGAAGGATAAGAAGGGAGGGAGGGAAAAGGGGAAAAGAGAAGGGAGGCAAAGGAAGGGAAGGATAGGGAGAAAGAGAAATGGAGGCATGAAAGATGAGGGAAGGGAGGAGAGGAATGAGGGACGCAAGGATGGTGGAGAGAAGGATAGGGAGAAGAAAGGGAGCGATGAAAGGTGAGGGAAAGGGAGGAAGGAGGGAGAAGAGGAAAACAAAGGAGAAAAGAAGATGGAAAAAAGGAGGTAGGAGGAGGGAAGTGGGCGGAAAAAGTGAGGGAAGGAAGAATGGGAGAGGGATGTGTGGGGATGATGACAGAAGGAGAGATAAGGAGGAAGGGAAGAATGGAAAGGGAAGGGGAAAAGGAGGGAGGGAAGGAGGGGAAAGGGAGAAAGGGCAGCAGGGAATGAGGGGGAAGCGAAGGATGGAAAGGAGGGAAGGGGGAAGCAGGAGAGGAAGAGAGGGGAGGGAATGTAAATGAGGAGTGAGAGAAGATCGGGGATGGGAGAAAAGGGAATAGGGAAAATGGAAGAAAAGGTGAAAGACAAGGGAGGAAGGGAGGGAGGGAGAGGAGGGGGGGGCAAAGAATGGCAGATGATAAAGGGAAGATAA
>NC_091567.1:17617560-17620060 GCF_042767895.1 Penaeus vannamei
AGAGGGGGGAAGGGAAAACAGCGAGGGGCCGAAGAGAAGAAGTAAAAGATGTATGAGGAGACGAGAAGGAGAAGGCGAAGAGATGAATAAAGAGGAGGTAAAGGAAAGAAAAATAGGAGTAAAAGAGAAAAATAAAGATGAGCTCTTATCTTAAGAAAGCATAAAAGGAGAAAGATGGAGAAAGAGAAAGCGGATGAGATAAGGATCAAGAGAAAGAGAGAGAGGGAAAGAGACAAAGACATACGAAACAGAATCATGAAAGCGTATGATAATTAAGAAAGATGATTGTGAACATGAATAAAAGAAAGAAATGCGGGAAAGAGAAAGAGAAGAAAATGGAAAGAGAGAAAAGGAAAACTGGAAAAAATAGGAATAACAACAACCAAAACAACAAAAAACAAAAAAGCACAAAGAAAGGAAAGAAATACAAGAAAAGGTAAAAAGAAAAGAAAACAAAACAGGAGCGAGACGGACAAACGGATGAATAAAACACAGCAAAACAAGGAAACAGAGAAGTGGAAACAATAAGACAAGAGAGAAATCAAGAATTCAGACCGAGGCGTCCGCCCGCCCGTCCGCCCGCCCGCCCCCCGCCCACCATACCTGCGCCCTTTTCACCCGCGGCGCCCGTCTGAAAGGCTAGCTGCCGTGTCCCCTTTCACACGCGTCCACGCCCTCGCGCGCGCTCTATGAAGTCCTCCTCCTCCTCCCTCGGCCCTCGCCCTGTGGCCTTTTTTCCTTGGTTAATCTCTCTCTCTCATTTTCTGCTTCTGTCTGTCTGTCTGTCTGTTATACACACACACGCGTATACATACGCACACATGCATGCACATACACACACACACACACTCACAAACATAGATACACACACACACACACACACACACACACACACACACACGCACGCACGCACACACACACAAACACAAACACACACACACACACTCATAAACATAGACACAAACACACACACAAAAAAAACGCACACACACAAACACACACACACACATACACACACACTCACAAACACAAACACACACACTCACAAACATAGACACACACACACCCACACGCACATTGACTTTCTCTCTGCCTGTCTGACTCACCTCTCACTTTCTCTCTTATTTCATCTTTAGCGACCTCTTCCTATTATTCCTTCTTTATTCCCCATTAAAAGAACAAAATCATGAACATCAACGACAAGAAAAAAAACACCCTGGCAGCTAGAAAAACCTGGCGCGTTTTTCTCCCCGCGGCGTTTGCGTAGTTATTAATGAAAGGAAAATTAATACTGATTTGGCGCCGTGTCAGTCATCCTGTCAGCTGTCAACTTTAACTCTGTTTAATTTAAATTGCTTGCTGAATGGACACCGTGAATTATAATTATAAAGGCTAGTATCATCATTATACATATATTCACAGCATCACGACTAATTTTAGGGAAATGTCGTATGCGCCTGTACATTCTGCTGTATGTTTTTTAGGTTTTGTGGGATTTGTGCTTGTGAGGATGTATGTGTTGTATTTACTGTTAGCAGATTTGTGTTTTTTTTCTGTTTTTTATTTATCATTATTTTTTTTCACACCAGCTCTCTTCATTATCCTTTTCCATCCCAATTTTCTCCCTCTTCCCCCCCTTGCTCACCCCCGCCCCCGCCCCCGCTCTGCCTATCTCTTTCTCCTTATCTTTCTCACCCCCTTCCCCCAAAGTAATTCATCCGCCTTCTCCTCCTCCCAACCTCTCTCTCTCTTCCCCTCTCCTTAAAATAACTCCCCCTCAGCTCTCTCCCTCTTCCCTCTCCTTCCCCTCTCCCCCGCCCCCTTCCTTCCCCAACTCTCTCCTTCTTCCGTCCCCCAAATAACTCCCCGCCACTTCCCCTCCCCTCTCCAACTCTCTCCCTCTTCCCTCTCCCCCCTCCTGAAACAACTCCCCCTCCTCCTTTCCAACTCTCTCCCTCTCCCCTCTCCCCCAAAATAACTCCCTCCCCCTCCTCCTCCCCAACTCTCTCCTTCTCCCCCAAAATAACTCTCCCTCTCCAACTCTCTCCCTCATCCCCTCCCCAAATAACCCCCTGCCCCCTCCCCCTTCCCCAACTCTCTCCCTCTCCCCCCCCCAAAATAACTACCCTGGCCCCCTAAACCCCCGTCCCCCTCCCCAACTCTCTCCCTCTTCCCTCTCCCCAAATAACTCCCCCGCCCCCCTGCCCCCCTCCCCCTTCCCCCACCCTCTTGACTCCTTCATTAGCCTCCGTCTCCAACTCGAGCCCGCCTCTCTCCTCGGGGTTTCCGGGGCTTCGGCAAACACTTCGAGGCTTCATTAAGCTTCAGACGAAACCCTTTGTGGTCCGCCATCCCGTCTCCGCCCACTCGTCTCGCCGCCCATACGCCCGCGCGCCCACACGTAGACAGAGGGAGAGGGTTTGGTGGAATATCTTAATATATTTTTTTCGGTAGTGGGGGATGGGGTGGGGTAGAGGGTGGGGGGTTGAGGGT
Organism: Penaeus vannamei; assembly: GCF_042767895.1. Classification (NCBI taxonomy): domain Eukaryota; kingdom Metazoa; phylum Arthropoda; class Malacostraca; order Decapoda; family Penaeidae; genus Penaeus; species Penaeus vannamei. The sequence continues at coordinate 17,620,054 of NC_091567.1, forward strand.
GGGGTGG
>NC_091567.1:17627560-17629889 GCF_042767895.1 Penaeus vannamei
TTAATAATTACAGTAACGAATATGAAGCATGATAAATGTATAAATTCTGTGCAAATAAAGCTTATTTTTCGCTGTAACTACTGCCACGTGTCTCTTTTGTTTGATAAGTCTAAGGCACGAAAAATTAAAGGGAAGCTGTATAATGATGACAGAAAAACGAAAGCCTCCACACCATCAAACGGACGCGCAGAAGGCCGCCGCCGGATGACGAGAGAAGCAAAATGCAAAAGTCGTTCTCTCGCGCCCTTCCTCTCCCGCATTCCGACGGACCTTGACAATCCCGGCTACTTCTGCCCCTCCCCCCTCCCCCCCTCTCCCCCGAGGCAATGTCCGGCATCCCCCCCCTTGTCCCTCTCCCCCCCTTTTCCCCCCCAGGGAGCGTCGCCCCCTTGGGAAATTGGCGAGCCAGCTTTGCCTAGCCTCTTCCCCTTTCCCCTCCCCCCCTCCCCCTCTCTGCTCTTTCTCCTCCTCCTCTTCTCCCTCACTCTTCCCCCGCTCCTCCTCCCTCGCCTCCACTCGCCACCACTGCTTAATGGCTGCCACAGCTGGTCGTGATGCTCTGTACACCATCTCCTGATCAAGTCCTCCCCCACCCCCCCCTCTCCTCTCCCTCTCCCTCCCTTCGTTTCTCTTCCATCTCTTGTACCCTTTCTTTCTTATACAATTCCTTTCCTTAAATATATTCTTCCCACACGATTGTCCTTGAGTGGACGTTTAACACCAGGAGAGAAGAATATAAGGGACAAAATACGAAGATGAAAGGTGAAAAGAAAAGAGAAAGACGAAAAAGGGGAAAAAAGTAAAGGACTAAAAAGCGAAAGAATAATGAGACGAGAGAAACAAAAGGAAAAGGAGAGATAGTCACATCTATTAAATTACCCATTTCATCAATATTATTTCATTTTATTAATCTATTTCTTACACGGTGCCGCTGTAGCATCTATTTCTCAAATAGTCTTTCAAAATTAGATAGGCCTAGAGACCAGCCCCGCACATCGCGTCGAGTGGAATTTCGATTTATGACATTCATTCAAAAAACGATTAAAACAAACAAGGTATCGTATTATTCACATCCGTTTGTCATTTACCACGTGACCGCTTCATTTCACGATTAAACACTCAGGGAAAACATTCACCCACTCTTTTTAGCGATGAAAAATTAAAGATCAACAAGTCTCAAATATTTAATGTTTACATACGTGGAGCCGCCATGTTTTCCTCTGACCGCTGGGTTAAACACTAAGGAAACGCGAGTACAAAGTTATTTTTTCTTCGGCTAACTAAAATTTTAAGCTCGGAACTCCCTAAATTATATTGTGCCTTGGATAACGAACTGAGTATTTCGTACGAAGCGTAATGTAGCACCTATTATTATTACTATTATCATTCTCATTGTCACTATTGAAAATTATTATCGTTATCATTGTAATATTGTTGTTATCATTGTTATCATTGCTATTATTGATGTTATTGATATTATCATTATTATTATCATTATCATTATCATAATTATCATTGTTGTTATCATTATTACCGTTGTTATCATTATCATGATAATTATTATCGTTATCATTTGTATCGTTATTATTATCATTATAATCATTATCATTATAATCATTGATGTTATTATCATTGTTGATGTCATCATTATTATTTTTTATATATCATTATTGTTGTCATCATTATTATCCTCCTGGCAATCACTAATATTATTTTCATTATGATTATCATTAGTGTAATTGTTATTATCATTATTATCATTATCATTGATATCATTATCATTATAATGATAATGATACTACTAGTACTACTGCTACTACTACTACTACTAGTAATGAGAATGATTATTATTACAACTATCATCATCATCGTTACTATCATTATTATTATTATCATCATTATCATTATTCTAAGTATCATTATAATCATTATTATTATCATTATTATGATTTTATTAGTAGTATTGCTATTTTCATTATTCTTATTATCACTGTTACTAGTATTATTACAATAATCATTATTGTTATTGCAATTATCATTAACATCGTCATTATCGTTATTAGCATTATTTTTCTTATTATTACAATCATCATTGCTATCATCATTATTACCATATTTTTTGTTATCCTTCTTCTCATCACCATCATCAAAATAACGAAAACTTCTTCCTTCGTCAGACAGAGCTAATTAGGCAGATGAATTAATAACGCTTTATCGCCACCAGTCATTTGCATATCGAAAACTATACAGATAAATTTAGAAGCTAATAGAAACAGCGCGAGGTTAATTGAGATTGTTATTTCCATAATAACTGAAGCGAATTCGAGAC
>NC_091567.1:17635389-17637889 GCF_042767895.1 Penaeus vannamei
CATTTGCATCAAACCATCTGTAGGCATGAAAAGAACAAAAATACAGCTTACGGAAAAAATCTGTAGTGACGTCACCATCCGTCGGTCGTTTTTTGTTTCCGTTTAGTAGACAATTTTCCGTAGAGTTCCAGCCATGGGTGCTTTCTATGAAAACTTTTGGAGCCTGCCTTGTGTCTTCTTTTCTTCTCGTGAATCTCTTTGTACTGCCCTGTCATCAGACTCTTGATCTTAATACAATGTAAGAGCAATATGACAAGACATGGTTTTGGTTTGAATTAATTAATTTTTTTCTTAGAAACTCAAAATAAGACTCCATATATATAGATCTTCATCCATCATCATTTTTCTTCCGCAAATGTACACTTACAAAATGATAGAGAATTATGATATTGATATAGAATTATAATAATAGCATTAATGATTATTATGATTATTATAAAAATAATTATAATAATAACAAGAAAACTCATGATCATAACAATAACGATAAAACTAATAATAATGGTGAGGATGATGACAATGAAAATGATATTGGTAATGAAGATAATAATATTTATCTTAATAATGAAAATAATGATAGTAATGATTACAACAATAATAATATTTATAATAATATTGATAGTATTATTAATGAAATGATAATGATAACATGATGATTGTAATAAGAATGGTAATGATGATGATAATGACAACAACAACAAAACAACAATAACGATAGTAATAGTATAATAACGATGATAGTATTATCTTTGATGTTAATGATGATAACGACAATAATGATAGATGCAAAATAAAAGACAAAAACAGAAAGATAGAACTACAGAGACTGGAAAAGGAATAATTAGGAAATGAGGAATAAAGAATGGAATAAAAGAAAAAAAGCAGAGAGAGAGAGAGAGAGAGAGAGAGAGAGAGAAGAGAGAGAGAGAGAGAGAGAGAGAGAGAGAGAGAGAGAGAGAGAGAGAGAGAGAGAGAGAGAGGCGAGAGAGAGGGGGAGGGAGGGAGAGAGAATGAGGCGAGAATGAGAGAGAGCGAGAGAGAATGAGAAGAGCGAGAGAGAATGAGAGAGAGCGAGAGAGAAGAGAGAAGCGAGAGAAAGAGAATGAGCGGCAGAGAAAGAGAGAGAGCGAGAGAAAGAGAGAGCGAGAAGAGAGAGAGCGAGAGAAAGAGAGACTTTGAGAACGAGAGAAGAGAGAGAACGAGAGAAAGAGAGGGAGAGCGAGAGAATGAGAGAGAGAGAGAGAGAGAGAGAGAGAGAGAGAGAGAGAGAGAGAGAGAGAGAGAGAGAGAGAGAGAAGAGAGAAGGAAAGAGAAGAGAGAGAGACAGAGAGAGAGAGACAGAGAGAGAGAGAGAGAGAGAGAGAGAGAGAGAGAGAGAGAGAGAGAGAGCAAAGACAGACAGTTAAGAAAGAAAGAAAGAGAGAGAGAGAGAGAGAGAGAGAGAGAGAGAGAGAGAGAGAGAGAGAGAGAGAGACAAACAACAAAGACAGATTAAGAAAGAAAGAAAGAGAGAGAGAGAGACAAAGACAGACAGATTAAGAAAGAAAGAAGAGAGAACGAGAGCAAAAGAAAAGAAAGGAAAAAATCCTGAACACACAAAAGGCAATTACAGTTTCCTGGAAAAGCGGTTATGGAGGGAAGCCGACGGAGAGGAGGGGAGGGGAGGGGGGGGGGTTGAGAGAGAAGGAGGAGGAGGGAGGAGGAGGAGGAGGAGGAGGAGGAGGAGGAAGAGGAGGAGGAGGAGGAGGAGGAGGAGGAAGAGGAAAGGAGGAGGGGGAGGAAAAGGAGGGAGGTGGAGGAGAAGGAGGAGGGGTGAGGAGGAAAGGAGGAGGTGGAGGAAAAGGAGGAGGTAGAGGATGAGGAGGAGGAGTGGAGGGGATAATCGGGCGGTGGAAGAAGGGAGGTGGACGGAGTGGGGTCAAAATGAAAAGGTGGAAGTGGTGGTGGAGAAGGATAAAGGATGATAAACAAGTGGAGGTGGATAAAGAGGAACGAAGAAGTGAAAGTGGAGAAGGAGGAGGAAGAAGAAGTGGAAGTGGAGAAAGAGGATAAGGAGGAGGAAGAAGTGGAAGTGAAGGCGGGAGAAGAAATGGAAATGCAGATGGAGGCGGAGCGAGATCTGTGGTGTCATTTACATACACACACACGCACATATATGTGTGTATGTGTGTGTGTGCATACATACATACATATATGAGTAAATATATACATTATATACATACATATATATATATATATATATATATATATATATATATATATATATACGCATACATACATGCATATATATATATATATATATATATATATATATATATATATATATATATATATATATATGTGTATGTGTGTGTGTGTGTGTGTGTGTGTGTGTGTGTGTGTGTATAATGCATATATATGCTCATATATGTATGAATGTATGTACACACACACACACACACACACACACATATATATATATATATGCTCACTGACCTTTACGGGGAGGGACCTTGGCCCT
>NC_091567.1:17650389-17655389 GCF_042767895.1 Penaeus vannamei
ATTTTACTAGTTTACATATGCAGCCTCCAATTGAGTCTAACTGCGTATGTCACCTTTATTATTTTTGGGATTTTCTCATTTGTTTGTACATGACCTTAATGTGATAGATATGTGATGTTTTATACTTTTACATGACATTGTCTAGAATTTTCTAATTAACCGTAAGATTCTCAATGAACGTGTCCTCTAGCCTAGCCTGTTTCACTTTCTTGTCAAAAATTGTTTTGTTTATGAATGATTTAGTCACCCGATATTCCACCTTCATATTATTTGTCGTATCTATAATTGTATCATAATTACTAAGATGTCTTTATGATTTCTCTTGAATCATCAATATCGTGAGTGCTTTATTATCCACCAGCCATCCTCTTAATCAAATCAAAGAAAGAACGAATACCCTCCCCCCCCCACCCCCCTCGAGAGGAGAGAGAGAGCTCCCAGCTGGCTTCCCCCGAGTGGCACCGCGACCGGAGTGCCGCGGTGCCTGCCTGAGAGGCCCTCAAAATTGGCTCTCCCGCTAATGACGCCTTGTCTAAGGACATCCCATCCCCTCTCCCCTCTCCCCCCGCCACATCTCCCTCATAGCCCTCTCGTCCCTCTCCCTCTCCCCTCTACTCCCGCCATCCTCGTTCCCTCCCTCCTCCTTCCCCTCTCTACCCCCTCCCCCAAGGAATGTCTGAGGGCGACCACATGTGTCCCTCCGGTTTCTGATGTATTGTCGTGTGCTTGTGTTCGGGACCCTGGCTCTCGGCGCGCTGGGTGTGTGCTGTCCCTCGGTTCCATTTACATGCTGCCGCTTCCATCGTCTTTATTGCCATTGCCAGTATTGTTATTGTTATTATTGTTATTATCATTGTTATTGCTGTTTTTATTATTATTATTATTGTTATATTCTCATTTTTGCTATTATTATCATCACTATTATTATTGTTGTTATTATTTTTATTATCGTTATTGTCATCATCATTATTATCAATATCTATTATCATTATTATTATAATTATTATTATTATATTTATTATTATTATTATTATTATCATTACTGTTATTATCATCATCCTCATTATTATTACTATTATTATTATGATGGCTATTATCACCATCATTATCATTGTTATTATTATAACCATTTTTATCATTATTGTTGTCATTAACTTTGTGATTGTCAACATTGTGATTTTCATTCTTATAATTATTATTACTATTATAAATATCGTTATTATTCTCATTGTTATTATTATCATTATTATTGTTATTATTATTATCGTTATGATCTTTATTGTTATCATTGTTAGTTATTATCATTATCATTATGATCTTGATCATCATAAACATCATTATTACCATTATCATTATCATTATTACTGTCATTATTATCATTGTTATTCCTATTGTTATTGTTATTATCATTATTATTGTTGTGATTATTATTATTATCATTGTTATTATCATCATTATTATTATTAATAGTATTATCATTATTATTACTATAATAGTGATCATTATCAATATCATCACTATTAATGTTATACTTATTACTATTACCATTACTATTATTATTTTCTTTATTAAAATATCATTATGATAGTAATGGTAAGAGATATGATAATATTAAAAGTAATGAAAGTAATTATGATCAAGAAAACAATAGCAAACATCGCGATCTTTTTCAGCATCAGTGTCATCGTCATGGAACAAAGGTTTTCTGAAAAATATTCCTGCTTACATATCTCGTGAATTCTGAATGAATCCGTGAATTAGCATTGTTAATGATGTGTTGGGCTGGTGGTGCAGTGTGGCAGACTTTGCGAAATACCAACTTGGTTTTGATATATATATATATATATATATATATATATATATATATATATATATATATATATATATATAGAAAAGGTATGAATGAGACTGGATATCTTCACAATACAAGAGATATCCAGTCTCATTCATACCTTTTCTACATTTGTCAACCTGAATACGTTTCATATATATATATATATATATATATATATATATATATATTATATATATATACTACACACACACACACACACACACACACACACACACACACACACACACACACACACACACACACATATATATATATATATATATATATATATATATATATATATACATACACATATACACACACACACAAGTATACGTATATATGTATATAAATATATAATATATATATATATATATATATATATATATATATATATTTATATATATACATATATATATATATATATATATATATATATATATATATATATATATATGTATATGTATATATGTATGTATACATACATATATATGCATATATATATATATATATATATATATATATATATATATAATATATATATATATATATACATATACATATATATATATATATATATATATATATATATATATATATATATATATATATATATATATATATATATATATATATATATATATATATATATATATATATATATATATATATATATATATATACATAGTTATATATATAGTTATATATAGTTATATATAGTTTTATATAGTTATATATATATGTATATATATATATATATATATATATATATATATATATATATATATATATATATATATATTTCTTCGTATTTGTGCATATTTTTTCAAATGTTTTCAGAATTTCCCGAAATTTCTGGAAGTTTGATTGCAATTTACTCCTCGTTTCTTTCTTCTTCATTTGAGTTCGATGCAAGAGAGACGCAGAGGAGGGGAGAGGGAGGGGGAGGGGAGAGAGGAAGAGGAAGAGAAGGGGGAGAGGGAGGGGAAGGGGAGAGGGGAAGAGGAAGAGAAGGGGGAGAGGGAGGGGGAAGGGGAGAGGGGAAGAGGAAGAGAAGGAGGAGAGGGAGGGGAAGGGGAGAGGGGAAGAGGAAGAGAAGGGGGAGAGGGAGGGGAAGGGGAGAGGGGAAGAGGAAGATAAGGGGGAGAAAGAGGGGGCAGTAATTTCCCCCCAAAACGTTCAATTTGGAGTCACGTTTGCCAATCTCGGTAAACATTGGCCGACCTAATGTCTTCTTGGCGTGCTTGCGGCCTCTCTGATTGGTCCAGCCTCAACCGTCGACTTTTTAAAATCGACCAATGGCATCGCGTGTTTCAGACCATCGTAGACGCTTAAGGGAAACGAGCTTAAAATGTCAAATTTCTCTATCTGAAAGCGTATATACTCTAAACGAACTTAATTATGATAAAATAGTTGTCCGATAATAACAATAACAACGATTATATAAGAAGGTCAAGGCATAATGAGACACGTGACACAACCGCTCATTTTTAGCTGATGAATCATGAGTCGTGAGTGATGTATGATAATGATGAGTCTCTGATGATGAGTTCAAGGGATTAAAGGAAGAAATGGTGAATGATGGCCTTTCGTTGATGATAATTTTCGAGGTTGAAAAAAGAACAGAAGATTGATTTGCATATCTCAGCCATTTCGATTTTAAGCCTAACAAAAGGAGAAGAGAGAGGGAATGGGAGGATAAAAGATCAGAGACGTGAAATAAAAGGAACCGGGAAAGAAAGAAAAAAAAACGTAAATTAGAGAGAGAAAAAACGAAGATTCTACACATAAGAATTTGAAGAATGAAAAATAACGAAAACGCAAGAAAGCAGAAGCAAAATAAATAAGAGAGCAGTGAAAAATGCAACAAATGCAAGCAAAAAGTCATATAAAGGTAAAAGTAAACAAAACAGATGAAAATGAATGATAAAAAAGACGAAGAAAATCCACAAAAAAACAAAGAAAAAGAAAATGAAATACACATATGACAGAAAAAAGAACACACAATAACCTTTAAACAATATGATAAAGAAAGAAAGGAAGAAGCGCAAACATATACAATTAAACAAATAAGAAATAATGATAATAGAATAATAACAATAATAATGATAGTAATGATAATAATAATAATAATGATAATAACAACTACGATACTAATAACAATAGCAATAACAATAATAATGATAATGATGATGATAACAATAACGTCAATGGTTATTTTAATGATGACTGTGATAATACTTATGATTATAATGATAATAATGATAATAATAATAATGATAATAATAATAATAATAATAATAATAATAATAATAATAATAATAACAATAATAATAATAATAACAATAATAATAAAAATAATAATAGTAATAATAATAATAATAATAGTAATAATAATGGTAATAATAATGGTAATAATAATGATAATGATTATTATTATTATTAATATGATGATAATAATAATGATGATTATGAATATGATAATGATGATAATAATAATAACAATAGTAGTAATAACAATAATGAAATAATAAACAGTAATAGCAATAATGATGATAAAGATAATAGTGATAAGAACAACAACAACCGTGATAATTCTACCAACACCAGCAGCAACCATAACAGTAACAATAACATAAATAACAATAACAGAAGGAAAATAAGTCCCAGCATATCAAAACAGAAAGACACAAGGAAGAAATATATATCAAGACAACGGTTCAGGTGATCTGTCAACGACACTCGGCCTCCCAGGCGTAGAGGCCTGTCTTGTCACGCTTGACAGAGACGCGGAGGCATAAGAGGGAATGGAAAAGAGGGCGGGGAGGGGAGGAGGGAGAAAGGGAGGGAGGGACGGGGGGAAGGAGAGGGGGGATGAAGGAAAGACGGGAAGGATAGAGGGAGGGAGGGGGGTAGAGGGGAGGGGATGGATGAGGGAAAGACGGGAGGGATATAGGGAGGGAGGGGGAAGGGAGGGGATGGGTGAGGGAAAGATGGGTAGGGGCAGAGTGAAGGAAGGGGAGTGCGGGAGGGAGGGGATAGATAAGGGACAGACGGGAGGGATAGAGGGAGGGGGGGAGGGGAAGGATGAGGGAAAGACGGGGGATGATGAAGGAAAGACGACAGGAGGGGGAAGAGAGGGGGAGGATGAGGGAAAGACGGGAGG
>NC_091567.1:17660389-17662889 GCF_042767895.1 Penaeus vannamei
AAACCTAAATAATTTTGTTTTATTTTGTCCTCTCTTTTTTCATCTGTTTTCCATTTTTTATCCTTATCATACCCTCTTTATGTTTCTCTCATTTATCACCATTTTCTTTTCTTTTCCTAGAAATCCCTTTGTCTTTTTTGTTTCATTTATTTTTCTCTATCTCTTTGAAATTCCTCCGTTTTATTTCTCTCTTTTTTATCCTCCTCTCTTTTAAAAATCCCTCCAGACTCTTCTCTCTGTCTCTTTGATATTCCCCTATTTCAACTCTGTGTAAAACCAACGTACTTTCTATCTCTTTCTCCTTTTACTTTATCTTTTACATTCACTTCGATTTTCATGTCTTTTCCCCTTTCATGTTTTCTTTTATTTCTCCTCTTTCACATCCTTCTAGTTACGCTTTCTTTCTCGTCTGTCATGCTGTCTCCCTCTCGCTCATCTTCCCCCGATATGGAAAGAAAATGAAAGAAGGAAAGGAAGAAAACAGGCAGAAAGAAACAAAAAAGGAAGAAAGACAAGGACAACAAGGAAGAGGAAGAAACAGAGAAAGGAAGAAAGGAAAAGAGACAAATGGGAAGAAAGGAATAAAGAGAAAGAGAAGGAGAGGAAGAGAAACAAAAGGGAAGAAAAGAAGAGAGAAAGAAGGAAAGGAAGAAAGGAAGGCAGGCGCGTGCCCGTCTTTGCATCTCCTCGGCCTGTGTTCCTCCTGGCTTGTGTTCTCAGCCTAATGTTCTGTTTGAACTAAATATCGGCATTCGATATCTTGCACACACGCCCAGGGCAAGGGGCAGATAACGCATCTGGAATGTGTGGGGCTCCTCTCGCGATCATCACCACTTTTTGCGTGTTCTCCGCTGTTTTGGCTCAGGTTTGCATGGCTTTCTATACTTTTAATTACTCTCTGCCTTTTTCTGTTTGTTTCTTTGTTTACGTTGTCGTTGTCGTTGTCGTCGTCTCTCTCTCTCGCTCTCTCTCTCCCTCCTTCCTTCCGCCCCCCCCCTCTCTCTCTCTCTCTCTCTCTCTTTTTCTCTTTTTTTCTCTCCCTCCCCCTCTATCTCTTCCTCTCAAACTCTCTCTGTGACTCTTTATCTTTATCTCTCTTTTACTCTTATCTTCCATTCATCTTTCTATCATCTACAGATACTTTATCGTCTGTTAGCATATAATGGCAGATTACCAAACAGAAATGTGATATAAGCCATATAAGTCCTCAAGATTTTTAAGACCTACGTATCTTAATTAGAATTTCGGACAAAGTTTAGAAATCCTTATGAAGTCGCCATGATCTTTATTACCCTGTTATGATTTGTTATGTCTTTCGTGTGAAGTGTTCGGCCGTTTTAAGACGCGGGATTAGAACCAGTTTTCATCGTAACCATTGTCACTCAAACCATGATAATAGTGATGGATATATATATATATATATATATATATATATATATATATATATATATATGTATATATATATATATATATATGTATATATGTATACACACACACACACACACACACACACACACACACACACACACACACACACACACACACACACATATATATATATATATATACATACATACATACATACATACATATCTATCTATCTATCTATCTATCTATCTATCTATCTATCTATCTATCTATCTATCTATCTATATATATATATATATATATACACACACACACGTATATATATATATATATATATATATATATATATATATATATATATATATATATATATATATGTACATATGTATTGATATCAGTAATATCACAAAGCCACTTGTTTGCGGTGCAAGTTAAACCTGGCACGATCTGACCGTAGATTTTGTCAGGATTTAGAACGGTTCCCTAATGTTAACATCTATTCTGTTATTCCCTCTGCTCTCTCTCTCTCTTGCTCTCTCTTTCGCTCTCCATATCTGTCTTTCTCTCACTCTGTATCTGCCCTCGGCTCTCTCTGTTTCTGTGTCAGCTCTCTTTCTCTCTCTCTCTCTATCTCTCTCTGTCTCCCTCCCTCCCCCCCTCTTTCTCTCTCTTTCTCTCCTATATTGTTTATATGTCTATGTATTTATTAGTTTTTCTGTCTCGGTATCTGCCCATCTGTTTATGTTTCTATTCCTCCTTTTGCTTACTCTATACTCTACCTTACTTTATAGCTATCTGTGTTGCATATTATCTTCCTATATTTTATTCTATTTACTTATCTATCTTTCTTTATCTTTACCTAGCCTGTCTCTGTATTTAGCTTCATCTACCTGACTCTACTTTCATCACCTAATCCAACTTAAATATGCATAAAATATAAACCAAGTTAGAGAGTAATTTAGCTTACAAAGGATTTACATCTTGCCTTAATATCTTTCGAAAGTTGCGGCTCAAGTGATATTGAATAAATTAATTTTGATATTCTACAAAAAAGAAACTTCTATCTGCGTTCATGTCTTTATAAACGCGGTTATTATTCTTACGTATAAATGAGTAATTTTATTTCTTTTCC
>NC_091567.1:17680389-17685389 GCF_042767895.1 Penaeus vannamei
TTCCTTCAGTTTGTCTGTCTCTTCTCTGTTCTCTCTCTTCCTTTCTATCTGTCTGTCTCTCTCTTCTCTCTCTCCCCCTCTTTCCTTCAGTTTGTCTGTCTCTTCACTCTTCTTTCTCTTTCCTTCTATCTGTCTGTCTCTTCTCTTTCTCCCTCTTTCCTACTGTCTGTCTCTTCTCTCTTGCTCTCTCTTTCTTTCAGTCTGTCTGTCTCTTCTCTTTTCTCTATCTCCCCATTCTCTATCCCTCTTTCCTTCAGTCTGTCTGTCTCTTCTCTCTTCTCTATCTTCCCTCTCTCTCTCTCCCTCTTTCCTTCAGCTTGTCTGTCTCTTCTCTTTTCTCTATCTTTCCTCTTTCTCTCTCTCTCCCTCTTTCCTCCAGCCTGTCTGTCCCTTCTCGCTTCAATTTTCCTCCTTCCTCTGTCTCTCCCAACGCGACCCGGGACGCGATGGCGCCCGTGAAGAAGCGCAAGGGCTTTTGTATTCATAGTATTCCTTCTTCGAGTCGCCCAGTAGGCCTATTTTATGTATATATATTTCCCCCTTTCTTTAATAAGTTTCCTCCGCGCTCTCGTAAATCTCTCTCTCTCTCTGTCTCTTTTGTTCACGTCTGTCTGTCCGTCTTCCCCTCTCGCTCTTTTATCTATTTCACTGAGGCCGTACACACAGGTACACACACACACTCATATACGCACACACACATCACACACACACACGCACGCACACGCACGCACGTATACACACACACACACACACACTTAAGGGGGATCCTACAGTAAAATCATAAAACCGGAAAAAGGCTAATCTATTTCAAAGTATTTTACAGAAATATTTCCAAGGCTTGCATTCTAATTCAAAAAATTGTACATACCTTTATGGACAAACAGAAACTATGAAGGACATTTTCTAATATATTCCACCTAGCTGTCACTACACGTTTGTCATATTTACTAAGGATGAATATAAGCAAGATATCACTTGTATCTCTCTCTCTCTCTCTCTGTCTCTCTGTCTCTGTCTCTGTCTCTCTCTCTCTCTCTCTGTCTGTCTGTCTCTCTCTCCAATTAAACATAATCACAACGCTCCAGTTTGTGTAAAATGGTCAAAATGTCATTAAGCCGTTTACGATACGATACAGATCACTTGTTATACCAATGCCCTGATACAAAATTAATAATAGACTGAAACAATTAACCACTATACTGTTTTGTAATCACTTTTTTGGAATTATATGAGAAGATAGCAACACACACAAACACTCGCAAACGCTTATCAAAAAGACAAACATAGAAAACCTCATACACACACACTCACAAACACGTCTCGAAATCAAACCATGAAACCCAGCTTAGCCAAAGACAAAGCTAATTTATACACACGCGCCAGTGAAAAAAACCTTCAAATTCCGAATCTGTCAAAATCAAAATCATAAAGCACTCACCAGCGATTATTTACGATCTCGCTGGCAACGGAGGTAAATCACTGTTCACGAAAAACAAAACAGAAAAAAATGAAAGATCACTCGCCAAAAGCTGGGACGTGGGCGATCAGTCCTCGCCCCGCCCACACTAGCGATAGACCAATCAGCTAGCGGCTTTCATGTGTCTTGGCAGGTCGGATAATTGAGTCATTGATAGCATTACTAAATTATTGTTATCATTGTTATTATCATAATTATCATTATCATTACAATTATTTCTATCATTAATATCTGCAGTACTATTATTATCATATAAATCTCATTTTCATTTCAGTTGCCATTATCATTATTATTACTTTTATCACCATTATTATTATCATCATTATCACTGTTATCATTTTCAGTATTATTTTTGTTATCATCAATATTATCGTGTTATCATTGTTTTTATTATTGTTATTACTGCTGATGTTCTACTCATAATACTATCAAAAATGCTAGTAATCATAACAGCAACAATGATAGTAATAATAATGATAATAGTAATAATACTACTAATAATAGTGATGATAATGATACTAATACTGATGATGATGATAATAATGTTACTAATATTAATAATAATATTATTGATAATAATAATAATAATAATAATAATAATAATAATAATAATAATAATAATGATAATAACAACAACAATAATAACAATAATAACAACTAGAAGTACACGGAGAGCGCATTCCCCGCCAAAGCAATAAGGTCAACGATGCAATAAAGATATTCACACCTAAAGAATTGCACAGAAATCCCCTCTTTCTCAAGAAAGAGGCGGAGGCAGGGCGACTGGGGTAATGGGGTAATAATTAATAAAAATGAGATTGGTATGGTGATAATAATAATGATAATAGTAAAAATATTAATGATAGAAATAAAAGTACAAGTAATGATGATTATAATAAGTCATCTAACTCATTCAAAGAATTCCTGGATCCGAATCACAAAATTTAATGGCATCTCAGGAAAATGTTCATAAAAATCTGTTGACTTTTTGAGGTATCCTGCTAACCAACGGACAGACAAACTAACCAACGCCACCAAAAACATAAATTCCTTAGTAGAGGTGATAATGATGATACTGAAATAATGATGATAATGATAATGACAATGTCAGTGATATTAACAATAATAATAACAATGAAGAAATGGCAATAATGATAATAATAATGATAATAACAAAAATGATGATAACAACAATGATATTAATAATGATAATGATAATAATGATAATTATGATGATAATAACAATGTCAATGTTAATGATAACGAGAATAGTAATATCAATAAATATGATGATACTGATAGTACTACTACAATTACTAGTATTGATAACAATGAAAATGATGATAATGATAACAATGATAATAGTAGTAAAGACAGTTACAATACTAATGATACCCTTAAAAAGGGAATATCAATAGCCTCGTTAGCCATAGAGCTAGATGTAAACGCTAGTCAAAGAGTTGAATTACGCAGGAAGCTTTAAGCACTTATGAATGGATGCACGTGCAGGGATACAGCACAACATTATGAATGAGAAAATAAATAAAGGAATACGATGGAGGAGTAGGCTTCTACTGAAAACTTTACTCGCAAAACAAATTTGAAGCAATAAACGCTTTAATATATTCCTTAGGTCCAAATATGTTTCAATGTGATGGACTAGAACTTAATCAATTTGCAACGCGTGATGCAAAGACGAGAAAAGGAATAACGACAAATGGAAAGCACCACCAAGAGGCAGACCTAGAGAGACCCAACCTGTCCAGGAGGGAAAACAATTGAACTTAAAACCGTCGCCATCCGATTCCAAAGCCACATCCTAATTAAAACCGACTGGATGCTTATTCAGTGAGTGAAAGGCGATCATGAGGCGAGCAAAAAGCCGCCTCCCCTCATGAGAGAAGCAAACAAAGCCCAACATAGATGATGAAAAAGAAACTGACTCAGACACACCAGCCAACGCAGCCAAGGAAACTAAGCACAAGACGAAACAGGAAGTAAAGGAGAAACTGCTGCATCAGAGGCAAAAGAAACCACTCCATGACCAGTAGCTCATTTGTATACGAAGCTTAATGTCTTTTGCCTAGAAACCATCAGGCTAGCATACTCAAAAATGGCGCTGATACTAACTGAAGACTATGCAGAAAAAAAAACTACCGAGCTCGTAGTAGCAGGATGCGCCACACTTGGTGGGAAAACTGAACGGGCTCTACTGCCCCGCTGGCATGGACTTCAACCTGAGCCAGACATAAAATCGTCACCTGAAAAAGAAAAGAGAAAGAAAGAAAGAAAAAGAAAGAAAAAATATGTTGACTAATATATACAGACGGCCTTGCTGAAAGAAATTACAAGGTACAAAGATCTTGAGACAGAGATCAGCAGAGTGATCCGAGCAAAAAACACTTAAAATACCTGTAATTGTTGGAGCCTCGAGAATGCTGAAGTAAGGAAGGAGCTAATTCATCAACAAACTTCTCTCTCTCTCTCTCTCTTCCTCCCTCCCTCCCTCCCTCCATCCATCCATCCCCCCCTCTCTCTCTCCCTCCCTCCCTCTCTCTAGATCTACCTACCTCTCCATCCATCCTTCTATACGTACGTGTATACCCTCCTACACACACACACACCCAAGATACACGCCTCTACATGAACGTATCTACATGTACGTGTCTATGTGCTACAGAAACGCCCAGAGCACACCTCGGCGCGCACACACACACGTCCAGCCCGAAGAATCTAATAACAGGCTGGCTAAGTGAGATCGACATAAGACTCTATCTTATTATCCACAGGTTTTTGTCTTTGAGGGAACATTGGCGCTTAGCATTTCTTCTGGAGTTGCTGGCGCTCTTATCATGTCTAGGCTTCGTTCCTATGTTTAGTTTTGTTTATTTGTTGATTTTTATTTATTTATTTATTTACTTATTTATTTATCTTATTTATTTATTTATTTATTTATTCATCCATCTATTTTGAATTGTATATGCATGTTTTATGTATTTCGTTGGTATATGTATGGTTGTTATTATGAATTAATAAATGGATAGATAAATGAATAGATAGATCGATAAATGCATAGATAAACGAATAAAGGAACGAATGAATAAGTGAAAAAAAAACGATTGAATAGATAAATAAATAAGTAAATAAACAAATAAGTACATGAATTTATAAATTAATAAAAAAACAAACAAATAAATGAATAATGATCAGAAGGTACAAATAAACAAACAGTCTCGTTCTTATTTTCCTATTTCTCCTTCCGTTCATCCATCTACTGATAAATAAACGGAGGGAGAAATAGGAGAATCAGAAGGAGACTCGAACCCGACGCGAACCCCGAGCCCCGCCCGAAGCCGCCTCTCCCGGGCTGCTTGGGCTCGAATCCCAATAGGGCGATTTTTCGAACGTTTATAGTGCGAGGGAGTTTAAAGGAGAGGAGAGGGAAGGGCAAAGAGAGGGGAGGAGGGGGAGGGGGAGGGGAGGGAGGGAGGGGAGGGGAGGAGGGGGAAGGGATAAAGAGGGG
>NC_091567.1:17715389-17725389 GCF_042767895.1 Penaeus vannamei
CTCTCTCTCTCTCTCATTCTTATCCCCTTCTCTCCATTTCTCCTTCTTCCTCCCCCCTCCCTTCTCTCTCACTCTTTTTCTCTTTCTCTTCCCTTCCCTCTCTCTGTCCGTTTCTCTCTCTCTCCCTCTCTCTCTCTCTCTCTCTCTCTCTCTCTCTCTCTCTCTCTCTCTCTCTCTCTCTCTCTCTCTCTCTCTTCATGTATCTCCCTCTTCCTCAGATAGCCTGACAGAAATAATGCAAATAAATCTCTGGATAGATATCCAAATACGAGAATAACTTAGACAGACAGACAGACAGAGCATCTCAATCGACCAGACAAGTCGGACTGAGAACCTGTCTTTCCTTAAGATCGAATTCCAAGGAAATCACAACGAAAAGAAATAAAAAATCGATGATGTCGGTCTCGCGAGCATTTTATTTTATTTTATGCATCTATTTATTTATTTATTTATTTATTTATTTATTCATTTATTTATTTATTCATATATTCTTAGAACATACTACGTATTGTGGCGAATACATTGCGCTCTTGTTCAGTTCTTGAAGCGTTGATTGTAAAAGTTGTGATTGTAGTTGCAATAGCATTTCATAGCACGAGAGCTCGTTTTGTTTATTCGTCGCTATGCCAATCCAGGCCGATAGTGCGGTGAAATATACTGGAAAAGATATTCCCATAGAATGAAGGGTCTAGTATGAGTATAAAATAAAATAAAATATAAAAAAAACAATAGGAAAGGAAAAAGAAAGAAAAGGAAAGAAAAAAAGGACGGGAAAAGGAAGAGAAGAGAAGCGAAAAGGAAAAGGAAAAAGTAAAGAAGAAAAAGAAAAAAGAAAAGGAAATAAAGAAAGAAAAATAGAAAAAAGAAACAAAACGAAAAAAGAAAATAGAAGAAAAGAAATATATACATATACATGCATCTATCTATCTATCTATCTATCTATATATATCAATATATCAATATATCCATGTATATCAGCGTCTAGATGTAAATAAACAGACACGGAGAAAACAAAATACGAGATCATACAAAATCGTGTTTGTCAAATCTGGCGCCACTGTCTTCTCGGGAAAGGGTAGTCACTAAAAAGAAGATAAAGAAAAGAAAGATAACCAAACAAGGTAAAATCCTAAAAGCAAACAAGAAAAGCAAAAGAAAACTGAGGAACGAAACAAAAATATTCAATCTACCTTTAAACAACACAATATCGTTTATTAACAACCTGGACGAACGAATGGCCATGACGCTGAAAAAGGAAAAGGCAATGCAATGGGCAATAAAAGGCTGGTTGGTCCTGCGGGTGTTAAGGGCGGGTGGAGGAGAAGGCGAATTAAATATGGGAAATAGGAAAGGGCGAGACAGGTAGAGTGAGAGCGATAGATTGATAGAAGGGTTGATAGATAGATAAAAAGATAGATGAATCGATAGATAGGATAGATAGTAAAGTAAATAGGGGGGAGAAGGAAAGAAGGAAAGAGGAGAAAAGGAAAGGAAATGGAAAAGTCAAATGAAAAGTAGAATGATAAAGCAGCAAGAGCAAAGGAGAGACGCGCAGCAGGAGAACGCTAAGCTTGAGGCGAAGAGAGAGACGAGGCAGAAGATCTCGGGAAGAGACAAAACTGGAGACCGGAGCGAGAAAAGAAACTGAGGAAACCTGAAAGAGACGGAACGAAGGATCCTGGAAGGAGACGCAGCTGGGCACCCCGGCAAGAGACGCAGCTGGGCACCCCGGCAGGAGACGCAGCTGGGCACCCCGGCAAGAGACGCAGCTGGGCACCCCGGCAGGAGACGCAGCTGGGCACCCCGGCAGGAGACGCAGCTGGGCACCCCGGCAAGAGACGCAGCTGGGCACCCCAGCAAGAGACGCAGCTGGGCACCCCGGCAGGAGACGCAGCTGGGCACCCCAGCAAGAGACGCAGCTGGGCACCCCGGCAGGAGACGCAGCTGGGCACCCCAGCAAGAGACGCAACTGGGCACCCCAGCAGGAGACGCAGCTGGGCACCCCGGCAGGAGACGCAGCTGGGCACCCCAGCAAGAGACGCAGCTGGGCACCCCGGCAGGAGACGCAGCTGGGCACCCCAGCAAGAGACGCAGCTGGGCACCCCGGCAGGAGACGCAGCTGGGCACCCCAGCAAGAGACGCAGCTGGGCACCCCAGCAAGAAACGCAGCTGGGCACCCCAGCAAGAGACGCAGCTGGGCACCCCGGCAGGAGACGCAGCTGGGCACCCCAGCAAGAGACGCAGCTGGGCACCCCGGCAGGAGACGCAGCTGGGCACCCCAGCAAGAGACGCAGCTGGGCACCCCGGCAGGAGACGCAGCTGGGCACCCCGGCAGGAGACCCAGCTGGGCACCCCGGCAGGAGACGCAGCTGGGCACCCCGGCAAGAGACGCAGCTGGGCACCCCGGCAGGAGACGCAGCTGGGCACCCCGGCAAGAGACGCAGCTGGGCACCCCGGCAGGAGACCCAGCTGGGCACCCCGGCAGGAGACGCAGCTGGGCACCCCGGCAAGAGACGCAGCTGGGCACCCCGGCAGGAGACCCAGCTGGGCACCCCGGCAGGAGACGCAGCTGGGCACCCCAGTAAGAGACGCAGCTGGGCACCCCGGCAGGAGACGCAGCTGGGCACCCCAGCAAGAGACGCAGCTGGGCACCCCAGCAAGAGACGCAGCTGGGCACCCCAGCAAGAGACGCAGCTGGGCACCCCAGCAAGAGACGCAGCTGGGCACCCCGGCAGGAGACGCAGCTGGGCACCCCAGCAAGAGACGCAGCTGGGCACCCCGGCAGGAGACGCAGCTGGGCACCCCAGCAAGAGACGCAGCTGGGCACCCCGGCAGGAGACGCAGCTGGGCACCCCGGCAGGAGACGCAGCTGGGCACCCCAGCAAGAGACGCAGCTGGGCACCCCGGCAGGAGACGCAGCTGGGCACCCCAGCAAGAGACGCAGCTGGGCACCCCGGCAAGAGACGCAGCTGGGCACCCCGGCAGGAGACGCAGCTGGGCACCCCGGCAGGAGACGCAGCTGGGCACTCCGGCAGGAGACGCAGCTGGGCACCCCGGCAGGAGACGCAGCTGGGCACCCCGGCAGGAGACGAAGCTGGGCACCCCGGCAGGAGACGCAGCTGGGCACCCCGGCAGGAGACGCAGCTGGGCACCCCGGCAGGAGACGCAGCTGGGCACCCCGGCAGGAGACGCAGCTGGGCACCCTGGCAAGAGACTCAGCTGGGCACACCGGCAGGAGACGCAGCTGGGCACCCCGGCAGGAGGCGCAGCTGGGCACCCCGGCAGGAGACGCAGCTGGGCACCCCGGGCAGGAGACGCAGCCTGGGCAACCCCGGCAGGAGACGCAGCTGGGCACCCCGGCAAGAGAGACTCAGCTGGGCACACTCGGCAGGAGACGGCAGCTGGGCACCCCGTCAGGAGGCGCAGCTGGGCACCCCGGCAGGAGACGCAGCTGGGCACCCCGGCAGGAGGCGCAGCTGGGCACCCCGGCAGGAGACGCAGCTGGGCACCCCGGCAGGAGACGCAGCTGGGCACCCCGGCAGGAGGCGCAGCTGGGCACCCCGGCAGGAGACGCAGCTGGGCACCCCGGCAGGAGACGCAGCTGGGCACCCCGGCAGGAGACGCAGCTGGGCACCCCGGCAGGAGACGCAGCTGGGCACCCCGGCAGGAGACGCAGCTGGGCACCCCGGCAGGAGACGCAGCTGGGCACCCCGGCAGGAGACGCAGCTGGGCACCCCGGCAAGAGACGCAGCTGGGCACCCCAGCAAGAGACGCAGCTGGGCACCCCGGCAGGAGACGCAGCTGGGCACCCCAGCAAGAGACGCAGCTGGGCACCCCGGCAGGAGACGCAGCTGGGCACCCCAGCAAGAGACGCAGCTGGGCACCCCGGCAGGAGACGCAGCTGGGCACCCCGGCAGGAGGCGCAGCTGGGCACCCCGGCAGGAGACGCAGCTGGGCACCCCGGCAGGAGACGCAGCTGGGCACCCCGGCAGGAGACGCAGCTGGGCACCCCGGCAGGAGACGCAGCTGGGCACCCCGGCAGGAGACGCAGCTGGGCACCCCGGCAAGAGACGCAGCTGGGCACCCCGGCAGGAGACGCAGCTGGGCACCCTGGCAAGAGACTCAGCTGGGCACACCGGCAGGAGACGCAGCTGGGCACCCCGGCAGGAGGCGCAGCTGGGCACCCCGGCAGGAGACGCAGCTGGGCACCCCGGCAGGAGGCGCAGCTGGGCACCCCGGCAGGAGACGCAGCTGGGCACCCCGGCAGGAGACGCAGCTGGGCACCCCGGCAGGAGGCGCAGCTGGGCACCCCGGCAGGAGACGCAGCTGGGCACCCCGGCAGGAGGCGCAGCTGGGCACCCCGGGCAGGAGGACGCAGCTGCGGCACCCCGGCAGGAGACGCAGCTGGGCACCCCGGCAGGAGACGCAGCTGGGCACCCCGGCAGGAGACGCAGCCTGGGCACCCCGGCAGGAGACGCCAGCTGGGCACCCCACGGCAGGAGACGCAGCTGGGCACCCCAGCAAGAGACGGCAGCAGCTGGGCACCCCGGCAGGAGACGCAGCTGGGCACCCCAGCAAGAGACGCAGCTGGGCACCCCGGCAGGAGACGCAGCTGGGCACCCCGGCAGGAGACGCAGCTGGGCACCCCGGCAAGAGACGCAGCTGGGCACCCCGGCAGGAGACGCAGCTGGGCACCCCGGCAGGAGACGCAGCTGGGCACCCCGGCAGGAGACGCAGCTGGGCACCCCGGCAGGAGACGCAGCTGGGCACCCCGGCAGGAGACGCAGCTGGGCACCCCGGCAGGAGACGCAGCTGGGCACCCCGGCAGGAGACGCAGCTGGGCACCCCGGCAGGAGGCGCAGCTGGGCACCCCGGCAGGAGACGCAGCTGGGCACCCCGGCAGGAGACGCAGCTGGGCACCCCGGCAAGAGACGCAGCTGGGCACCCCGGCAGGAGGCGCAGCTGGGCACCCCGGCAAGAGACGCAGCTGGGCACCCCGGCAAGAGACGCAGCTGGGCACCCCGGCAGGAGACGCAGCTGGGCACCCCGGCAGGAGACGCAGCTGGGCACCCCGGCAAGAGACGCAGCTGGGCACCCCGGCAGGAGGCGCAGCTGGGCACCCCGGCAGGAGACGCAGCTGGGCACCCCGGCAGGAGACGCAGCTGGGCACCCCCCGGCAGGAGACGGCAGCTGGGCACCCCGGCAGGAGACGCAAGCTGGGCACCCCGGCAGGAGACGCAGCTGGGCACCCCGGCAAGAGACGCAGCTGGGCACCCCGGCAGGAGACGCAGCTGGGCACCCCCGGCAGGAGACGACGCAGCTGGGCACCCCGGCAGGAGGACGCAGCTGGGCACCCCGGCAAGAGACGCAGCTGGGGCGACCCCGGCAGGAGGCGCAGCTGTGGCACCCCTGGCAAGAGACGCAGCTGGGCACCCCCCCCGGCAAGAGACGCAGCTGGGCACCCCGGCAGGAGGACGCAGCTGGGCACCCCGGCAAGAGACGCAGCTGGGCACCCCAACAGGGAGACACTGGCTGGCGACCCCGGCAGGAGGCGCAGCTGGGCACCCCGGCAAGAGACGCAGCTGGGCACCCCCCCCGGCAAGAGACTTGCAGCTGGGCACCCCGGCAGGAGACGCAGCTGGGCACTCCCGGCAGGAGACGCAGCTGGGCACCCCAGCAGGAGACGCAGCTGGGCACCCCGGCAAGAGGCGCAGCTGGGCGCACGGCAGGAGACGCAGCTGGGCACCCCGGCAGGAGACGCAGCTGGGCACCCCGGCAGGAGACGCTGGCGGGCGCCCCGGCAGGAGACGCAGCTGGGCACCCCGGCAGGAGACGCACAGCCTGGGCACCCCGGCAGGAGACGCAGCTGGGCACCCCGGCAAGAGACGCAGCTGGGCACCCCGGCAGGAGATCTTCCAGCTGGGCACCCCGGCCAGGAGACGCAGCTGGGCACCCCGGCAGGAGACGCAGCTGGGCACCCCGGCAAGGAGGCGCAGCTGGGCACCCCGGCAGGAGAGCCGCAGCTGGGCACCCCGGCAGAGAGGCGCAGCTGGGCACCCCGGCAGGAGCGCAGCAGCTCGGGCACCCGGCAGGAGGCCTGGCCTGGGCACCGGCAGGAGACGCAGCTGGGCACCCCGGCAAGGACGCCATGGGCGCCGGCAGGCGCAGCTGGCACCCGGCAGGAGGCGCAGCTGGGCACCCCGGCAGGAGACGCAGCTGGGCACCCCGGCAGGAGACGCAGCTGGGCACCCCGGCAGGAGACGCAGCTGCGGGCACCCCTGGCAGGCCTTGGCTGGGCACCCCGGCAAGACGCAACTGGGCACCCCGCGGCAGGAGGCGCAGCTGGTGCCCCGGCCAGGGCCGCGGCCTGGGCGCCGGCGAACAGCTGGGCGCCCCAGCAGGCGCAGCTGGGTACCCACGGCAGGAGGCGCACCGGCTGGGCGCCTGGCAGAGACGCAGCTGGGCACCCCGGCAAGAGACGCAGCAGCTGGGCACCCCGGCAGGAGAGACGCAGCTGGGCACCCCGGCAGGAGGCGCAGCTGGGCACCCCGGCAAGAGACGCAGCCGGGCGCAGCTGGGCACCCCAGCCGGAGGTGGCCTGGGCGCCTGGCAGGAGACGCAGCTGGGCACCGGCAGGGACACGGCTGGGCACCCGGCAGGGGCCGCAACAGCACCGGCAGGAGGCGCAGCTGGGCACCCCGGCAGGGAACGCAGGCTGGGCACCCCCGCCGGGAGGCGCAGCTGGGCACCCCGGCAGGAGGCGCAGCTGGGCACCCCGGCCAGGAGACGCAGCTGGGCACCCCTGGCAGGAGGCGCAGCTGGGCACCCCGGCAGGAGGCCGCCGTGGGCACCGGCAGGGCAGCTGGGCACCCAGCAGGGCGCAGCTGGGCACCCCAGCAGGGCGGCTGGGCTGCACCCCGGCAGGGCGCAGCTGGGCACCCCTTGGAGGCGCAGCTGGTGCCCAGGCAGGGGCCTGGCCTGGAGCACCCCGGCAGAACAGCTGGGCACCCCGGCAGGAGACGCAGCTGGGCACCGGCAGGGCGCCAGCTCAAGGCGCCGGCAGGAGACGCAGCTGGGCACCCCGGCAGGAGACGCAGCTGGGCACCCCGGCAAGAGACGCAGCTGGGCACCCCAGGCAGGAGACGGCTGGGCACCCCGGCAGAACAGCTGGGCACCCCGGCAGGAGACGCAGCTGGGCGCCCAGCAGGAGACGCAGCCGGGCACCCTACTGGCAGGAGACGCAGCTGGGCACCCCGGCAGGAGAGCTGCGCAGCTGGGGCACCCCTGGCAGGGCGCGGCTGGGCACCCGGCAGGGAGACACCAGCTGGGCACCGGCAGGGGCGCAGCTGGGCGCCCGGCAGGAGACGCAGCTGGGCGCGGCAGAGGAGACACTGGCTGGGCACCCAGCCGAGCACTGGCTCTTGGGCACCCAGCTTGGGAGACTGGCTGGGCGCGGCAGGAGACGCAGCTGGGCACCCCAGCAGGAGGCTGGCCAGGCACCAGCCAGAGAAGACACGGCTGACACTGGCGAGGCGCGCAGCAGCTGGGCACCCCGGCAGGAGACGCAGCCTCAGAGCCCTGCAGGAGGCGGCCGCCTCGCCCGCCTCTCTTCGGAAGTTCCGATCGAGACGCGCACATATATAGAGAGAGACTTTCTTCGGATATAAACGAGATCATTCTCAGAAAGTTAGAGAAGCGGCATGGATTGCGTAGAGCAATTTGAGAAGTTTGTGAAATGTTTCTGCTATTTGAACGTCGCGTTTGGGTGGGGGTGGAGGGGGGAAGGTTGGGTTAGGCAGGGGAGTGAGAAGGAAAGAAGTGGGAGGGAAGGAGGGGGCCGTGGAAAGCAGGGAGGAAGGGCGGAAGTGGGAAAAAGAGTAATGGTAGGAATATGAGAGCGAGGGAGAAAGAGGGTTGGAGAAAGGGTGAGAATGGGAAAATGAAGAAATGAGAGGGTGGGAGTGGGAGAGAGAGAGAGAGAGATTGGGAATAGGAGGGGGAGGGAGGAACGTGGGAGCAAGGCAGAGAGAAGAAAAGAAGGAAGAGGGGGAGGGCGGAAGGGGAATTGGGGAGGGGCTGAGTAAAAAAGACATAATTCTAACCGAAACAAATTTGTGAGTTGATTTTATCTCTGACAGAGAGAGAGAGAGAGAGAGAGAGAGAGAGAGAGAGAGAGAGAGAGAGAGAGAGAGAGAGAGAGAGAGAGAGAGAGAGAGAGAGAGAAGGCGGGAAAGAAAGAGAGCAGGAAAGAACCGTAATACATTTTGACACTCCGCTAAGTCGATCTGGGCTCTGTAAGTCAATTGGCATTTGACTGCGAACGACTTTGTGAAAAGTCAGAGAAGGCAGACATAGCTATGAGGGGGAGGGGGCAGGGGGAGGAGGGGAAAGAGGTAAGGGAGCAGGGGGAGGAGGATGAGAGGGCGCAGGGAGGGAGGAGGGAAAGAAATAATGGAGCAGGGGGAGGAAGAGGAAAGGGAGCTGGGGAAGGTAGAGGAGAGGGGACAGGGAGGAGGGGGAGGAAAGGGGGCAGGGGAGAAGGAGGAGAGGGGACAGGGGAAAGGAGGAGAGGGGACAGGAGGAGGAGGGAGGAGGAGAGGGGGGCAGGGGAGAGAAGGAGGGAGGAGGAGGGAGAGGGGACAGGAGAAAGGAGGAGAGGGGACAGGAGGAGGAGGAGGAGAGGGGGCAGGGAGAAAGGAGGGAGGAGGAGGAGAGGGGACAGGGGAAAGGAGGAGAGGGGACAGGAGGAGGAGGAGGGAGAGGGGCAGGGGAGAAAGGAGGGAGGAGGAGGAGAGGGGACAGGGGAAAGGAGGAGAGGGGACAGGAGGAGGGGGAGGAGAGGGGAGCAGGGGAGAAAGGAGGGAGGAGGAGGAGAGGGGACAGGAGGAGGAGAGGGGCAGGGGAGAAAGGAGGAGGAGGAGGAGAGGGGACAGGGGAAAGGAGGAGAGGGGACAGGAGGAGGAGAGGGGGCAGGGGAGAAAGGAGGGAGGAGGAGGAGAGGGGACAGGGGAAAGGAGGAGAGGGGACAGGAGGAGGAGGAGGAGAGGGGGCAGGGGAGAAAGGAGGGAGGAGGAGGAGGAGGGGACAGGGGAAAGGAGGAGAGGGGACAGGAGGGGAGGAGGAGAGGGGGCAGGGGAGAAAGGAGGGAGGAGGAGGAGAGGGGACAGGGGAAAGGAGGAGAGGGGACAGGAGGAGGAGGAGGAGAGGGGGCAGGGGAGAAAGGAGGGAGGAGGAGGAGAGGGGACAGGGGGGGGAGGAAGAGAGGGGGCAGGGGAGAAAGGAGGGAGGAGGAGGAGAGGGGACAGAGGGGGAGAAAGGAGGGAGGAGGAGGAGCGGGGACAGGAGGGAGGAGGAGGAGAGGGGACAGAGGGGGAGAAGGGAGGGAGGAGGAGGAGAGGGGACAGGAGGGAGGAGGAGGAGAGGGGACAGAGGGGGAGAAAGGAGGGACTGTTGAATTTGGTTGTTGAGTTTGTTTTTCCGTTCGTCATTGAATTAAAGCGGATTAATTAGTCTAATGTCTCTCTGTTATGAATTTGTTGGAGGCTGATTTGATAAATTGCGATGTCATATTAGATTATGTGACTGCGAGTGACGAATCGCTGCGTTAGTTCCGTTGCCTTTTCATTTTTTCTATCTGCCTCTGTCTCTCTCTCTCTTTCTCTCCTCTCTCTCTCTCTCTCTCTCTCTCTCTCTCTCTTTCTCCCCCCCCCCCTCTCTCTCTCTCTCTCTCTCTCTCTCTCTCTCTCTCTCTCTCTCTCTCTCTCTCTCTCTCTCTCTCTCTCTCTCTCTCTCTCTCTCTCTCTCTCTCTCTCTCTCTCTCTACCAACGGTCATAACGGTTATGATAAAAGGATATCCACAGGCCATGCAAACGACAATGAAAAGATACAATAAAACAATAGTAAAATAAAATAAGCAGAGAAAACCAGGACTAACCATCACAGCAAATTAAAAACAGTCATTAAAAGCAGTCATTACCCTTCAAACGACTGACCTCAACA
>NC_091567.1:17730389-17732889 GCF_042767895.1 Penaeus vannamei
GCCGGACCCCAACTTCCTGAACTGTCAATACAGGGGTCCTGTTCCCCCTCATTCCATGCCCTCCCTCCTCCTTTTCTCTGTGCCCCCTCATTCCATCCACTCCCCTCTCCCTGTCTCCTCCCTTTCCCTCATTCCACCCCCTTCCCCCTCCCTATCTCATCCCTTTCCCTGTGCCCTTCCCTTCCCCTCTTCCTTCCCCATCTCCCCGTGCCTCCCCTCTTCTCCCTCCCTTCTTCCTTCCCCACTGCCTCACAATACCCTACCCACGTCCCTCGTCACCTTCTCCCTCCACCCCACACCCCCACATCTCCCCTTCTCCCTATCCCCTCCTCTTCCTCCTTCCCTCCCCCCCCCTGTCACCCCTTCATCAGCCCTGAAGCGATGACAGAGTTGGGCCGTGCTTTATGGGGCCGCGGCACGAGCGCCCTCGCTGCGGCTCGGGTGCGGGAGGACGCTGGGGCTCTCAGAGGGAAAGACCCAGATAGACAAATGTGGATATATGTATATATATATATATATATATATATATATATATATATATATATATATATATATATATATATATATATGTGTGTGTGTGTGTGTGTGTGTGTGTGTGTGTGTTGTGTGTGTGTGTGTGTGTGTGTGTGTGTGTGTGCGCGTGTGTGTGTGTGTATATATACATATATATGTGCATACATACATACATATATATGTATATATATATATATATATATATATATATATATATATATATATATATATATATATATGTATATATATATACACACACAGAGAGCGAGAGAAAAGGATAGGAAAAGAGAGAGAGAGAGAGAGCTAGGAAGACCAATAGAGAGAGATGCAAACGCTCCTTTAGTCAACGTCCATGAACAGTGTGCTAAAGCATGTTCACAGTCAATGGCAGACCGCTATTGCCCCTGATACTATTGCCATCAACGGTCCTCAGCACTGAATGACTTCCCTTTCCCAGCATTGTGTGGCCTGAACTTTACGAAACGCCTGTCGGGCAGCAGAACGGTGTCTGGCAGTGTAAGACCGTGGAAGCTTCTACGTGACAAAGTAGAAATGTGTGTCATATTCAGACTTGCCTGAATGTGTGTCCCTGCTATTGTGTTCGTACCTTTTGTGGAGCTAGAGTCCACAGGGGATTTAGAATAGATAAAGAATCTAAAAGGAAGTAGATCATTATAATTAGTAAGTCGAATAAGTATTTTCTTTATGGTTGGTTGTGCTTCTGTTTCTCTGCCGTCAGACCGTCAGTGGCATCGAGGAGCGGCACTCACCCGGCGGCAGAGGCGCAGGAAGCTCTGTCTGTGCTTCTTCCTGAAACAGACAACCAGGCAAGGCAACAGAAAAGTCCGGAGGGGAAGACCCTTCTTGGGTGTTTTGAGCAACGGAGCCAATTTGTACCTCGTGAACATGCGCGAGGGAAAATGAAGGAAAAGAAGTAATAATAAGTAGAATATTGGATAACTGGAAGAGAAACATAGACGTTCCAAGCACATAATGTGGCGTCCTTCTTTATGCTCTTAAAGGAAGCAAACGACGTTAATAAAGTAATTTTACCGCTTAATTTAGTCATTATGAAGGTGTTGGTTATTACACTAATGACGCGCGCTTTTAGGCGTGAAACTTGATATCAAGGAAACACGGTTCTGTGCTTTTTCCATTACACTTTTATTAAATAATGTTTCTCACATTCCAGGGTAGAATTTGTTGTCAAGATAAAAATTGCATATGACTGTCGAGCTGTTAATTAAGCTTTCATGCTGTTATTTCTTAATTTCAATTTCGTTTTATGATTTATTATCTGCGCTCTCGGTTCTTAATTGCTGTCATTTGCGTTTATGCTCATTATATAAGTTACGATGCTGAGGATTTCTTACTAAACGACGGCGGGTTAGCATGATTTCAACATAATGTAATTGGCTCAGTAGTTCTTATCAAATATGATTCCGATGAAATTACACTGATAGACAGATAGATAGACAGGTATTTCCACTGGTACACAAACCGTAGACCATTTACACTGACATGTATATTCTTAAAAATCGTGCCTGTTTGTAGTCAGTGCTAAAGCCATTTGAAAACATCAGAACATAATATTATCAGACTGCGATCCGAACGCGCTCGCGGCACGGGACCCTCTGACCCAAGACTAGATTTGATTGGTCGGCGCCGGAATGACGTCAGAAATTATAACAATATTTCGCGCTATTAAAGGGCTTGTTCTTTAAATAATCAATTGCAGGAAATGTAGACAACCAAACCGAAGAAAATGATATACCAGAAATAAGAGAGAGAGAGAGAGAGAGAGAGAGAGAGAGAGAGAGAGAGAGAGAGAGAGAGAGAGAGAGAGAGAGAGAGAGAGAGAGAGAAAATGAGAGAGAATGACAGGTAATATAAAAAGCTCGTATCTGTATATGCAAGAACTCAATCTATGATTCATATTCCTTCTAAATCTGATAATGAAATTGGTACCAAATTAATTATAAGAGAA
>NC_091567.1:17740389-17745389 GCF_042767895.1 Penaeus vannamei
GCTCTCACACACACTCACACACACGCTCACATACACATACACACAACACACACACACACACACACACACACACACACACACACACACACACACACACACACACACACACACACACACACACAAACCACACACACACACACACACACACACACACACACACACACACACACACACACACACACACACACACACACACACACACACACACACACACACACACACACACACACACACACACATCTTGGTGTTCTTGGTGGTTACATTTTGGTGGTGTTGGTGATGGCATTGTTGTTGCTTGTGGTGAGAGGGAGAGAGGGAGAGAGAGAGAGAGAGAGAGAGAGAGAGAGAGAGAGAGAGAGAGAGAGAGAGAGAGAGAGAGAGAGAGAGAGAGAGAGAGAGAGTGAGAGAGTTTACCCCACTTCCTCTTCCCCCTTTCCCTTCCACTTCCCCCTCTTCCTTCTCCTTCCCTTTTCCCCTCCCTTTCCCCCTCTTCCTCCTCCACTTCTCCCCACCACCCTCTTTCAGCGGCGCTCCTCCCCCTCTCCTCCTCCCCTCCCCCTCCCTCTCAGCATCTTCCCTTTGCCCTCCGGCCTCCCCTATGGAGAGAAGGAGGAGGCTTGAGGAGTCTTCCCTCTTTCCTCCGCCCTCCTTTCCCTCTCTACCTCCTCTCCCCCTTTCTTCTTTCCATTTTCCTTTCCACCTCTCCTTCCTCCCTTTTTCCTCCCTCTCCCTTTCCACCTCCTCCTCCCCCTTTCTCTTTCCCCTTCTCCTTCCTCCTCACCATTTCCCCTTCCTTCTTTCCCTCTCCACCTCCTATTCCCCTTTCTTCCCCTCTCCTTCTCTCCATCCTCCCCTTTCTCCCTACCTCTTCACCTTTCCTATTTTCCTCCCTCTCCCTCTCCCTCCCTAATTATCCTTTCTTCCTCTCCATTCTCACTTTCTTCCTCTCCCTTCCTCCCTTCTTCCTCCCCCCTTTCCCTTTCCCCCTCTTCCTCCCATCACGTCGGAAAATCTGTTTTATATTTTTATTTTATTTTATTTTTCTTTTCCCCCATTTTCTCTCATTCTCGTCTTCCTCCTTATTCCTCTATGGATTTCTTTTTCGTCTTCGTACATTTTCCAAATCGTTATCTTGTATAGAACATTGGAATTAGAAAATAAAAACAAAGAATATAACAAAGAAAACGCAAGTAATAAGCAAATAAGCGGATATGCAAATGATTATTTAAGTGATAGATAATTCAGTAAATCAATAAGTTGATAATAAACCAAGCAATTCAAAGATACAACAAGTAAATAATTGAATAAATGAGTAGATAGTTGATTAAAACAACAACAGAAACTAACGAATAAGTGTAGAAAGATAGATAGATGAATGGCTATAAAAGTAAACGTCTATATCATTATCTCTGTATCTCCTTTGCTCTCTATCTATATATACATAGTCCTATATTCATCTGTCTGTTTATATATGTGTCTATTAATCTATCTAGCTGTTTATATATACCTTATCAGCTCTCTCTTTTTGCCAATCCATAATTTACTTGCATTCAGTTATTATATATATACATCTATACCTGCCTAGCCATCTCTGCCTGTTTGGCTATATATCCATATATAAATAAATATCTTTATCTATCTCTTTATATCTTTCTATGTGCATATCTAGATATCGATCAATGGATTTATCTATATCTGTCTCTCCAACTATTTCCTGTATCTATCTATCTGTTTATTTGTCTATCAATCGATTTATCTACATATGTAACTATCTATCTTTTCATATTTTATCTATTCATATCTTTCTCTGTCTTTCTATCTGCCCCTATATATATATGTATATATATATATATATATATATATATATATATATATATATATATATATATATATATATATGCATATATATACACACATCTTTCTATATACGATATCTATGTTTATTCATTACGAGATGAATAATTAACAGAAAGAATGAATGAGAGAAAGAAAGAAAAAAAAAGAAAAAAAAAGAGGAGGAGAAAGAGAAGAATTGGAAAATAATGAGGATGAAGCAGATGATGATGGTGGAGAAGGGAGAAGAGGAGGAGGAAGAGGAGAAAAAGAACAAAAAGAAGAAAAATATGATGATGATTTTGATCATCATGATGATGATAAATATATAGAAGATATGAAGAGGAAGAAGAAAAAAACGAACAAAAACGATGGTGAAAGAAACGAGAATCAGGAACAAAGAAGACTGACTGCAAGCCAACATCAGGTCATAAAACTTAATGGAACTGCAGGGTTGGGGGAGGGGGAGGGGGGGGGGGGGGGGGAGGGGCGAGGAGAAGAGGGGGAGAGGGGAGGCAAACGATGGGGAGAGGGGGCGAGGGGAGACGGGTGAGGGGGAGATGGGGTAAGGGAGTGAGGGGAGAGGGAGAGGGAAGTGAAGGAGAGAGGGGGCGAGGGGAGGGGCGGAGGGGGAGGGGGAGAGGGAGGTAATGAAGGTCGAGGGAGGTGACACAGGCGGACTGGAAAAGGTAAGGGAGACGGGAGATGGGAGGGAAGAGAAGAGAGGAAAGTGCCATTATTGCTTTTACCAACATTACCATTATCATTAGCATAATCAGTATTGTTATCATCATAAAAAGAATACTGTTATTACTATCATTATGATGGTGATCATTATTATCATTGATATTATCATAATTATTATCAACATTATTATCTCAGCCAAAGAGGCTGTTTTTGGTAGCGTTGGTTAGGTCTGTTTGTTCGTTTGTTGGTCGGTTAGCAGGATAACTCAAAAGATTTATAACAGATTAATTTATTTTTCTTAACCAAAGACTATATACGTATATACGCTTTGGTCTTAAGCCATTAAATCTTGGTGGCGATCCAGATCAGGATCCGGAATATTTCTGTAACATCCTTAGTTTCAGTGGATCTTCCCCTCACTACGGCCGCCAAAGCGTTATGTCGACGCGTTTCTTTAGGATTAATTGTATCTTCATGCCTACTTTTTGAATGCGCTCAGACATGCGTTTCTGAACTGCAATAACGTAATTTTGGTGTTCCATAGCAAACCATCGTATCCTACACGACTCCAAGTTACAAAAATCAATTCAAAGTCAAAACATTCTGCACTATGTCTCGGAAAGCACAGCGGAAAAGGAGCATGCTGTTCTTCATCACTTCACATGGAAAGTGTTAAAAAAAAAAGAAGAAGAAGAAAAAAAAATCCATTTTGATGTCAGCGCTGCACTCTAGACAATAGGAACTCGGACGTCACCTGTTTACTTGAGAAAGAGGTGATAATGTAATTCTTTGTGTGAATATTCTTTATTGCATCAGAGACCCCATCGCCTTGGCGGAGGTATGCGCTCTCTGTGCTTCTAGTCATTATTATTATTAGGCTACTACTGCTATCATTATCATTATTATCATTATCATCATTATTATTATCATTATCATTATTATTATTAGGCTACTACTACTATTATTATATTTATTATAGATATTAGCGTTATTATATTATTGTTATTGCTATTATGATTTATATTATCATTATTGTTATTATAATGATTGTCATCATTGTCATTATTTTAGTTATTATCATTAATATTATCACTAATATTACAGTCATTGTTGTTGTTGTGGTGGTTTGTCTTACCTAAAATTGTTATAATTTTCATAATTATCATTATCATAATGACTATTATTATCATTATTGTTATTTTTGAAATAACAATGATAATCATAATGATAATCATTATCATCACCGTCATTGTTATAATTCTTATTAATGTTAATGTTATTTCTACCACGATTGATTTTATTATATTTATTTTTATTACTGCAATAATCTTTAATATTGCCATTGCTATTTTCATTGCTGTTGTTAGTATTATTGTTATTGGGAAGAAAATTGTGGAAAAAGCCTCGTAAAAGTCACAGAACCTTGAATGAAAAAAGCAAGAGAAAATAAGAGAAAAAAATCCGATAAAACCGATTTTCCCCTTGCTGACCCCCCCCCCCCCATACACCTGTATCCTCATCTCTTCTCGCTCGCTCTCCCTCCCTCTCCTTCCTCTCCTTCCCCTTTTCCTTTTCTCTACCCTCTCTTCTTCTCTTCCTTCCCTCTCCCTTTCTCTTTCTCCATCTTTAGTCTTTACTTTCTTGGTCTTCTCCCTTTCAGTCTCACTCTAACTCCCCTCACTCTCATCCATACTTCTCTCTCTCCCTCACACTTCAACTCTCTTTCCTCCTTCTTCTCTTTCTGTCTTTCCCTTCTCTTTCTCCCTCTCTCGCCCTTCTATCTCCCCTCTCCCCTTCTCCCTTTCCTCCCTTTTCCTTCTCCTTCTCCTTTCCATCCCTCTTCCTCCCCCGTCTCCCTTCCTCCTTCTTCCTCCTCCCTCCCCTCCCTCCTCATTCGCCCGTCTCTCCCTCGTCCCCCTTCTCTCCTCCCTCGACCTTCTCTTTTCTCCCCCTGCCTCCCCCCGTCTCCCCTCCCCTCCCTCCTCCGTCTCCCCTCCCCTCCCTCCTCCTTCTCCTCTCCCCCTTCCTCCTTCTCCTTCTCCCCTCCCCTTCCTCCTCCGTCTCCCCCTCTCCCTCGTCCTTCTCCTTCTCCCCTCTTTTTTCCGGCCCTCTTTCCTCCCCTCGGTCCCTCGACACCTCTACTTGTGAACCATTTATCACTGAGGTTATGAAAATATCACAACACATAAGAGGCCAACACATGGGGCTCTCTGGACGGTGAGGCGGGGGGGCGGGGGGGGGTGATGAGGCTAACGGGGGGGGGTTAGGGTGGGATTGGGGGTTGAGTGGGGTGAGGGGGGAATGAGGGATGGGTGGGGGTAGGGGTGGTTGGGGTGAGTGTGGGAGTGGGGGGATGGGTGGAGTGAGGGGGGGGGGAGTGGGGTGAGGGGGAAGCCTGGCGGTTGGGGTGAGTGTGGGAGTGGAGGCATGGGTGGGGTGTGCTGTCCTGTGTTTGACCGTTGTGAAGAATGAGTGTGGGA
>NC_091567.1:17760389-17770389 GCF_042767895.1 Penaeus vannamei
AAGGTAGCCATTACTGTGACAGAGCTGCAGGAAGCGTGGCACGAACTTTGTGCTGGCCTTTATGCATTATTTGCACCCTTATCCCATCCCTCTCCCCCTCCATCTCCCTCCCCTCTCTATCTTCCCCTCCCTCCCCCTCCTTCATCTTCCCCTCCCACTTACCTTCTCCAAATCTTCCACATTTTCTCTCTTCCGACGCACTTTTCTTGGCGTTATCTCTGGCGCTCATCTTCCTATTCCCTCTCTTCCACTTGTGTTATTTTCATTCTCATTTTCCCCATTCTAACCCTTACTTCTATCTCTCCTTCCCCTCCCTCTTCTTCTCCTTTCCACTTTCCAGTCCACTTTATCTCCCATTCCTCCACTGACCGACCTAATAATCTATTGCCCTCTCTGTCTCTCTCCTTCCATCCCATTCTCTCTATCTTCTCTTCCCCCCTCTCTCTATCTCTCTTCTCTCTCTCTATCTCTGTCTTTCACACTCGCTCTCTCTTTCTCCTCTTTCTTTCCGTCCCCTCTCCCCCTTCTCCCCCCCTTCGCTTGTCACTACAGTTCATGGACAGTCTTGGTTCTAATGACACTTTTTATTATTCATCCACTTTCTCCTCTTCTCCTTCTGATGGCAGATGTAGGAATGTGGCTGGATAGGAGCTGTGATTTTGTAAGTTTTTGAGTTTGTCCTCATCGTGTTAATCTGTCATCAGGACCACACACACACTTACAGAGAGAGAGAGAGACATGCCTACATACATACATACATATATATATATATATATATATATATATATATATATATATATATATATATATGTACGTGCATGTGCGTGTATGTCTATATATGCATATGTGTGCGTGTTTGTGTGTGTGCATATAAACTTGATAACTAACGTTGCCAAGAACATTCTTAAGGCTGACAAAATAGGCGTTGAATTTCTTCAGGTTAATAGAACAGAAACATAATTCTTCCAAACGCTTCGGGTTGCCTTCGCCCATCTTCAGTGTTACTTAACTGTAAATAACGATCAACATTATAAGCCTATAAACAAAGAAGTCAATCAACCTGTAACAATGTTATTGAATATAAATCAATGTTGTGTGAAATGACGGTTACAATTTCAAAATTAAGAGCTAATATAATTTAAAATATGTAATTGTAGTAGAATTACATAGACAATCATCAGATTCTCTAGTATTAGACTAAGTATCACGGAGACAATTATTAGAAAATAATAAAAAAAAATACATAAAGTCCATAATTCAGGTCAATAAATAAATGGCCAATTGACTTTAAATATCATAGATATGAAGGCACGTTGAGTGTAAACCACAATAAGCTGTCAAGTAAAATAGGATCAGGAGTGATTTTCGACCAGCGTCATCCTAGAGCCGTTTACATGTATTCTGATATAAAACTCAGGGCCTAGATTTAAAAAGAACATTACCCAGACTAAATGAATATAACTTGGAGATATAAAAGCAACATAAATTCATTCTTTCGGCTTCCCTCACGGAAGTTCCGCGAGGTCTTCGATAATTTATGGAGAGAAAGTCCATCATATAACGTTGTTCAGCATTGCCGTCGCCAGTCCAGGTGTGGTCGGAAGTCTGTGGAAACGGCTCCTATCCCAGGGCGACGCCAGTCTGCCATTGCTGAGGCCACCATCCGGCAATTGGAGAGTGTCATTTTGTAAGATCTTTATTATTGGTCGTCAGCTAACCCAAAGGGGGCGTCACACTAGCACAAATCCCGTGGTTCTTTCACGTTTCCATGTTTTTTTTTCTCGCTACCGCTTGTATTTTGGGTGAATGCGATAAATTCCAGTCAAACGATAATTATCGTTTTCGCTGGCAAGTTTCCGTGGTCTTTTATGGTTCAAATGATAAGCTATAATAGATAATCGTTATAGTAATGTAAATAAAAGTATTTATAATATAAATGATGTAAAAAGACAGTCTAAACTGTAAATAATATTTTGAAATTGGCAAAATTGTCTCTTGTATCGAATAAAAAACAGATACAAGTTTGTAACTGGCTGCTCGCCTGTTTGTTTACATCTGTGTCCACGTTCCCCCGTCAGCAGACTAGATGAGAGTAGCGAGAATACGCCCTTATTTAGTATTATACATTCGTTGTTTCGCATTAAATCGTCGCCACATAGCCAGAATAACGTCCATCATCGCCAGAGCCTGTGCGGGGGTTGAACCCATCTTTCTGTGTTTAGAATTTTGGTCGGACTGTTTCCGTGGTTCTCATCGCTAGTGTGCCTGCGCGAGCCAAAATGGTCCCGGTTTCCGTGGTGCAGCGGAAAAGTAATGCGGAAAAAGTCCAAGTGTGACACGGCCTTAGGATTAGTGTTGGGTCCGTGGGCGAAACCATTCATGACCATTTGGATATGCAGAAGTTGTCTGTTTGATGTGTTCCCGGGCTACTCACACCTTTCCGAGAGCAGGAACGAGTCCATTGCTTCAGTGCTCTTTCAGCCATGTGCCAGGGAAACCAGGAGGACTTTTCTGGCAGAATAATTACGCAGGAGGAAACTTGGGTCTGTCACTATGATCCACAAATTGAAGCTGTCAAAACAATGGAAGCATTTTATACATGCTGTACATACATACACACACACACACATACAGGTATATATGCATATGTATATATGTACACATACATACACACACACACGCACACACACACACACACACACACACACACACACACACACACACACACACACACACACACACACACACACACATATATATATATATATATTATATATATATGTATGTATATATGTATGCATGTATGTATAAGTATATGTTTGTTTGAATATATATGTATATATATATATATATATATATATATATATATATATATATACATATAAATATATGTTTGTATGAATACATATATATATATATATATATATATATATATATGTACATATATTTTCACACACACACACACACACATATATATACACACATATCCACATACGTACATCTACTGAGGCACAGACAGTTCTACATAGATTTATACATATGCGTATGCTGTATGTATGTGTTTACACGCGGCTACTGATTTAATGCATTCGTATTCACCAAAAATATAGCAGTAAATTCACATGAAATAAATCAAGTGTCATGTAAATTAAATACAACGATAGAATTCGTTCAAAATCAAAACAAACATATGAACACATCCCTCGCCATTGAAATAAATTCAGGCAACATGCACAATAACATTTGCATGATAATCATGTAATTATGTTCCATAAACAACGGAGAACGATACCAGAACGCACGTCCGCTATTTTTATGATGGAATGGGGTGGCATTTATGTGCTCAGACCGCTGTTTGTCAGTCAAAAAATTAAAAATATGTGAAAGAACAGGACGAATTTACAATCGGTCTCACGAGATGAACGAACAAAAATCATGTAGGGATTGACACGCGGAAACACACACACACACATATATATATATCTATATCTATCTATCTATCTATCTATCTATCTATCTATCTATCTATCTATCTATATATATATATATATATATATATATATATATATGCATATGTATATATGTAAATGTTTGCGCTTTTGCTTGCGTATGTATTTATGCTTTTGTGTCTGCGAATCGGCACGCCCCCCCACCCCCCCACCCCCACCCCCCAAATGCACAGCCAAGAAAACCGGCGGCGGGAAAGCCGTTAAGCAACATCGATCTTGGCTTCGAAAGACGAACCTTCTATATATATATCTATCTTTTTTCTTCTTCTAATAACTCCAAAAACCATTTAAGCCCCGAGCCTGATCCTCTGACAATAGATCGACCGGCGAGTTCATTAATTTTCTTTCTCAAAAAAAAAAAAAAAAAAAAAAAAGAAGGGACGAGGGTGGATGGGTATGGAGGGAGGGGGGGGAGGAGGAAAGGCCGGGGGGGGGGGTGAAAGGAAAGGGGGAATCGTTTCCTAAAATAATATCTTCATTTTTTCCCCTTCTTCCTTCTTCCTCCCCCCTTCCCCTTCCCTCTCCCCCCCTTCCCCTTCCCCTCCTCCTCTCCTACACTGATTCCTTGTTGCAAAATCTTGAAGCTGTCGATACTGCAATGTTGGGATGTGTGTGTTTATATATATATTTTTTTCTGTTTTCTTTCCCTTACTTGCTTAATTTTTCTGGATGGATACATTTGGAGGAAGGGGAAGTGAGTGCACACACACACTCACATACACACATATATACACAACATACATAGATAAGCATACTGTAACATACACTCGTAAAACCACACTGAATAGATACATGTACGCACAAACACCTAACTACCCCCCCCCCCACCCCCCACCCACACACACATATACACGTAAACTCACACACATAGGCACACACCACACACATACACTCACTTACAGGTAAACTCACATTCACACACGCGCGCGCACAAACAAAAACACACAAATACACTCACACGCAGGTAAACTCACATTAATAAACACACACACACACAAACCAAAATTCACGCACACATGCACACATACACATGCCCCTTTGCGTGCACAGCAATACGCCTTCCAACCTCACCGATTAAAGATAAAAGGGAATTTCTTATTAATCACAAAATTTATTCTGAGTCAAGTTTATTTTATAGTGAAAATTAATCCCCCATTTTCTATGCGTAACGAAAGGTTAACGGAATTAATTTCAAATTTGTGTGTGTGGTCGGGGTGGGGGTCGGAGAGGGGTGGGTGGAGGTAGGGGAGGGGGTGGGGTTGTTCGTTCGATTTTTTTTGTACGTATTTGCTTCTTCGTTGTCTGTCTATCCCTCATTTTTTCATCTCTCTCTCTCTCTCTCTCTCTTTCTATCTATATATCTATCTAGTTATCTGTCTACCTATCTATCTGCTATTTTTCTATCTATCTCCATTTCTCCCTTCCTTTCTCGCATCTCCTTCTAATACTTCCTTAACTTCTACTTTCTGTTCTCTCCCTCCAGTTCTCTATCTAAACATCCTCTTCTCCCTTCCTTTCTTCTATCCTCATCTTCTATAATATTTTTCTACTCTCCATATCCTCCCTTGTCCTCTGCTGTGTCCCTCTACCTCCATCTCCTTCAGTTTCTCCTCCGACGTCAATTATATTTTCCTCTTTCCCCACCTTCCATCTCTCCGCTACTTCCCCTCTTCTTCCCCTCTCCAATTACTCTTCTCCCATACTTCCTTACCACATATCCCTTTCCTTCCCCTCTCCCTTATCACATAACCTCTCCCTTTCCACCTTCTTACCTCCCTCTTCTCTCCCTTGCCCCCCTTCCTTCCTCCTTCCTAATTTCCTCTTCTCTTGCTCTCTTTCCACCTCTCTCCCCTTCCTCTTCTCCCAACCCCTTCCCTCCTATCCCCTCTTCCCTTTCCCCTTTCTTCTCCATCTGCCTCCCATATCAATCGTTCTCTTGCCATACCTATTCCATGTTTATTTCTTCCCATTATACTTTCCCCTCTTCGTCTTACTCTTCGTCGTCTCTTCCTTCCCCCTTCCCACCTCCCCCTTTCACCCTTCTCCCTTCGCCTCAGCCTTCCCTTCCTCTCTGATATCCTTTATTTTCCCTTTCCCGTCCTCCTTTGCCACCTCTCCCTCCCTCCCTCCTTCCCCTTCCTCCCATCCCTCTCCCTATCCCCTGCTCTCCTCTCCCCTCCCCCTGTCACCCCCCACCCCCTCCCCGGGCAATTACCCGGTAACAGAAGTAGAGTAATTATGATTAGGCCTCAGGCTGTCTCAAGCACTCTCGTCGCTTCTCATTACATTTTGCTTTCTTATGCTTCTCTTTGTCTCACTCTCTCTCTCGTAGTCTCAGTCTCTCTCTCATTCTCACTATCTCTGTCTCTCTCTTTCTTTCTCTCTCTCTCATTCTCACTGTCTGTCTCTCTCTCTCACTCTTTCTCTCTTTGTATTTCTAGTTTTTTTTCTGTCTCTATTCTCTCGTTCCCTTGTTTTTTCTGTCTTCATCTCCACTCCTCTCTCTTTATTTCTTTAGCTTTCACTCTCTTTCTGTGTTTAATTCACTATTTCTCTTTCACTTTGTTTTTATTCCTTTCACTTTCTCTCTCTTTCTTCGACTTCTTCTTTTACCTCTCTCACTCCCCGCGTCTGTCTGTCAGTCTGTTTCGATTTCCTGCTGTCCGTCTGTCTGTCTGGATAAGTCCTAAAGGATTAAATTTAAATACAAAGGCTTTGCTGGCTGTAAAGTATAATACTTTGTATTATGACACTTAATAAATGAAAGAATTGAAGTAAATTAAAGATCACCTGTCCATCTGTCTCTCTTTCTCTATCTTTATTTTCCATAATTTCTTTTCTTTTGCCATATCTTGTACTATAGGTTTTGTATCAGGTATTTGTTGGCGATTCTTCTCTCATCTTGTTCTCTATTCTCTATTTCCTCCTCATTTCCAGTTGCATATTTCAAGATATCTCATATTTCCTCTATCTATCGCCCATTCATCCTCATCTTTTCTAATCTTGATTTTAGTTTAAATACCTCTTCAAATGTGTCATCAATCTTCATCCTTCTTATTTACTTCTATTTTTTCTTACTTGTTTCTCCTCACATTCCTTCTCCCTTCCATCAGTATGTATTTTCTCTGCTCCTTCGTCCTTCCTCATTCCGGCAAGATGCTACGTGTCTCCGCAAGTCTTTGCTTTGTCCCTTCTTCATCACATTTTCCTTTTGGTCATTCGCCTCTTTCTGATCCTTTTGTCTGCTGTTTATTCTGTCTTTCCTCATTCCGGCAAGACGCTGTGTCTGCGCGGGCCAGGCGCCTCAAGGCCACTCGGGCAGCGATCGCGTCGCGGGCGCCAGGCGACAAGCTGTCCTCGGGACGAGAGGCACACGGGGCTTGGGTCATGTGCCGGTGAGGATGGTGGTGAAGATGATGATAATTATGCGAAAGATGGTGATAATGAGAGTGACACTAAAGATAACAGTGACAAAAGAGTAATATTAATGATGATGATAATAGTGATGAAAACAGAAACAATGATATTATTAATAACAATAATGATAAAGAAAGTAAGGATAATAGTAATAGTAACAATAGCGATAATATTAATGATAATAATAATAATTTTGATGATGACTATAATTATGATAAGGATAATAATTATAGTAATAATGATAATAATGATAGCAATAATAATGAGGATGATAATGACAATACTACTACTACTAATGATAACGATGCTACTAATAAAAGTGATAACAATAATGATAAAAGTAACAATGACAGAAATGATAATACTAATATAAAAATAGTGATGATAATAATGATACTACTTCTACTATTGGTGAGGATATTAATAATAATGAAGATAATGATAACAATATTAAGGATAACAATAATGATAATAACAATGATAATAATAATTATAAAAATAACAATAATAATAAAAGTATTAATGATTGAAATTATAGTACTAACAATCATAACAATGATGAAGATAATGATAATACTACTACTAATAATGATAATACTACTAATAATGATGAAATAGATAATGCTAAAAATAATGATAACAACAATAATAAAAAATATAACAGTGATATCAATGACAATGATAATAACAAATATGATACTGATAATAATGATTATGGCAACATTACTGATAGTAATGATGATGAAAATAATAAAGGTAATAGAAATAATGAAAAAAGTAATAATGATGACAATAATTCAATAATGACATTAACCAGGACAATAATGATGAAAGGAAGTATGATATTAAAATAATCCTTTTCTCCTCTCGTCTCCTGACCCCCGCCGTCGCCCAGAGGTTCCGGCTCCGACTCGGCGCCAGCGGCCGCGGGTTCGAGCCTCATCAAGTCACGTGGACGCACCGCGGGCAACTCTTTTAATATTCAGTGGCAATGCTCATTGATAATAAAACAGTAACAATGACAATACTGGTAATGGTAATTATAATGGTAATGATAATAATAATGATAATAATTATGATTACAAAAGGGAAAACAATAGTAGTAGTAACAGTAATAATGATCATCAATGATAATGATAATAATCATAATAATAACAATGATAATAACTATAACAGTAATAATAATAATAACGATAATAACAATATAATGATAATAGCAATGAGAATGGAATAGAAAATAATGATAATAGCAATAATAAAAGAAATCGTGATGATAAAAAAGATGATGAACACATTAATAGAAATAACAAATATAATCATAATATCAATATAAATAATGATGATATTGGTAACGATGATGATGATGATGATGATAATGATAATAATAATAATAATGATGATGATAATGATAACAATTATGATTATAATAATAATAGTAATAACTACGATTATGGTGAAAATGATGATACCAATAATTTTAATGACTAATAATAACAACAATAATGATAGCAAGAATGTGACCGCGATGACAACAATAACAGTAGAAATAATGATGGTAAAGACAATAATAATGATGATGATAACAATGTCAATAATAATAATGATAATGATAACAACAATAACTGCGACAACAACAACAATAATAAAAATAATAGTAATAATAACAACAATGGAAATTATAATAATAATAATGATAATAATAATAATGGTGACGATGATAATAATAATAGTAATGACAATAATGATAATGATAGGAATAATAATGAAAATGAATATAATAATGAAAAATGACAATGACGATAATGATAATGACAATAATGATAATGATGATAATAGTAATAATTGTAATGACAATGATATTAATAGTGATAACAAACATCATAATGACTGTAATAATAACAATAATAATAGCAATGATAATACTGATAATAGTAATAATGATAACGATATTTGTATTGGCGATAATAATAATACCATTGATGAAAATTATAGTAATAGTAATTATAACAATGATATTGTCAATAATGATAATACTGATAATAACAATAATGATAATAGTGAAAATGATAATGATAACAGTAAAGATAATAGTGATAATAATCATAATAATGATGATATTAATAATAATAATAATGATGATGAATATAATGATATTGATAATAATGATAATCCTACTGATCATGAGAATAAAGATGAAGAAAGAAAGAAAAAGAAAGAAAGAAGGACAGATTTCCCAGAATCGGTGGAAATCGGCTCAGCGGCATGACAGAAGGTCATGCAGTCATGTCGCCTCGTCGCAGGTACAGCTACTTCCAGCTTGTGTATGGAAAGCCTTCTTCCAGTGATTCCTTTCTCTCTGTTTCTCCTCCTTTTTTCATCCTCTTCTAGTTTTATTTCCATTTTCTCCTTTTCCCTCTCCTGTTTTTTTAACTTCTTCTTTTAGTTTTTCTCCATCTTCTCCTCCTCCTTTCCATCCCCTTTCTCTTCTTCCTTTTTCTCCCGTCAGCCTGTTTCGTTTCCGGCTTCTGTATATCTCTTTTATTTTCTCTCTTCCGTATTTATTTCTGTTCTCTTCACCTCCCTCTTCTTCCTTCCTTCCTCCACCTCTTACAC
Organism: Penaeus vannamei; assembly: GCF_042767895.1. Classification (NCBI taxonomy): domain Eukaryota; kingdom Metazoa; phylum Arthropoda; class Malacostraca; order Decapoda; family Penaeidae; genus Penaeus; species Penaeus vannamei. The sequence continues at coordinate 17,769,929 of NC_091567.1, forward strand.
CTCCTTTTCCTCCTTCTTCCCGGCGTATTTCCTCCTCCCTTTCTGCCTTAATTCCTACCGTCTTCTTCTCCTCCATCCTTCTCTTCCTCTTTCGCACACTTTCCTTACCCTTTTCCTTCGCTCACTGTCACTCTCCCTCTCCCCCTCCTAATTTATTCCTCTTCCATCTCCTATTTTTCTTCGTTCTTCTTCCCACTTCCTTCCTCCTCCTCCTCCCCCGTCCTTTCACTCTCCTTCTCCTCCTAATTTATTCCTTTTCCTCCTCCTTCAGTATTTCTTCGCTCTTTTTCCCACTTCCTTCCTCCCCGTCCTTTCACTCTCCTCCTCCTCCTAATTTATTCCTCTTCCTCCTCCTATTTTTCTTCGTTCTTCTTCATTCCCTTCCTCCCCGTCCCTTCTCCCTTCCTTCCTCCTACGATAATCATTATCTTTAACCTTCCTCTGACCGCCACGCCGAGAGG
>NC_091567.1:17795389-17800389 GCF_042767895.1 Penaeus vannamei
ATTGTAATAATAATAACAATGATGATATTAATGATAATGATAATAACAATAACAGCAACAATAAAAATAATAATGATAATCATAATAACAATGATAACAGTAATAGTAATAATAATGATAATAATAATAATGATAATGATAATGATAATAATAGTAATAACAATGAAAACAGTAATAATGGTGATAACAATAACAATAACGAAAAAAATAATAATCAATAGGGCATCTGCGGGTAGAACGCCTCTCTCTAAAGCCATGTTGCACTGGAGTTGGGCAATTGCCTTTTTCTAAGTGCCGCATAATGTGAATGTTTGCCATCTTTTCCAACGTCTTGGAAGCGCAAGATGCCAGCGAGATGGGACAATAGTCCTCAGAGTGCAAAGATGGACATTCACCAGTACGCCAGCTCTTGTTAGACAATGACTATAAGATGGCAGCCCTTCCAACGCCGCCTCCGTTTGTTGGCACGGGCGGCGTAAAGACGAGTAAACCACCATGACCTGGAGAAGAGTCGTCACAATGTCTTAGTGCCACCTGGAGGTCGTACAAGAGAAAGGGGCATTACAAGATTCACCCCAGATGTCAAGTTTATGCCACGAGATTCTGAGTGTCGACGGTTATGTGCAGAAGGCGATGTAGGGTCCTGCTCTGGACGAGCAAAATGATCTGCTAGAACTTCAGCTTCCTCTGCAGGATCAGGCACAGACAGCAGTGTGTGGTTTTACAGGAAGTGGGGGATGGACAGTAAATTTCCCAGATATTTTCCTTTGAGGAGCCTTTCATGTGAAAGTCGAAACACAGGTCTCCCGTGACGCGCTCCTTGTCTCCTTCAAGACTCGCCGAGCAAGAGTCTTGGAATTCCTCCCTTCGGAGTTTCCCCCGATTTCGGCGGAGGCGGGAGAAGGCAATCGTTTGGCCTTCACAGCCGATGGACACTCAGGGTCCACCAGGGAACAGGGCGTCGGGGAAAATGGCCTGATAGTTTTGAGACGGATGAAACAGCAGTTAAATGTATCGCATCAGTAACAGATGTTGCCGCCTCATCAGAGCTATCAAATTCTTCAATAGAACGGTCTGTAGAACAGAGCTCTGTAAAGAGCTGCCAATCTGCTTTATCTAAGCGCCAGCGAGGAAGGTAAATCTGTGGATTAACTTTTTCAGATGTAATAATAATAGGAAAAATACCACTTCTATGTAAATCTGGTATTGCCCGCCAATTAAATTCTAAAATGACATTAGGGGAACAAAATGAGACATCGATAGCAGTAAACGTACCGGTATGGATATGGTATGACGTCCTACCATTAGAATTTCCAACTCCTAACTCCTTATGAGAGCAAGACGCCTCGTGCATTGGCAACGCAGTCGCCCACAGAGGACGGCGACCAACCATATCTCGCAGCAGAAGAGAAGGGGCGGAAAACTGTTTACGAGATGGTCAAGATCACCCTCTCGACTGGGGCGCTGGGAGGGAGGTCGACATTGCATATTGTGTAATGTCGTTGGAGAAACACTTGCACAGTAAGCCGAAGAGACGAGAGAGAGAGAGCTAAGGAGATAGACAAATGGGTAGATATATGGATATATAGAGAGTGACAACATAGAAAACCAAAAATAGATAACCAATATCTAGCCTTCCTCCCCCCTCCTCATAAATCACTTCCATCACTCCATCAACCCCCCCCCCCCCCTCCCTTCACTTCCTCTGCTGCAATCACTCCATCCCTCCTCCCCAACCAACACCTCTTCTCGTCAACCTCTCCCTTTCCCGTACATATCTATGCTTCCTTCCCTTTCCTACCCTTCTCCCTCCCGACCTCTCTCCATCCCTCTCTGCACCGCCCCCCTCCCTTCCTCTCTCCACCCCTCCCGTCCTCGTCCTTTCCCCTCCTAGTCCCTCTCCTTCCTCCTATCCCTCCCCTCTCCTTCCTCCCCCACCCCAACCAACGCAAAAGACACGAAGAAAGAGACGAACTGCGGCAGACGGGGAGAGGGGGAGACAGGGAAATAGGGAGACTGGGAAACGGGTAAATGGGGAGACGAGGAGAAGGGGAGACTTGGAAGATGGAGATAGGGAGAAGAGGAGTTGGGAACAGGGAAAAGGGGAGATGGGGGAAACAGGAAGACAGTGAGATAGGGAGACAGAGAGACGGGGAGACAGGGAGACAGGGAGATGGGGAGACTGGGAGACAGGGAGGCGGGGAGATAGGGAGACGTGGAAATAGGGAGACGGGATGACAGGGAGACGTGGAAATAGGGAGACAGGGAGACGGGGTGACAGGGAGACGGTGAGATGGGCGGGGCGAGGGGGCGCAGGGGAGACGCAGAGGCGCTAACGGCCGCGATTTGAATATAGATAACCTTCGTCTTGCTGGCGTTGTAGGGCAGCTAGGATTTTTCCCTTCGTTTTCCCTGCAACTTTATCTAAGGATTTTAAAACGAAAATATAACACTTCAGTCAATAGCTTTACTCAGAGTTATAACAATAATTGTAAGAATATCATTGTCGTCCAGATTACTATAATCGTTATTAATATTAATTAGTGTAAATATATCATTGTCGTTTAGATTACTATAACCATTATTAATTTCAGCATCATTATCACTATCGTCATTTTTGCCATCCTCATATCTGGGATTATCAACGATATCGTTATTATAATCATAAGCCTAATCTAATTGATTGGCTGAGATAAGTAAATAACATTAGTGTATTCAGTTCTTCGAAAGTTAACAGGTAAGAGCTAATTAATTACCTTTATGCAGTCAATCTATCTAATTAATCAGTTGCAGGAAAATCATTTTATGTATTTCTCTCAACAAAATTACTTGGAATTTTGGATTTACATTTGATTTGGAAGATACATGAATAGATAAATAAAAGGTGGAAGAAGGGAGCGAAAAGAAGTAGATAAAGAGAAGAGGATAGAGGAAACAGAAGAGAAATGGTATGGAGAGTACAAGATTAAGAAGAAGAGAGAAGTAGGAGCCGAAAGGGAGGAAAAGATAACTGAAGATGAATAACGGGTGTAGCAGGCGAGGCGCTGGAGAAATAGAAAAGAATGGGTGAGAAAGAGAATAAGAGAGAGAAAAATAACGGCAGACAAAGAAACATGAACGGATGACGGAATGAGATGAAAAATTATAAGAATAGTAAGAAGCAAAAGGATAAAGCAACAACAACAAAACGAAGGATAAAAAGGATAAAGCAACAACAACAAAACGAAGGATAAAAAGGATAAAGCAACAACAACAAAACGAAGGATAAAAAGGATAAAGCAACAACAACAAAACGAAGGATAAAAAGGATAAAGCAACAACAACAAAGAGAAGACGAAGAGTAGGGAAAGATAGAAGGATGAAAATGATAGCTATAGTGATTAGAATGATAATGATGGTGATCATGATGATGATAATAATAGTAAGTAATAATAGCAATAGTAATAATAGTAGTGATAATTATTGATGATAAGGAAGATGATGATATTGATAACAACAACAACAACAATAATAATGATAATAGTAATAATGATAATGATGATAATGATAATGATAACAGCAACAACTACACAAATAATAGTAATAATAATAATAATAACTAATAATAATGATAATAATAATAATGATAATGTAATGATGATGATGATGATAATAATAACAATAATGATTATGATGATATAAATAGCAATAATATAAATGATAACAATAAGAACTATATCACCACTAATACTGATACTGATGATACAAATACAATGTCTACAATGATAGCAACAGTAACAAAGATGATTAGACATAATAACCGTGATAGTCAAGATAATGATAATAAAAAACAGTAATGATAATAATGATAACATAGACCACAATGATAGAAATGATGGTGATAATAAAGATAATAATAAAATGATGATAAGATTAATGTTAATTAAAATAATAATGATGATGATGACAGTAATGGTAATGATCATAGTAATAAAGATAGTGATCATGATAATGGTAATTATAATATTAATAACAGTGATAATGGTAGTAATAATAATAATGATGATTATAATTACCATAATGATATCGAAATGATAATAATGACAATACATATGATGATGATAATAATAATAACAAAAAAGGCACTCAATCACTGTGAAAATGTGAGCAGTAATAATGATATGAAAGTAAAGCAGAGAAAAACCAAAGACAGTAAGAATAAATGAGGCTAAAAAGGAGAAGGTGAAAAGCATAAAACAAACAGAAAGCAAAGACCCATGAGAGAAAAACAAAGAAAACAAAGAAACCAAGAAGAGCGCACGATTCCCCGCCTCTTCCCGCCCACCCAAGATGGCGACGAGCGCGAAACGTAGGCGACGGCGAATGACTTTTGTATCGCGCCAAATCTCATTCATCATCGCCGTCGGAGTGACGAGTGGGCGGCACGTGACTACCGGAGGACTCGAAGGACGTGGTGGGCGTGGTGGGCCAGATGGGCGTGGTGAGTGTCGTGTTCTTTTGGGATAGTGAGTGTGAGGACGTAGGATGGAGGAGGCCGATAAAAAAACTTTCAGAATTCGTGTTTTTCCTTTTATTTTTCATATTACAGGAAGAGTGCTCTCTCTTTCTCTCTTCTTAACAATTAAAGGGAAAGAGAGAAAGGGAAGGATTGGGAATGGATCTCCCTCCCCCCTCTCTCTTTCTTTCTGTCTCCCCCCTTTCTCTCTTTCTCTCCCATTTCCTTCTCTCTATTAAAAAAAAAAAAAAAGAAAAAAAAAAATACCTTCCTTCCTTCTCCCTCTCTCCGCCTTTCCTTCCTTTCTTCCCTTCCCCCTACTTCGCCCATCGATAAAACAGAAAATAACACAATCAAGAGAAATGAACTGCCTCCCAACTTTCCCAACCTAATAAAAGGAGAAAAAGCAAAGTCGCTTATGGTTTTAGACATAAGGGACTTCTTAAAGTCACAATAGGCCTAAACGAGAAAAGTTTAGAAAGTTTTAGCATGTCCTGTTGAGAGA
>NC_091567.1:17807410-17809910 GCF_042767895.1 Penaeus vannamei
CCTCCTCCTTCCCTTCCTTCCCTTCCCTCCTTCCCTTCTCTCCCTCCCTTCCTTCCCTTCTCCCCCCCCCCCCATTCCCTCCCACGTGTCCCCTTCGACAAGATAAATTCCCTCCCGCTGGAAGTGCGTTTCGCTCCGGCCAATACAAACAGACATGCACGCACATTCAATAATAAGAAAAAGAGCTCGTGATCACAGAGACACTCATGCACACAAAAAGGCATAAAGACATTCATACCCATAAATAAAAAGCTTAAGTAGGATCTGTCACACACACATACGTATGTACAGATACACTCTTTGCGTACATAGAAGCACGTACATGCTGATGGATATTGATGCGGATATATATAAGCCGATCTATAAACGTATAGAACACACACACACACATACACACCACACACACACACACACACACACACACACACACACACATACACACACACATACACACACACACACACACACATACACACGCACACACACACACAGACACATTCATATAAAATCACTGAAAACGTACACATATACACACGCAGACAGAGAAACACACACTCACTGAACACGTGTGTGAGTGTGACACACAGACATACGCATACACACTCAAACACACACACACACACACACACACACACACACACACACACACACACACACACACACACACACACACACACACACACACACACACACACACACACACACACCTACGCATACATGTTGCAGACGACAGTCACTTCAACAGGGCACGCAAGACAGGTTGAAAACATTCCAAGTAATTCTATTATTGATATATTTTGTTTTTTGGTAGTCTTATCCTTATCAAAATGCTAGTATTAATACTATTACGAAAACCTGCTCCACCGCCACTACCACAACAACAACAGCATCTACTATTACTTGTGTTATTAAGGCAATGATTTATTGTAATTACTATTTAACGTGCGTATTGATATAATAGATACGGCAGAAATCTTGATGATAGCAATAACTATGATGATAATCCTGATGATAGCAATAATGGCAGTAATGATAACAATAAAGTTAACGATAACAATAATGATAATGGTTGAATAATGAAAATGGTTGTAACAATGATGAGAACAACAATATTGATAACAACACACGAACCAGTAATGTTAAGATAAAGTAAATGATAATGAACGCAGTAATTGTAATAATGTGGAAAATAGTAATAGCGATTATAATAACGATAACGATGATTACCACAATTACGACAGTAATGATAAAAATGATGAATAAATGTAAATATCTAATAGTGATGATGATAATGAGGAAAATGTTAAAAACACCAACAACATTCTTGTTACAGGGAAGGCGAAACACGCAGCCGAGATCTCATTTGATTTTTCATTATCATTATTACAAAGAAAAAAATACACACTTCAAAACAAACATACGGAAAGAAAAAAGATCACATTCACACGAAACAAACAAACAAACGCACCTATACATACAGAGATAAAAAAAAAAAAAAAAAAAAAAAAAAAAAAAATCCTCACAATATCCTCATGATTTATTCCATAACCTTTCTCTATAAAAATCCACCAAATCAATGGACGCCTTGACTGGCAAAATGTATCGACTCATTTTATAAATAATCCCATATTTCTTCATTAAAATCAATCACTGTTCCGCACTCACACGCACACACGCACGTACAGACAAGGAATGCACACACAGCACGGTAAGGGGATTATAGATAGATAAATAGATATTGATAGATATATAGAGATAAAATGGTTGAATGATGGACTTAGACAGATACATGTAAAATAAACATAGATAGATATAAATATATAGATATATTGCTAGAGAGTGATAGATAAATCGATAGATTATATGATACAGATATATAGATTGGCAACTAAATAGGTAATGAGAGATGAGTCAATTTAACAATGTTTTATGAGTGAATAAAAAGGATAAAAAGAATTAAAAATAATAATAATAAAAACAAATAAATAAATAAATAAATAAATAGATAAATAAATAAATATATATATATATATATATATATATATATATATATATATATATATGTGTGTGTGTGTATGTATGTATGTATACACACAGAAAGATACCAATACATTCAGTGAGGATTTTTTCCCCTTGACTCTACTTTCTGCAGGATTTCGTGATCTAAGCGAATCAATCATTTGTTGTTGATTTCTGTTTTCTTCATTTATGGAATTTATCATGCGTTTGTGTGTTTATGTAAACTTTTTTCGGAGTGTGAGTCTGGTCGTTCAATATCTATTTGTTTGTTGTTTGATTATGGGGAATGTGTCTTTGTTTCCTTGCTTTATGTCTGAATGAATGTTCGTTTTATTTTTTAGTGCTTGTGTGTGTATGTGTATGTATACGTCTGTGTTTGTGTGTGTGTGTGAGCGTGTGAGTGTGTTTGTGTGTGTGTTTGTATGTATGTGTGTGTGTGTGTGTGTGTGTGTGTGTGTGTGTGTGTGTGTGTGTGTGTGTG
>NC_091567.1:17822410-17824910 GCF_042767895.1 Penaeus vannamei
TTAAGATAATGATGATGAATTTACTAACATAGCTTGTCATTATAATCAGTATTGTCATTGGTGTTGTTATTCCTAATATGGATAATAATGGTAATAATAATGATAATGATAATGATAATGATAATCATTATCATTATCATTATCATTATCATTATCATTATCATGATCATTATTATTATTGTTACCATTATTATCCATATTAGGATAATGATAATGATAATGATAATAATAATAATAATAATAAATGATCATGGAAATGATGAAATATCATATAAAATCATTTCAATACAGTGAACCCTCGTTTTTCGCGGGAGTTACGTTCCAAAAAGAACCCGTGATAGGCGAAATCCGTGAAGTAGTAACCTTTATTTTTCATTATACAATGAAATACTCGACAATACATTGAAACCAAAGAACAAAACCTTTTTACAGGCCCAAGCATTTGTTTAACAAATAAAAGTACTGTATAAACGTTTATTACAAATAACTATTGTACTGTAAAATATTAATTTTAATCATCAATATGAACTGAAGGCTTCATGGGTTTTAGAGAAAATTTGCAAACTTAAATTTGGCAAGCTGTTTTACGACCATGTACATATTAAACCGTAACGTTATTGACACAGGTAGAGAAGAAACGGAGAGACTGTTTAGCCAATCAGAATGCAGAACACAATGCACAATGCAATTCCGTGAAGCAGCGAGAACGCGAAAAATGAACCGCGTTATAGCGAGGGTTCACTGTACACTAATGTGTTATGCGATGTAGGCTTACGTACAACGAGCTGAAGTCACAACGATTTTACTGTTTATTGTTTTAAAGTTTACAAGTATGTACGTTTCTTCCGTAAATGATCTCAGTCTTGTTACAATGTTTTTATACAGCCAGGTTGATATCATACTCATGATGAATATAATTGTTTGAAAATATTGACATCATGAATATGTGTTATAGTATATTTTATTAGCAATATTGATTTTCATAATGATATAGACCTATTTAGTGTTAAAGGCACCTATGTAGATGTGACTGACTAAGCGACAATCAGTTCTTTTAGTTTTAAAGACGAAATATACGTAGGCTAGATTATATGTTTTCGTGTTGAGAAACTTTCAATTCTTAATATGTCATTGCGTGTCCACCTCTTTCAAACTCTCCACATTTATCTCCCTTTCTCTGTCTCTATACCTCTCGTTTTCTCATTTTCTCTCTTTCTCTATCTGTGTGATCAACATGATTTGGGCTACATTCTATTGCTTGCGGTGGGAATAGATACTGTGTTAACTTATATTTCCAATGTCATTGTGTCTTTCTCAGTAAATCAATCTGTATGTTTGTGATTGCCGTTCTTTACCCCCGCCCACCCCCTCTTTCTCTCAATCTCCTGTTCTTTACACTTCTACTCCCCTCACCCCCCCCCCCTTTCTCTCTCTCTCTCTCCCTCCCCATCTCTGAGTAATGTTATGACCCTAGTTAAAATCTATTCTTGGAATTTAATTCTTAATGCGTTACATTTCTAACCTTCATTTGATACATTTGTTATTTATTGAATTATATTTTCACTATGCTTATCTTTCGTTCTCTTAATAACCAACGTCAACGGATAAAAGTATGAATGAATGAAAAAAGGTTCACTGAAATAATTTTCGTAGTCTTAGGATCACTTCTCTAGTCACACCATTACAGGCTGGATATCATTTCTTGATAAAAGGTAACAGCAGTTAAAAATAGAAAGAGATAGACAGATGTATAGATAGAGAGAGAGAGAGAGCAATAGAGAGCGAGAGAGAGAGCAATAGAGAGCGAGGGAGAGAGAGAGAGAGAGACATTTAATTTTATTGTTATCAGTGACGTATGTACATTCTGTGTTATTATTGATTTGACTATGATAGCAACGCAGATACATAATCGAAAATCCTTACATTATAATATTTATCATCATCATCATCATCAAGGGGGCTGACGCCGACGGGGGCGCATAGCCGCATCCACCCTTCGCTTCCACCTACGAGGATCCCTCATGGCTAGACGCCAGGCAGGGACTCGGCCCATCTCTAGTTCTTCACGGCAGGTTTGGTCGATCTGCCTAAGCCATGACTTCCTCGGTCGTCCCACAGGCCTCCTCCACCAAGGGTTGTCTCGAACAGAGACGACCTGATGGCAGCCAGGACAGCATGTAACCCCCGTGCCATAGGTTCACCACCAGCCTTTAATAGTTCAGCTGGTATGCCGCAGATACCTGCTGCTTTACCACTCTTTAGCTTGGAAATCGCTCCCCTAACTTCATTTAGAGAGGGATAATATTTATCATTATAATCATTGTCATTGTAAAACTCCCCGTTCGTCTTATCATTAGCCTCATTATTATCATTAACCTTATAAATTTCTTATCAGTATCAAAATCATCATTATCATTGCTATATCATTCTTATCATTAGTAGTAGTATGTTTAGTTACCTTTCTTTATCGTCATAACCGTCATTATCTTTATGAAAACTA
>NC_091567.1:17832410-17839910 GCF_042767895.1 Penaeus vannamei
TCGTCATAACCGTCATTATCTTTATGAAAAATGCATGGGGGAAAATAACCTGAGAAAAAGCCTGTTTTTATTATTATTATTAAACAAACTTACGGAAAGGAATCGACTAATAAAGAAAAATAGATAAATATATAAACAAAGAAAGAAACGAATATATAATCAAACAAATAAACTAGACAAACAAAAAAATGGTCTTTTTATGAATAACTATTTCAGCTGCGTAATTTCTTTCCAAGTCTCTGTGGTGTAACGGTCAACGCAGCCGCCTCTAAAGCGGGCATTCCGGGTTCGAGTCCCGGCTGAGGCTAACATACATACATTTTTATTTAATTGTCTATCATTTCTAGATGATTGTTTACCTTATTAAGATAATGATGATGAATTTACTAACATACCTTGTCATTATATCATCATTGTTATTGGCGTTGTTATTCCTAATATGGATAATGATAATAATAATAATAATAATAATAATAATAATAATAATAATAATAATCGTAATAATAATAATGATAAATGATTATCAAAGTGATAAAATATATCAATTGAATACACTAATGTGTTATGGGATGTAGGCTTACATATAACGGCGATTTCTTGATTTCTACACGAGCTGAAGTCACAATGATTTTCTGTTTATTGTTTTTAAGTATATAAGTATGTACGTTTCTTCCGTAAATGATTTCAGTCTTGTTACATTGTTTTTATACAGCCAGGTTAATATCATACTCATAATGAATATAATTGTAAATTCATTAACATGTAAGTTATAGTGTATTTTATTTGCAAAATTGATTTTCATAATAATATAGACCTATTTAGCGTTAATCGCCCCAATGTAGATGTGATTGAGTAAGCGACGATCAGTTCTCTGTTTTAAATACGAAATATAAGTAGACAACTTCAAATATTTTCGTGAGAAAAACTCTGTTTGACCTTTGCAGGTTCGGTTCGGTAAGGTTAGGTTTGGTTAGGTTAAGTTAGGTTAGGTTTGGTTTGGTTAGGTTAAGTTAGGTTAGGTTTGGTTTGGTTAGGTTAAGTTAGGTTAGGTTTGGTTTGGTTAGGTTAAGTTAGGTTAGGTTTGGTTTGGTTAGGTTAAGTTAGGTTAGGTTTGGTTTGGTTAGGTTAAGTTAGGTTAGGTTTGGTTTGGTTAGGTTAAGTTAGGTTAGGTTTGGTTTGGTTAGGTTAAGTTAGGTTAGGTTTGGTTTGGTTGAGTTGAGTTGTTGAGTTGTTAGCCTAAACAAATGCGTGCCTCCAAGAAAGAAAATCATCGCGTAGAAACGGATTCATTCCTATAACCCTTGCCTTTATTTAATTACATTTTCGCGATGCTTACCTTCCATTCTCTTATGTCAACATGCAAGTATTAAAATCGTTATAAACTAAAGGTAAAAGATATCCAACGTCAACGGATAAACGTATGAATGAATAAACCTTCACTGAAATTATTTTAGTGCTTTAAGGATCCATTCTTTAGAGTCACACCATGAGAGGCTAGATGGCATTTCTTGATGAAGGCTAACAGCATATATATATATATATATATATATATATATATATATATATATATATATATATATATATATATATATATATATATATATATATATATATATATATATATATATATAGAGAGAGAGAGAGAGAGAGAGAGAGAGAGAGAGAGAGAGAGAGAGAAAGAGAGAGAGAGAATGTATGTATATTCTATATTATTGTTGGTATGACTACTATGATAGCAACAAAGATACATAATCTAAAATCACTAGATTATGATTATCATAATTATAATCATTATTGTTATTGTGAATTATTGTTATTATTAGACATTATTATTATCAACCCTATAAATTCCTTATCAGTATCAATATCATCATTATCACTGCTATATTATATTTATCATTATTTGTAGCATGTGGCATTTGTTTATCATCATAAAAACCATTATCATTATAGAAAATACATGGGAGAAAATAACATAATAATAAAAAGCCTGTTTCCAATATTATTTTTATATAAACTACGGAAAGAAATTGACCAACAAAAGGGAAATAGATATATGGATGAATATATGGATAAAGAAATAAATAAAATATATATAGTAAAAAAAATAAACAATCAAATAATGAAATAAAAAATCTGTGAATAATTATTTCTGCTGCGTCATGTCCTTCCAAGCCTCTGTGGTGCAACGGTCAACGCAGCCGCCTCCAAAGCGGGCATTCCGGGTTCGATTCCCGGCGGAGGCAAACACACATACACTTTTATTTAGTTATTTATTATTTTCATATGATTGTTCACCTTATTATGATAATGAGGATGATTTCAGTCACATAACTTGTCATTATAATAATTATTGTTACTGGTGTTGTTATTCCTAGTATAGATGATAATGATAATGAAATTAATAATGATAATGATAATGATGATATTGATTAAAACGAAATATATTTTCATTATATAAAGTCATCTTTTGACTAAACTAAAGTGTTATGGGATGTAGGCTTACATATAACGGCGATTTCTTGATTTCTACACGAGCTGAAATCACAATTATTTTCTGTTTATTGTAATTACGAGTTTTAAAGTATACAAGTATGTACGTTTCTTCCGTAAATGATTTCAGTCTTGTTACGTTGCTTTTATTCAGCCAGGTTAGTATCTTACTCATGATGAATGTAATTGTTTGTAAATATAGACAATTGATTTATAAGTTATAGTCTATTTTATTGGGAATAAGAATTCTTACAATAAAATACGCCTACTTAGCGTCCGGTGTAGATGTTGACTGGTTAAGCGACGAGCAGTTCTTTTAGTTTTAGAGACGAAATATACTTAGACCTGCCTGATTATGCTTTTTCGTGTTGAGAAACACTTTCAGCTCTTAATCTCAATGCGTGTCCACCTCTTTCAATTTATCCACCGTTGTCTTCCTTTCTTTCTGTATCTCTCATTTTCTCGTTCTCTCTCTCTCTCTATCTGGGTGTGAAAAATATAATATGGACAATTTGGACTAGATGCCGTGTTCGCTTTTATTTCCAGTGCCACTATGTGTTTGTGAGTGTGTCTCTCCTACCCCTTCTTTCTCTCCATCTGTCTTTCACTTCTCCATCCCCTCTCTGTCTCTGTCTCGGTCTCGGTCTGTCTCTCTCTCTATCTGTCTGTCTCTCTCTCTCTCTCTGTCTCTCACTCTCCTTCTCACTTTCTCTCTCTCTCTCTCTCTCTCTCTCTCTCTCTCTCTCTCTCTCTCTATATATATATATATATATATATATATATATATATATATATATATATATATATATATAAATGTATATATATAAATCTGGCTCTCTCTTCTCTCTTCTCTCTTCTCTCTTCTCTCTCTCTCTCTCTCTCTCTCTCTCTCTCTCTCACTCTCTCTCTATATATATATATATATATATATATATATATATATATAAATGTATATATATAAATCTGACTCTCTCTTCTCTCTTCTCTCTCTCTCTCTCTCTCTCTCTCTCTCTCTCTCTCTCTCTCTCTCTATCTCTCTCTCTCTCTTTCTTTCTCCCCCATATCTGACTAATGTTATAACCATGGTTAAAATCTATTCGTTACATTTGTCAGGATTTCTAACCTTCACTTGATACGTTTATTTATCTAATTACATTTTCATTATGCTTATCTTTCGTTCTCTTAGTTCACCATGCAAGTATGAAAATCGTTATAAAACTCAGGGTCAAAAGGAACCAACGTCAACGGATAAAAGTATGAATGAATAAAGGTTCAATCAAATTATTTTCATAGTCTGAGGAACACTGCTCTAGACCACACCATGAGAGACCGGATAGCATTTCTTGATAAATGCCAACAGCATATAAAGAGAGAGAGAATTGGATAGATAGATAAATAGAGAGAGAATTAGATAGGCAGATCGATAGATAATTAGATAGATAGATAGATAGAGAGAGAGAGAGAGCAATTCAATATTATTGTTATGAATGATGTATGTTTTTTTTAATTAATGTTCATTTGACTACTAGACTAGCAACACAGATACATGATCTGAAATCATTATATTATATTTTTTATCATTATAATCATTGTTGTTATTGTGACAACTCGTTCGTCTTATTATTAATTATTATCATCAACCTTATAGATTCCTTATCAGTATCAAAATCATCATCATTGCTATATCAGTTGTATCATAAGTTGTAGTATGATTAGTGACATTTCTTTATCGCCATAACTATTATTATCATTATAAAAAAGAGAGAGAAAAAAAGGGGGGGGGGATAACCTAATCAGAAAAAGCCGGTATCCAATGTTATCACTGTACAAACCTACCGTGGAGTTGACTAACAAAGAAAATAGATGAATAAATAGATAAAGAAATAAACAAATAAAATATAATAAACAACTAAACAATAAACAAAAATTCTTTCTATGTATAAGTCTTTCTGTTAGCCATATGTCTCTACGTCTCTGTGGTGTAACGGTCAACGCAGCCGCCTCCAAAGCGGGAATTCCGGGTTCGATTCCCGGCGGAGATAAACAATCATGACTTTTGATTGAATTATCTAGTTTCTTCATGATTGTTTACCTTATTAAGATAATGATGATGAATTTACTAACATAGCTTGTCATTATAATCATTATTGCCATTGGTGTTGTTATTCCTAATATGGATAATAATGGTAATAATGATAATGATAATGATAATCATTATCATTATCATTATCATTATCATTATCATTATCATTATTATTATTGTTACCATTATTATCCATATTAGGATAATGATAATGATAATGATAATGATAATAATGATAATAATAAATGATCATGGAAATGATGAAATATCATATAAATCATTTCAATACAGGGAACCCTCGTTTTTCGCGGGAGTTACGTTCCAAAAAGAACCCGTGATAGGCGAAATCCGTGAAGTAGTAACCTTTATTTTTTCATTATACAATGAAATACTCGACAATACATTGAAACCAAAGAACAAAACCTATTTACAGGCCCAGAATGCAGAACACAAGGCACAATGCAATTCCGTGAAGCAGCGAGAACGCGAAAAATGAACCGCGTTATAGCGAGGATTCACTGTACACTAATGTGTTATGCGATGTAGGCTTACGTATAACGAGCTGAAGTCACAATGATTTTACTGTTTATTGTTTTAAAGTTTACAAGTATGTACGTTTCTTCCGTAAATGATTTCAGTCTTGTTACAATGTTTTTATACAGCCAGGTTGATATCATACTCATGATGAATATAATTGTTTGAAAATATTGACATCATGAATATGTGTTATAGTATATTTTATTAGCAATATTGATTTTCATAATGATATAGACCTATTTAGTGTTAAAGGCACCTATGTAGATGTGACTGACCAAGCGACAATCAGTTCTTTTAGTTTTAAAGACGAAATATACGTAGGCTAGATTACATGTTTTCGTGTTGAGAAACTTTCAATTCTTAATATATCATTGCGTGTCCACCTCTTTCAAACTCTCCACATTTATCTCCCTTTCTCTATCTCTATATCTCTCGTTTTCTCATTTTCTCTCTTTCTCTATCTGTGATCAACATGATTTGGGCTACATTCTATTGCTTGCGGTGGGAATAGATATTGTGTTAACTTTTATTTCCAATGTCATTGTGTCTTTCTCAGTAAGTCAATCTGTATGTTTGTGATTGCCATTCTTTACCCCCGCCTACCCCCTCTTTCTCTCAATCTCTTGCTCTTTACACTTCTACTCCCCTCACCCCCCCCCCCCCTTTCTCTCTCTCTCTCTCCCTCCCCATCTCTGAGTAATGTTATGACCCTAGTTAAAATCTATTCTTCGAATTTAATTCTTAATGCGTTACATTTCTAACCTTCATTTGATACATTGTTATTTATTGAATTATATTTTCACTATGCTTATCTTTCGTTCTCTTAATAACCAACGTCAACGGATAAAAGTATGAATGAATGAAAAAAGGTTCACTGAAATAATTTTCGTAGTCTCAGGATCACTTCTCTAGTCACACCATTACAGGCTGGATATCATTTCTTGATAAAAGGTAACAGCAGTTAAAAATAGAAAGAGATAGACAGATGTATAGATAGATAGAGAGAGAGAGCAATAGAGAGCGAGAGAGAGAGCAATAGAGAGCGAGGGAGAGAGGATGAAAGAGAGGGCATTTAATTTTATTGTTATCAGTGACGTATGTACATTCTGTGTTATTATTGATTTGACTATGATAGCAACGCAGATACATAATCGAAAATCCTTACATTATAATATTTATCATCATCATCAAGGGGGCTGACGCCGACGGGGGCGCATAGCCGCATCCACCCTTCGCTTCCACCTGCGAGGATCCCTCATGGCTAGACGCCAGGCAGGGACTCGGCCCATCTCTAGTTCTTCACAGCAGGTTTGGTCGCTCTGCCCAAGCCACGACTTCCTCGGTTGTCCCACAGGCCTCCTCCACCAAGGGTTGTCTCGAACAGAGACGACCTGATGGCAGCCAGGACAGCATTTAACCCCCGTGCCATAGGTTCACCACCAGCCTTTAATAGTTCAGCTGGTATGCCGCAGATACCTGCTGCTTTACCACTCTTTAGCTTGGAAATCGCCCCCCTAACTTCATTTAGAGAGGGATAATATTTATCATTATAATCATTGTCATTGTAAAACTCCCCGTTCGTCTTATCATTAGCCTCATTATTATCATTAACCTTATAAATTTCTTATCAGTATCAAAATCATCATTATCATTGCTATATCATTCTTATCATTAGTAGTAGTATGTTTAGTTACCTTTCTTTATCGTCATAACCGTCATTATCTTTATGAAAAATGCATGGGGGGAAATAACCTGAGAAAAAGCCTGTTTTTATTATTATTATTAAACAAACTTACGGAAAGGAATCGACTAACACAAAAAAGATAAATACATAAACAAACAAGTAAAGAAATAAGATATATATAATCAAACAAGTAAACTAGATAAATAAAAAAGTGTTTTTTTTAGGAATAATTATTTCAGCTGCATCATTTTCTTCCAAGTCTCTGTGGTGTAACGGTCAACGCAGCCGCCTCCAAAGCGGGCATTCCGGGTTCGATTCCCGGCGGAGGCAAACACACATACACTTTTATTTAATTAACTATCTTTTCTAGATGATTGTTTACCTCATGATGTTGATTTTTCTAAAATGGCTTGGCATTTTAATCATTATTGTTATTGGTGTTATTCCTAATATGGGTAATTATAATAATAATGATAAAAATAATTATTAAAATAATGAAATGTATTATCATGTAAAGTTTATTTTGACTAAATTAATGGATATGGGATGTAGGCTTCCATATAACGGCGATTTCTTGACTTCTTCACGAGCTGGTCACAATGATTTTCTATGTATTGTAATTATAAATTCTAAAGTATAAAAGTACGTACGCTTCTTCCGTAAACGATTTTAGTCTAGTTACATTGTTTTTATACAGCCAGGT
>NC_091567.1:17847410-17852410 GCF_042767895.1 Penaeus vannamei
ATACAGCCAGGTTAGTATCATACTCATAATGAATATAATTGTAAATTCATTAACATGTAACTTATAGTGTATTTTATTTGCAATATTGATTTTCATAATAATATAGACCTATTTAGCGTTAATTGCCCCAATGTAGATGTGATTGAAAAAGCGACGATCAAGTTCTTTCTGTTTTAAATACGAAATATAAGTAGACAACTTCAAATATTTTCGTGAGAAAAATTCTCTTCGTTTGACCTTTGCAGGTTCGGTTCGGTAAGGTTAGGTTTGGTTAGGTTCTTAAGTTAGGTTAGGTTTGGTTTGGTTAGGTTAAGTTAGGTTAGGTTTGGTTTGGTTAGGTTAAGATTAGTTTAGGGTTTGGTTTGGTTAGGTTAAGTTAGGTTAGTTTGGTTTGGTTAGGTTGTTATAGCTAGGGTTTGGTTTGGTTAGGTTAAGTTAGGCTAGGTTTATTTGGTTAGGTTGCTAGGTTAGGTTTGGTTTGGTTAGGCTAAGTTAGGGTTAGGTTTGGTTTGGTTAGGTTGCTAGGGTTAGGTTTGGCTTGGTTAGGTTGCTAGTTAGTTTGGTTTGGTTAGGTTGCTAGGTTAGGTTTGGTTTGGTTAGGTTAGTTAGGTTAGGCTTGGCTTGAAGAAGGTTAGGTTAGGTTTGGTTTGGTTAGGTTGCTTAGGTTAGCTTCTGGCTTGGTTAGGTTGCTAGGGTCAGGTTTGGTTTGGTTAGAAGGTTAGGTTTGGTTTGGTTAGGTTAAGTTAGGCTTAGGCTTTGGTTTGGTTAGGTTAAGTTAGGTTAGGCTTTGGTTTGTTTAGGTTAAGTTAGGTTAGGTTTGGAATGGTTAGGTTAAGGTTAGGTTAGGGTTTGGTTTGGTGAAGTTGTTAGTTAGGTTAGGTTAGGTTTTGTTTGGATAAGTTTGGTTAGGTTTTGTTTGGTTGAGTTGAGTTGCTTGAGTTGTTAGGCCTAAACAAATGCGTGCTCTCCAAGAAAAGAAAATCATCGCGTAGAAACGGACTCTATATTCCTATAACCACTTGCCTTTATTTAATTACATTTTCGCGATGCTTACCTTCCATCTTCTTCTTATGTCAACATGCAAGTATTAAAATCTCGTTATAAACTAAAGGTAAAAAGATATCCAACGTCAACGGATAAACGTATGAATGAATAAACCTTCACTGAAATTATTTTAGTGCTTTAAGGATCCATTCTTTAGAGTCACACCATATGAGGAGAGGCTAGATGGCATTTCTTGATGAAGGCTAACAGCATATATATATGTATGTATATATATATATATATATATATATATATATATATATATATATATAGAGATGAGAGAGAGAGAGAGAGAGAGAGAGCAGAGAGAGAGAGAGAGAGAGAGAGAGAGTAGAAAGAGAGAGAGAGAATGTATGTATATTCTATATTATTGTTGGTATGACTACTATGATAGCAACAAAGATACATAATCTAGAATCACTAGATTATGATTATCATAATTATAATCATTATTGTTATTATTGTGAATTATTGTTATTATTAGACATTATTATTATCAACCCTATAAATTCCTTTATCTAGTATCCAATGATCATCATTATCACTTGCTATATTATATTTATCATTATTTGTAGCATGTGGCATTTGTTTATCATCATAAAAACCATTATCATTATAGAAAATACATGGGAGAAAATAACATATTAATAATAAAAAGCCTGTTTCCGTAATATTATTTTTATATAAACTACGGAAAGAAATTGACCAACAAAAGGGAAATAGATATATGGATGAATATATGGATAAAGAAATAAATAAAATATATAGTAGTAAAAAATAAAACAATCAAATAATGAAATAAAATTCTCTGGTGAATAATTATTTTCTGCTGCGTCATGATCATTCCAAGTCTCTGTGGTGCAACGGCATCAACGCAGCCGCCTCCAAAGCGGGCATTCCGGGTTCGAGTCTCCGATTCTGCGGAGGCAAACACACATTGCTACACTTTTATTTAGCGATTAATTATCTTTTCTATATGATTGTTTACCACCTATTATGATAATGAGGATGATTTCAGTCACATAATGGCTTGGCATTTTCAATAGTCAGGTTTATTGTTACTGGTGACATTTGTTATTCCTAAGTATGATGAGATGATAATTATGAAATTAATAATGATAATGATAATGATGATATTGATTAATAACGAAATATATTTCTTTTATTATATAAAGTCATCTTTTGACTATAACTAAAGTGTGCTATATGGGATGTAGGCTTACATATAACGGCGATTTCTTGATTTCTACACGAGCTGAAATCACAATTGATTTTCTGTTTATTGTAATTACGAGTTTTTTAAAGTATACAAGTATGCATTAGCGCGTTTCTTCCGTAAATGATTTCAGTCTAGTTACATTGCTTTTATTATACAGCCAGAGTTAGTATCTTACTCATGATGAATGTAACTTAATTGTTTGTAAATATAGACATCATTGATTTATAAGTTATAGTCTATTTTATTGGCAATACTGATAAGACTCCACGGTGTTAAAGGCCCCTGTGTAGATGCGGTTGACGAAGTGACAGTCAGTTCTTTTAGATTTAAAGACGAAGTATGCGTTGACTAGATTATATTTTCTCGCGTTGAGGAACACTTTTCATTCTTAATATATTATTGAGTGCCCACCTCTTAGAAACTCTCCACCTTTATCTCTCTCTCTCTATCTCTCATTTTCTCGTTTTCTCTCTTTATCTGTCATCAAGATGGTGTGGACTAGATTTTATTGTTTCCGGTGGGAATAGATACTGTGTTCACTTTTATTTCCAATGTCAGTTTGTCTTTCTTAGGCAATTAATCTGCTTATATTTGTGATTACCTCTCTTCACCCTTCTACAACCCCCACTCTCTCTCAGTCTCTCTACCCCTCTCTCTCTCTATCTATTTTCCTCTTTTCTTCTTCTCTCTCTCTCTCCATATCTGACTAATGTTATAACCATAGTTAAAATCTAATTAAAATCTTAATGCGTTACATTTGTAGGGATTTCTAACCTTCATTTGATATGTTTGTTATTTATTGAATTACATATTCACGCTACTTATCTTTTACTCTCTTATGTCGCCATGCAAGTATTAGAATCGTTAAGAACTCAAGGTCAAAAATATCCAACGTCGACGGATAAAAGTATAAAAAATAAAAGTTCATTTAAATAACTTTCGTATTCTGATGAGCACTGTAGAGTTACACCATAACATAGTATTTATGCATAATGGATAACTGCAGATAAAGAGAGAGAGAGAGAGAGAGAGAGAGAGAGAGAGAGAGAGAGAGAGAGAGAGAGAGAGAGAGAGACAAAGAGAAAGATCGAGCGAGCCAGAAAGAGAGAGAGAGAAAGAGATAGATACAGAGAGAGATGTGGTGTAACAAGCAATACCGGCCTGACTCCCCGGCGGCGACAAACACATGTTTTTAAAGTAAATAGAAGTATGTAGGTTTCTTTCGTAAACGAGTCATTAATATTTAAATTATAGTGTATCTTACTGGCAATCAGAATTTTGATAAAGATATAGGCCTACTTAATGTTAAAGGCCCCTGTGTAGATGTGGTTGACTAAGCGACAATCATTTCTCTCAGTTTTTGATGAAATATACGTTGACTAGATGATATTTTTTCGTGTTGAGAAAGAGTTTCAATTATTAATATATGTTTGTCTGTCCACCTCTTTCAAACTCTCCACCCTTTATCTCCCTCTCTAATTCTTTTATCTTTCCTTTCGTTCTCTCTCTTTCTTTAATATGATATAGTCTAGATTTTATTGTTTGTGGTGGAAGTAGATACTGTATTCAGTTTTATTTCCAATGTCATTGTATGTGTTTGTGTCTGTCTCCCCCTTTCTCTCCATCTCTTTCTTTCTACTTTCCTCCATACCCTCCTTTATCCCCTTCGCACACACTCATTCTCTATCTCCCTCAGTTTCACAACTTTTCTCTGTCTGTTTGTGTGCCTGTTTCTCTTCTCTCTCTCCTTTCTTCTTCTCTCTCTCTCTTCTCTTCTCTTCCCTTCTCTCCTTTTTTCTCTCTCTCTCTCTCGCACACTCATCTCTATCTCCTCGTTTCACATCTTTCTCATTCGTCTAGGCGCTTTTTCTTTCTCTCTCTTCTCTTCTCTTCTTCTTCTCTTTTCCTCTCTCTCTGTTCTCTCTCTGTTCTGTCTCTCCTCTCTCACCTTCTGGCTCTCTCTTTCTCGCCTTTTTTTACCTTCTCTTCTTCTTCTTCTTTCTTCTTTCTTTCTTCTTCTTCTTCTTCTTTCTTCTTCTTTCTTTCTCTCTCTCTCTCTCTGTCTCTCTTTTCCCAATCGACCAATGGTATAAACGCAGTTAAAATCTATTCGTGGACTTAAATCCTTAATGCGTTACATTTCTAACCTTCATTTGGTACATTTGTTGTTTATTTAATTACATTTTCACGATGCTTATCTTTCATTTTCTTATATCAGCATGCAAGTATTGGAATCGTTATAAACTCAAGGTCAAAAACATCTAACGTCAACAGATATAAGAATGAATGGATAAAAAAGTAAATTGAAATTATTTTCGTAGTCTGAGGAACACTGCACTAGAGTCACACCGTAACAGGCTGGATAGCATTTCTTGATAAAGGCTAACAGTAGATAAAGAGATAGAGAGAGAGAGAGAGAGAGAGAGAGAGAGAGAGAGAGAGAGAGAGAGAGAGATAGAGAGAGAGAGAGAGAGAGAGAGAGAGAGAGGGCGATTCAGTATTATTGTTATCAATGATGTATGTTTATTCTATATAATTGTCGATTTGACTACTATGGTAGCAATAGAGATACATAATCCGAAATCTATACATTATAATATTTATCATTATAGTCATTGTTATTGTGAAAACTCGTGGCATTTCTTTATCGCCATTACTATTATCATCATTATAAAAAATGGGGGGAAATTACCTAATGAAAAAGCATTTCCAATATTATCATTATACAAACTTATGG
>NC_091567.1:17857410-17859906 GCF_042767895.1 Penaeus vannamei
AGGCAAATAAAGATACATAATCTAAAATCACTAGATTATGATTATCATAATTATAATCATTATTGTTATTGTGAATTATTGTTATTATTAGACAGTATTATTATCAACCCTATAAATTCCTTATCAGTATCAATATCATCATTATCACTGCTATATTATATTTATCATTATTTGTAGCATGTGGCATTTGTTTATCATCATAAAAACCATTATCATTATAGAAAATACATGGGAGAAAATAACATAATAATAAAAAGCCTGTTTCCAATATTATTTTTATATAAACTACGGAAAGAAATTGACCAACAAAAGGGAAATAGATATATGGATGAATATATGGATAAAGAAATAAATAAAATATATATAGTAAAAAAATAAACAATCAAAAAATTAAATAAAAAAATCTCTCTGTGAATAACTATTTCTGCTGCGTCATGTCCTTCCAAGTCTCTGTGGTGCAACGGTCAACGCAGCCGCCTCCAAAGCGGGCATTCCGGGTTCGATTCCCGGCGGAGGCAAACACACATACACTTTTATTTAGTTATTTATTATTTTCATATGATTGTTCACCTTATTATGATAATGAGGATGATTTCAGTCACATAACTTGTCATTATAATAATTATTGTTACTGGTGTTGTTATTCCTAGTATAGATGATAATGATAATGAAATTAATAATGATAATGATGATGATGATATTGACTAAAACGAAATATATTTTCATTATATAAAGTCATCTTTTGACTAAACTAAAGTGTTATGGGATGTAGGCTTACATATAACGGCGATTTCTTGATTTCTACACGAGCTGAAATCACAATTATTTTCTGTTTATTGTAATTACGAGTTTTAAAGTATACAAGTATGTACGTTTCTTCCGTAAATGATTGCAGTCTTGTTACGTTGTTTTTATTCAGCCAGGTTAGTATCTTACTCATGATGAATGTAATTGTTTGTAAATATAGACATAATTGATTTATAAGTTGTAGTCTATTTTATTGGCAACAAGAATTTTTACAATAAAATACGCCTACTTAGCGTCCAGTGTAGATGTTGACTGGTTAAGCGACGATCAGTTCTTTTAGTTTTAGAGACGAAATATACTTAGACCTCCCTGATTATGCTTTTTCGTGTTGAGAAGCACTTTCAGCTCTTAATCTCAATGCGTGTCCACCTCTTTCAATTTATCCACCTTTGTCTTCCTTTCTTTCTGTATCTCTCATTTTCTCGTTCTCTCTCTCTCTCTATCTGGGTGTGAAAAATATAATATGGACAATTTGGACTAGATGCCGTGTTCGCTTTTATTTCCAGTGCCACTATGTGTCAGGAGTGTGTTCTCCTACCCCTTCTTCTCTTCCATCTGTCTTCACTTCTCCATCCCTCCTGTCTCGGTCTCTGGTCTGTCTCTCTGTCTGTCTGTCTCTCTCTCTCTTTCTCTTCTCTCTCTCTTTCTCTTCACTCTCACTCCTCTCACTTTCTCTCTCTCTCTCTCTCTCTCTCTCTCTCTCTCTCTATATATATATATATATATATATATATATATATATATATATATATATATATAAATGTATATATATAAATCTGCCTCTCTCTTTCTCTTCTCTCTTTCTCTCTCTCTCTCTCTCTCTCTCTCTCTCTCTCTCTCTCTCTCTCTCTCTCTCTCTCTCTCTCTCTCTCTCTTTTTCTTTCTCCCCCATATCTGACTAATGTTATAACCATGGTTAAAATCTATTCGTTACATTTGTCAGGATTTCTAACCTTCACTTGATACGTTTATTTATCTAATTACATTTTCATTATGCTTATCTTTCGTTCTCTTATTTCAACATGCAAGTATTAAAATCGTTATAAAACTCAGGGTCAAAAGGAACCAACGTCAACGGATAAAAGTATGAATGAATAAAGGTTCAATCCAATTATTTTCATAGTCTGAGGAACACTGCTCTAGACCACACCATGAGAGACCGGATAGCATTTCTTGATAAATGCCAACAGCATATAGAGAGAGAGAGAATTGGATAGATAGATAGATAAAGAGAGAGAGAATTAGATAGGCA
Organism: Penaeus vannamei; assembly: GCF_042767895.1. Taxonomy (NCBI): domain Eukaryota; kingdom Metazoa; phylum Arthropoda; class Malacostraca; order Decapoda; family Penaeidae; genus Penaeus; species Penaeus vannamei. The sequence continues at coordinate 17,859,470 of NC_091567.1, forward strand.
GATCGATAGATAATTAGATAGATAGATAGATAGAGAGAGAGAGAGAGAGAGAGAGAGAGAGAGAGGGCAATTCAATATTATTGTTATGAATGATGTATGTTTTTTTTGTTTTTGTATTAATGTTCATTTGACTACTAGACTAGCAACACAGATACATGATCTGAAATCATTATATTATATTTTTCATCATTATAATCATTGTTGTTATTGTGACAACTCGTTCGTCTTATTATTAGACATTATTATCATCAACCTTATAGATTCCTTATCAGTATCAAAATCATCATCATTGCTATATCAGTTGTATCATAAGTTGTAGTATGATTAGTGACATTTCTTTATCGCCATAACTATTATTATCATTATAAAAAAGAGAGAGAGAAAAAAAAGGGGGGATAACCTAATCAGAAAAAGCCGGTATCCAATGTTATCACTGA
>NC_091567.1:17860406-17867906 GCF_042767895.1 Penaeus vannamei
TAATTGTTGATTTGATTATACTATGGTAGCAACTCAGTTACATAATCCAAAATCATATTATAACATTTATCACATCATAATCACCGTCATTGTAAAACCCTCGTTCGGCTTATAGTGGAGCATTAGAATTATTGTCAACCTTATAAATTCCTTATCAGTATCAAAATCATGATTTTCATTGCTATATCAGTTTTATCGTTAGTTGTAGTATGCTCAGTGGCATTTCTTTATCGCCATAAGTATCATTATCATTATAAACAAGCCCCATGGGGGAAATAATCTAAAACCGGTATCCAATGTTATCATTATATAAACTTGCGGGAAAGAGTTGACTAACAAAGAGAATAGATGAATAAATAGATGAACAAATAAGATATATGCCATCAAACAAATTTGTAATTTACAAAATAAAAAAATCACCTTCTATGGGTGAGTACTTCTGTTGCAAGTATGTTTAGTAGTATGTTTAGTTGTCTTTCTTTATCGTCATAACCGTCATTATCTTTATGAAAAATGCATGAAATAAACCTGAAAAAGCCTGTTTTTAATATTATTATTATTCTTACGGAAAGGAATCGACTAATAAGAAAAATAGATAAATATATAAACGAAAGAAACGAATATATAATCAAACAAATAAACTAGACAAACAAAAAAAATGGTCTTTTTATGAATAACTATTTCAGCTGCGTATTTCCTTTCCAAGTCTCTGTGGTGTAACGGTCAACATGAGCCGCCTCTAAAGCAGGAATTCCCCGGGTTTCGAGTCCCGGCTGAGGCTAACATTCATACATTTTATTTAATTATCTATCATTTCTAGATGATTGTTTACCTTATTAAAGATATTGATGATGAATTTACTAACATACCTTGTCATTATATCATCATTGTTATTGGCGTTGTTATTCCTAATATGGATAATGATAATAATAATAATAATAATAATAATGATGATAATAATAATAATAATAATAATAATAATAATAATAATAATAATAATAATAATAATAATAATAATAATAATAATAATAATAATGATAAATGATTATCAAAGTGATAAAATATATCAATTAGATACACTATTATGTTATAGGGATGTAGGCTTACATATAACGGCGTTCTTGATTTCTACACGAGCTGAAGTGTAATGATTTTCTGTTTATTATTTTTTAAGTATATAAGTATGTACGTTTCTTCCGTAAATGATTTCAGTCTTGTTACATTGTTTTTATACAGTATCTATATAATGAGAATATAATTGTAAATTCATTTAACATGTAAGTTATAGTGTATTTTATTTGCAATATTGATTTTCATAATAATATAGACCTATTTAGCGTTAATCGCCCCAATGTAGATGTGATTGATAAGCGACGATCAGTTCTCTAATTTTAAATACGAAATATAAGTAGACAACTTCTGAAATATTTTCGTGAGAAAAATATTTGACCTTGGTTCAAGGATTTCGGTAAGGTTAAGTTTGGTTAGGTTAGTTAGGTTTAGGTTTGGTTAGGTTAGGTTAAGTTAGGTTAGGTTTGGTTTGGTTAGGTTAAGTTAGGTTAGGTTTGGGTTTTGGTTAGGTTAAGTTAGGTTAGGTTTGGTTTGGTTAGGTTAAGTTAGGTTAGGTTTGGTTTGGTTAGGTTAAGTTAGGTTAGGTTTGGTTTGGTTAGGTTAAGTTAGGTTAGGTTTGGTTTGGTTAGGTTAAGTTAGGTTGGTTTTAGTTTGGTTGGATTAAAGTTGGGTTAGGTTTGGTTAGGTTAAGTTAGGTTAGGTTTGGTTTTGGTTAGGTTAGTTAGGTTGGTTTGGTTTGGTTAGGTTAAGTTAGGTTAGGTTTGGTTTGGTTAGGTTAAGTTAGGTTAGGTTTGGTTTGGTTGAGTTGAGTTGTTGAGTTGTTAGCCTAAACAAATGCGTGCCTCCAAGAAGAAAATCATCGCGTAGAAACGGACTCCATTTCTATAACCCCTTGCCTTTATTTAATGACATTTTCACTTGATGCTTACCCTTCATTCTCTTATGTCAACATGCAAGTATTAAAATCGTTATAAACTAAAGGTAAGATAATCCAACGTCAACGGATAAACGTATGAATAGAATAAACCTTCACTGAAATTATTTTAGTGCTTTAAGGATCCATTCTTTAGAGTCACACCATGAGAGGCTAGATGGCATTTTCTTGATGAAAAAATTTTTAACAGCATATATGTATATGTATATATATATATATATATATATATATATATATATATATATATATATATATAGAGAGAGAGAGAGAGAGAGAGAGAGAGAGAGAGAGAGAAAGAAAGAGAGAGAATGTATGTATATTCTATATTATTGTTGGTATGACTACTATGATAGCAACAAAGATACATAATCTAAAATCACTAGATTATGATTATCATAATTATAATCATTATTGTTATTGTGAATTATTAGTATTAGTAGACATTATTATTATCAACCCTATAAATTCCTTATCCAGTATCAATATCATCATTATCACTGCTATATTATGGCTATCGCTGCATTATTTGTAGCATGTGGCATTTGTTTATCATCATAAAAATCACTATCATTATAGAAAATACATGGGAGAAAATAACATAATAATAAAAAGCCTGTTTCCAATATTATTTTTATATAAACTACGGAAAGAAATTGACCAACAAAAGGAAGTAAAGATATATGGATGAATATATGGATAAAGAAATAAATAAAATATATATAGTAGAGAAAAATAAACAATCAAATAATGAAATAAAAAATCTCTCTGTGAATAACTATTTCTGCTGCGTCATGTTTCCCTTCAAGTCTCCGTGGTGCAACGGTCCAACGCAGCCGCCTCCAAAGCCATTCCGGAGTTCGAGTCAGCGGAGGCAAACACACATACACTTTTATTTAATTAACTATCTTTTCTAGATGATTGTTCACCTTATTATGATGATAATGAGGATGATTTCAGTCACATAACTTGTCATTATAATAATTATTGTTACTAGTGTTATTATTTATTATAGATGATAATGATAATGAAATTAATAATGATAATGATAATGATGATAGTGACAAAAACGAAATATATTTTTTCATTATATAAAGTCATCTTTTGACTAAACTAAAGTGTTATGGGATGGCAAACACATATAACGGCGATTTCTTGATTTCTACACGGACTGAAATCACAATTATTTTCTGTTTAGTGTAATTACGAGTTTTTAAAATATACAAGTATGTACGTTTCTTCCGTAAATGATTTCAGTCTTATTTACGTTGTTTTTATTCAACCAGGTAGTATCTTACTCATGATGAATGTAATTGTTTGTCAAATATAGACATAATTGATTTATAGTTATAGTCTATTTTATTGGCAATAAGAATTCTTACAATAAAATACGCCTATAGCGTCCAGTGTAGATGTTGACTATTTATTTATTTTTGTTATAAGCGACGATCAGTTCTTTTTAGTTTAGAGACGAAATATACTTAGACCTGCCTGATTATGCTTTTCTGTGTTTGAGAAACACTTTCAGTTCTTAATCTCAATGCGTGTCCACCTCTTTCAATTTCTCCACCTTTGTCTTCCTTTCTTTCTGTATCTCTCATTTTCTCGTTCTCTCTCTCTCTATCTGGGTGTGAAAAATATAATATGGACAATTTGGACTAGATGCCGTGTTCGCTTTTATTTCCAGTGCCACTATGTGTTTGTGAGTTTGTCTCTCCTACCCCTTCTTTCTCTCCATCTGTCTTTCACTTCTCCATCCCCTCTCTGTCTCTGTCTCGCTCTCGGTCTGTCTCTCTCTCTGTCTGTCTCTCTCTCTCTCTCTCTCTTTCTCTCACTCTCACTCTCACTTTCTTTCTCTTTCTCTCTCTCTCTCTCTCTCTCTCTCACTCATTCTCTCTCTCTCTCTATATATATACATATATATATATATATATATATATATATATATATATATATATATAAATGTATATATATATAAATCTGACTCTCTTCTCTCTTCTCTCTTCTCTTCTCTTCTCTCTCTCTCTCTCTCTCTCTCTCTCTCTCTCTCTCTCTCTCTCTCTCTCTCTCTCTCTCTCTCTCTCTCTCTCTCTCTCTCTTTTTCTTTCTCCCCCATATCTGACTAATGTTATAACCAAGGTTAAAATCTATTGGTTACATTTGTCAGGATTTCTAACCTTCACTTGATACGTTTATTTATCTAATTACATTTTCATTATGCTTATCTTTCGTTCTCTTATTTCACCATGCAAGTATGAAAATCGTTATAAAACTCAGGGTCAAAAGGAACCAACGTCAACGGATAAAAGTATGAATGAATAAAGGTTCAATCAAATTATTTTCATAGTCTGAGGAACGCTGCTCTAGACCACACCATGAGAGACCGGATAGCATTTCTTGATAAATGCCAACAGCATATAAAGGGAGAGAGAATTGGATAGATAGATAGATAAAGAGAGAGAGAATTAGATAGGCAGATCGATAGATAATTAGATAGATAGATAGAGAGAGAGAGAATTAGATAGGCAGATCGATAGATAATTAGATAGATAGATAGAGAGAGAGAATTAGATAGGCAGATCGATAGATAATTAGATAGATAGATAGAGAGAGAGAGAATTAGATAGGCAGATCGATAGATAATTTGATAGATAACTAGAGAGAGAGAGAGAGAGAGGGCAATTCAATATTATTGTTATGAATGATGTATGTTTTTTTTTTTTTTTATTAATGTTCATTTGACTACTAGACTAGCAACACAGATACATGATCTGAAATCATTATATTATATTTTTCATCATTATAATCATTGTTGTTATTGTGACAACTCGTTCGTCTTATTATTAGACATTATTATCATCAACCTTATAGATTCCTTATCAGTATCAAAATCATCATCATTGCTATATCAGTTGTATCATAAGTTGTAGTATGATAAGTGACATTTCTTTATCGCCATAACTATTATTATCATTATAAAAAAGAGAGAGAAAAAAAAGGGGGGGATAACCTAATCAGAAAAAGCCGGTACCAATGTTATCACTGTACAAACCTACCGTGGAGTTGACTAACAAAGAAAATAGATGAATAAATAGATAAAGAAATAAACAAATAAAATATAAGAAACAACTAAGCAATAAAAAAAAAATCTTTCTCTGTATAACTCTTTCTGTTACCCTTTTGTCTCTACGTCTCTGTGGTGTAACGGTTATCGCAGCCGCCTCCAAAGCGGGAATTCCGGGTTCGATTCCCGGCGGAGATAAACAATCATGACTTTTGATTGAATTATCTAGTTTCTTCATGATTGTTTACCTTATTAAGATAATGATGATGAATTTGCTAACATAGCTTGTTATTATAATCATTATTGCCATTGGTGTTGTTATTCCTAATATGGATAATAATGGTAATAATGATGATAATGATAATGATAATGATAATCATTATCATTATCATTATCATTATCATTATCATTATTGTTACCATTATTATCCATATGATAATGATAATGATAATAATGATAATAATAAATGATCATGGAAATGATGAAATATCATATAAAATCATTTCAATACAGTGAACCCTCGTTTTTCGCGGGAGTTACGTTCCAAAGAGAACCCGTGATAGGCGAAATCCGTGAAGTAGTAACCTTTATTTTTCATTATACAATGAAAGACTCGACAATACATTGAAACCAAAGAACAAAACCTTTTTACAGGCCCAAGCATTTGTTTAACAAATAAAGTACTGAATAAACGTTTATTACAAATAACTACTGTACTGTAAAATATTAATTTTAATCATCAATACGAACTGAAGGCTTCATGGGTTTTAGAGAAAATTTGGCAGGCTGTTTTACGACCATGTACATATTAAACCGTAACGTTATTGACACAGGTAGAGAAGAAACGGAGAGACTGTTTAGCCAATCAGAATGCAGAACACAATGCACAATGCAATTCCGTGAAGCAGCGAGAACGCAGATGAACCGCGTTATAGCGAAGGGTTCACTGTACACTAATGTGTTAGCCGATGTAGGCGCCACGTACAACGAGCTGAAGTCACAATGATTTTACTGTTTATTGTTTTAAAGTTTACAAGTATGTACGGGGTTTTCTTCCGTAAATGATTTCAGTCTTGTTGTGTTTTTATACAGCCAGGTTGATATCATACTCATGATGAATATAATTGTTTGAAAATATTGACATCATGAATATGTGTTATAGTACATTTTATTAGCAATATTGATTTTCATAATGATATAGACCTATTTAGTGTTAAAGGCACCTATGTAGATGTGACTGACTAAGCGACAATCAGTTCTTTTAGTTTTAAAGACGAAATATACGTAGGCTAGATTATATGTTTTCGTGTTGAGAAACTTTCAATTCTTAATATATCATTGCGTGTCCACCTCTTTCAAACTCTCCACATTTATCTCCCTTTCTCTATCTCTATATCTCTCGTTTTCTCATTTTCTCTCTTTCTCTATCGGTGTGATCAACATGATTTGGGCTACATTCTATTGCTTGCGGTGGGAATAGATACCGTGTTAACTTTTATTTCCAATGTCATTGTGTCTTTCTCAGTAAATCAATCTGTATGTTTGTGATTGCCGTTCTTTACCCCCGCCCACCCCCTCTTTCTCTCAATCTCTTGTTCTTTACACTTCTACTCCCCTCATCCCCCCCCCCCCTTTCTCTCTCTCTCTCTCCCTCCCCATCTCTGAGTAATGTTATGACCCTAGTTAAAATCTATTCGTGGAATTTAATTCTTAATGCGTTACATTTCTAACCTTCATTTGATACATTTGTTATTTATTGAATTATATTTTCACTATGCTTATCTTTCGTTCTCTTAATAACCAACGTCAACGGATAAAAGTATGAATGAATGAAAAAAGGTTCACTGAAATAATTTTCGTAGTCTCAGGATCACTTCTCTAGTCACACCATTACAGGCTGGATATCATTTCTTGATAAAAGGTAACAGCAGTTAAAAATAGAAAGAGATAGACAGATGTATAGATAGAGAGAGAGAGCAATAGAGAACGGGAGAGAGAGCAATAGAGAGCGAGGGAGAGAGAGAGAGAGAGGGCATTTAATTTTATTGTTATCAGTGACGTATGTACATTCTGTGTTATTAATGATTTGACTATGATAGCAACGCAGATACATAATCGAAATCCTTACATTATAATATTTATCATCATCATCATCATCATCAAGGGGGCTGACGCCGACGGGGGCGCATAGCCGCATCCACCCTTCGCTTCCACGTACGAGGATCCCTCATGGCTAGACGCCAGGCGAAGGACTCAAAACCGTCTCTAGTTCTTCACGGCAGGTTTGGTCGATCTGCCCAAGCCACGACTTCCTCGGTTGTCCCACAGGCCTCCTCCACCAAGGGTTGTCTCGAACAGAGACGACCTGATGGCAGCCAGGACAGCATTTAACCCCCGTGCCATAGGTTCACCACCAGCCTTTAATAGTTCAGCT
>NC_091567.1:17877906-17882906 GCF_042767895.1 Penaeus vannamei
ACTAGACAAACAAAAAAAATGGTCTTTTTATGAATAACTATTTCAGCTGCGTATTTCCTTTCCAAGTCTCTGTGGTGTAACGGTCAACGCAGCCGCCTCTAAAGCGGGAATTCCGGGTTCGAGTCCCGGCTGAGGCTAACATTCATACATTTTTATTTAATTATCTATCATTTCTAGATGATTGTTTACCTTATTAAGATAATGATGATGAATTTACTAACATACCTTGTCATTATATCATCATTGTTATTGGCGTTGTTATTCCTAATATGGATAATGATAATAATAATAATAATAATAATAATGATGATAATAATAATAATAATAATAATAATAATAATAATAATAATAATAATAATAATAATAATAATAATAATAATGATAAATGATTATCAAAGTGATAAAATATATCAATTGAATACACTAATGTGTTATGGGATGTAGGCTTACATATAACGGCGATTTCTTGATTTCTACACGAGCTGAAGTCACAATGATTTTCTGTTTATTGTTTTTAAGTATATAAGTATGTACGTTTCTTCCGTAAATGATTTCAGTCTTGTTACATTGTTTTTATACAGTATCATACTCATAATGAATATAATTGTAAATTCATTAACATGTAAGTTATAGTGTATTTTATTTGCAATATTGATTTTCATAATAATATAGACCTATTTAGCGTTAATCGCCCCAATGTAGATGTGATTGAGTAAGCGACGATCAGTTCTCTGTTTTAAATACGAAATATAAGTAGACAACTTCAAATATTTTCGTGAGAAAAACTCTGTTTGACCTTTGCAGGTTCGGTTCGGTAAGGTTAGGTTTGGTTAGGTTAAGTTAGGTTAGGTTTGGTTAGGTTAGGTTAAGTTAGGTTAGGTTTGGTTTGGTTAGGTTAAGTTAGGTTAGGTTTGGTTTGGTTAGGTTAAGTTAGGTTAGGTTTGGTTTGGTTAGGTTAAGTTAGGTTAGGTTTGGTTTGGTTAGGTTAAGTTAGGTTAGGTTTGGTTTGGTTAGGTTAAGTTAGGTTAGGTTTGGTTTGGTTAGGTTAAGTTAGGTTAGGTTTGGTTTGGTTAGGTTAAGTTAGGTTAGGTTTGGTTTGGTTAGGTTAAGTTAGGTTAGGTTTGGTTTGGTTAGGTTAAGTTAGGTTAGGTTTGGTTTGGTTGAGTTGAGTTGTTGAGTTGTTAGCCTAAACAAATGCGTGCCTCCAAGAAAGAAAATCATCGCGTAGAAACGGACTCATTTCTATAACCCTTGCCTTTATTTAATGACATTTTCGCGATGCTTACCTTCCATTCTCTTATGTCAACATGCAAGTATTAAAATCGTTATAAACTAAAGGTAAAAGATATCCAACGTCAACGGATAAACGTATGAATGAATAAACCTTCACTGAAATTATTTTAGTGCTTTAAGGATCCATTCTTTAGAGTCACACCATGAGAGGCTAGATGGCATTTCTTGATGAAGGCTAACAGCATATATGTATATGTATATATATATATATATATATATATATATATATATATATATATATATATAGAGAGAGAGAGAGAGAGAGAGAGAGAGAGAGAGAGAGAGAGAGAGAGAGAGAGAGAAAGAGAGAGAGAGAATGTATGTATATTCTATATTATTGTTGGTATGACTACTATGATAGCAACAAAGATACATAATCTAAAATCACTAGATTATGATTATCATAATTATAATCATTATTGTTATTGTGAATTATTGTTATTATTAGACATTATTATTATCAACCCTATAAATTCCTTATCAGTATCAATATCATCATTATCACTGCTATATTATATTTATCATTATTTGTAGCATGTGGCATTTGTTTATCATCATAAAAATCACTATCATTATAGAAAATACATGGGAGAAAATAACATAATAATAAAAAGCCTGTTTCCAATATTATTTTTATATAAACTACGGAAAGAAATTGACCAACAAAAGGGAAATAGATATATGGATGAATATATGGATAAAGAAATAAATAAAATATATATAGTAGAAAAATAAACAATCAAATAATGAAATAAAAAATCTCTCTGTGAATAACTATTTCTGCTGCGTCATGTCCTTCCAAGTCTCCGTGGTGCAACGGTCAACGCAGCCGCCTCCAAAGCGGGCATTCCGGGTTCGAGTCCCGGCGGAGGCAAACACACATACACTTTTATTTAATTAACTATCTTTTCTAGATGATTGTTCACCTTATTATGATAATGAGGATGATTTCAGTCACATAACTTGTCATTATAATAATTATTGTTACTGGTGTTGTTATTCCCAGTATAGATGATAATGATAATGAAATTAATAATGATAATGATAATGATGATATTGACAAAAACGAAATATATTTTCATTATATAAAGTCATCTTTTGACTAAACTAAAGTGTTATGGGATGTAGGCTTACATATAACGGCGATTTCTTGATTTCTACACGAGCTGAAATCACAATTATTTTCTGTTTAGTGTAATTACGAGTTTTAAAATATACAAGTATGTACGTTTCTTCCGTAAATGATTTCAGTCTTGTTACGTTGTTTTTATTCAGCCAGGTTAGTATCTTACTCATGATGAATGTAATTGTTTGTAAATATAGACATAATTGATTTATAGTTATAGTCTATTTTATTGGCAATAAGAATTCTTACAATAAAATACGCCTACTTAGCGTCCAGTGTAGATGTTGACTATTTATTTATTTTTTTATTATAAGCGACGATCAGTTCTTTTAGTTTTAGAGACGAAATATACTTAGACCTGCCTGATTATGCTTTTTCGTGTTGAGAAACACTTTCAGTTCTTAATCTCAATGCGTGTCCACCTCTTTCAATTTCTCCACCTTTGTCTTCCTTTCTTTCTGTATCTCTCATTTTCTCGTTCTCTCTCTCTCTCTATCTGGGTGTGAAAAATATAATATGGACAATTTGGACTAGATGCCGTGTTCGCTTTTATTTCCAGTGCCACTATGTGTTTGTGAGTTTGTCTCTCCTACCCCTTCTTTCTCTCCATCTGTCTTTCACTTCTCCATCCCCTCTCTGTCTCTGTCTCGCTCTCGGTCTGTCTCTCTCTCTGTCTGTCTGTCTCTCTCTCTCTCTCTTTCTCACTCTCACTCTCACTACTCTCTCTCTCTCTCTCTCTCTCTCTCTCTCTCTCTCTCTCTCTCTCTCTCTATATATATATATATATATATATATATATATATATATATATATATATATATATATATATATATATATATATAAATGTATATATATAAATCTGACTCTCTCTTCTCTCTTCTCTCTTCTCTTCTCTCTCTCTCTCTCTCTCTCTCTCTCTCTCTATATATATATATATATATATATATATATATATATATATATATATATATATAAATGTATATATATAAATCTGACTCTCTCTTATCTCTTCTCTCTTCTCTCTGTCTCTCTCTCTCTCTCTCTCTCTCTCTCTCTCTCTCTCTCTCTCTCTCTCTCTCTCTCTCTCTCTCTCTCTCTCTCTCTCTCTTTTTCTTTCTCCCCCATATCTGACTAATGTTATAACCAAGGTTAAAATCTATTGGTTACATTTGTCAGGATTTCTAACCTTCACTTGATACGTTTATTTATCTAATTACATTTTCATTATGCTTATCTTTCGTTCTCTTATTTCACCATGCAAGTATGAAAATCGTTATAAAACTCAGGGTCAAAAGGAACCAACGTCAACGGATAAAAGTATGAATGAATAAAGGTTCAATCAAATTATTTTCATAGTCTGAGGAACGCTGCTCTAGACCACACCATGAGAGACCGGATAGCATTTCTTGATAAATGCCAACAGCATATAAAGAGAGAGAGAATTGGATAGATAGATAGATAGAGAGAGAGAGAATTAGATAGGCAGATTGATAGATAATTAGATAGATAGATAGAGAGAGAGAGAGAGAGAGGGCAATTCAATATTATTGTTATGAATGATGTATGTTTTTTTTTCATTTATTAATGTTCATTTGACTACTAGACTAGCAACACAGATACATGATCTGAAATCATTATATTATATTTTTCATCATTATAATCATTGTTGTTATTGTGACAATTCGTTCGTCTTATTATTAGACATTATTATCATCAACCTTATAGATTCCTTATCAGTATCAAAATCATCATCATTGCTTTATCAGTTGTATCATAAGTTGTAGTATGATTAGTGACATTTCTTTATCGCCATAACTATTATTATCATTATAAAAAAGAGAGAGAGAAAAAAGGGGGGGATAACCTAATCAGAAAAAGCCGGTATCCAATGTTATCACTGTACAAACCTACCGTGGAGTTGACTAACAAAGAAAATAGATGAATAAATAGATAAATAAACAAATAAAATATAATAAACAACTAAGCAATAAACAAAAATTCTTTCTATGTATAACTCTTTCTGTTACCCTTTTGTCTCTACGTCTCTGTGGTGTAACGGTCAACGCAGCCGCCTCTAAAGCGGGAATTCCGGGTTCGATTCCCGGCGGAGGCAAACACACATACACTTTTATTTGCTTATTCATTATTTCTAGATAATTATAAACCTTATTAAAATAATGAAGATGATTATTCTAACATAGCTTGTCGTTACAATCATTATTGTCATTGGTGTTGTTATTCCTAATATAAATAATGATAATAATAATGATATGAATGATGATGATGAAAATGATGAAATATATTATCATGTAAAGTCATCTTTGGAATAAACTAATATGTTATGGATAAGGGATGTAGGCTTACATATAACGGCGCGTTCTTGATTTCTACACGAGCTGAAGTCACAATGATGTTCTGTTCATTGTTTTAAAGTATACAAGTACGTACGTTTCTTCCGTAAATGATTTCAGTCTTGTTACATTGTTTTTATACAGGCAGGTTAGCATCATACTCATGATGAATATAATTGTTTGTAAATATTGTAAGTTATAGTGTATTTTATTAGCAATGATTTTCATAA
>NC_091567.1:17902906-17905406 GCF_042767895.1 Penaeus vannamei
CCGTTATCATCGGTTTTATCTCTTATTATCGCTTTGTCTTTTTGTCTCTTTACGTTCGCCATTAGTTTGGATGTTGGTTTACTTGCCTGGTTTCGTTTGATTTTGAGTTTCTCTGTCTCTCTGTCTGCCTGGCTCTCCTTCTGTCCCTCTACTCTCTCTCTCTCTCTCTCTCTCTCTCTCTCTCTCTCTCTCTCTCTCTCTCTCTCTCTCTCTCTCTCTCTCTCTCTTTTCTTTCTTACTCTCTCCTCTCTCTCTCTCTCTTCTTTCTTGCTCTCTCTGTGTCTCTCTCTCTTTCTCTTTCTTTCTCTCTCTCTCTCTCTCTCTCTCTCTTTCCCTCTCCCTCTCCCTCTCTCTCTCTCTCTATTAATCTCGTATGTACGTGTATGCTGTGTCTCTCTTTCCCTCTCTCTATTCTTATTTACTGTATTTCTACTTTATCTGTTGCCGGTGTGATTCGGTGCGCAGTGGAGAGAAAGAGGAAGAGAAGAAGACAGAAAACGGGTAGGGGGGAGAGGTGATGAAGAGGAAGAAAGGAAATGGAGAGAATGTCAGAAAGAAGAAGAAGAAAAAAAGGAGAAAGGAGATAAATGAATATGTAGATAGACAGATAGAGTGGGAGGATACGATATCAATGAGAAGGAGAGAAATAAAAAAAAAGGAAAGGAGAAGGGAATGGGAGGTGGTGGAGGGGTGGGGGCGGGAGGGAGAGGACACCAAATCTACACATCTTTCTCTCAGACCTCGAGCTCTCCTTCCCCATTCTCTCCCCTCTCCTCTTCTCATCCCCCATACCCCCATTTCTCTTTCTGGTCCCTCCTTGCCTATTCCTCTTTATCCTCAGATCTTTTCCCTCCCTATCCTCCATTTCACTCTATCTTCCCCAAAACCCCCTTCTTCATCCTCCCTCTCCTTCATCCTCTCCATTTCTCCATTTCTCCATCCCCCCTTCTCTTCCCTTTCCTTCTCCGGCCCTGTTCTTTTCTTCTCTCTTTCTCCTTCCTTATCATTCTACCGCACCCCTACCTCTTTCTTCCTCTTACCTCCCATTCCTTCTTCCCCCATACGTCTCCCCCTCCATCCTTGCTCCCCTTTGCCCCTTCCCTCATCCTTCATCCTTCACCCTTCCCCCAAATCCCCTTTCTCCCCATTTCCTCTCTTTGGACACCGGCAAATCCAACACTTAATATATGACACTTGTTTCACGGACGATTATACATTCACATTGCACGGATTATGGCCCTTAATGGTTTCTCGAAAGGGTTGGTTGTCCCTTTATTGTGTTTGTGAAAGAAGATGGAAAGAGAAAAGTGATGATAACGTGGATAAGTGGGAAAGAAGGGTGTTTGAGTGCGCCAATGTACGTGTTTGCGTCTGTTTGCGCGTGTGAGACTGTGTGTGTATGTGTGTGTGTATATACAAATGGGCATTTCTATCCGTGTACATAGGTACTAAATATGTGTTTGCATTTATGAATGTCCAAATGAGTGTTTCTGCATGCGCATATATTGCTTTTGTATGGCAGCTTGTGCATACATTTGCTTGTACAAATACGTATCGTATATACAATTTTTTATTTGTTACTGTGAAATTTTGCGAAAGGGTGTGAGTTCTGCGAAAGGGTGTGAGTTCTGCGAAAGGGTGTGAGTTCTGCGAAAGGGTGTGAGTTCTGCGAAAGGGTGTGAGTTCTGCGAAAGGGTGTGAGTTCTGCGAAAGGGTGTGAGTTCTGCGAAAGGGTGTGAGTTCTGCGAAAGGGTGAGTTCTTATGAAAGGGTGAGTTCTGCGAAAGGGGTGCAGCCTTAAGAAGGGTGTGAGTTCTGCGAAAGGGTGTGAGTTCTGCGAAAGGGTGTGAGTTCTGCGAAAGGGTGTGAGTTCTGCGAAAGGGTGTGAGTTCTGCGAAAGGGTGTGAGTTCTGCGAAAGGGTGTGAGTTCTGCGAAAGGGTGTGAGTTCTGCGAAAGGGTGTGAGTTCTGCGAAAGGGTGTGAGTTCTGCGAAAGGGTGTGAGTTCTGCGAAAGGGTGTGAGTTCTGCGAAAGGGTGTGAGTTCTGCGAAAGGGTGTGAGTTCTGCGAAAGGGTGTGAGTTCTGCGAAAGGGTGTGAGTTCTGCGAAAGGGTGTGAGTTCTGCGAAAGGGTGTGAGTTCTGCGAAAGGGTGTGAGTTCTGCGAAAGGGTGTGAGTTCTGCGAAAGGGTGTGAGTTCTGCGAAAGGGTGTGAGTTCTGCGAAAGGGTGTGAGTTCTGCGAAAGGGTGTGAGTTCTGCGAAAGGGTGTGAGTTCTGCGAAAGGGTGTGAGTTCTGCGAAAGGGTGTGAGTTCGAGCTAGAAAAACAGGTCCGGGAAGCAAATGCAGAAGAGAAAAAACTTATTTGGAAACGGAAGCTAAAAGCGGATTTAGTGGGCGTGGACGAGGGGGGAGCTAGATTGGAGGGAGGGGGAGGAGCTAGAGTGGAGGGAGGGGGGGCGAGGACGGGAGTCCAGACTTTGGGGTTTTGGTGCAGGGTTGGGGG
>NC_091567.1:17910406-17912906 GCF_042767895.1 Penaeus vannamei
TAAGGCGAAATGTATTAGCTATTGTGGTGAATGAAAACTAAAAGCTAGGAAAAGGACGAAGCGCAATAAAAGCAAGGCAAATGAAATAAAAAGAAAAGAATTGAAATGCGATGAATAACCAAATGAAAAGATAGAATGATACGTAGAGAGAGGCAAGAGGAGAACAGAAACTTACAAGAAACAAAGGAGAATATAGATTGGTATAAACAAAACATAAACCGGAACAGAAACAAAAATATAAAAAGGAGATAGAAATGCAAAATTGGATGAAAAAAATAGAGATTAAAACAACGAATAATAATGATTAAAAAGACAGAAACATAAGGGGAGAAAATAACAAAAAATAACCAACACATACAAACAAAGAAAATTGAAAAAACAAACAAACACAAAAAGACAAGAGAATATGCGACAAAAGCAATAAAAGAAGGAAGAGAGGAAGAAGAGGAACATTTTTTCAAGACCAAATCGTATTTCTTTTGACGCGAAGAACACGGATTTGCCTCGAAGAACAAAACGTTCTTGAGCTCTGGCAATGTTCTGTAAAATATGAAGACATCAAAGAAAGTAATAAGAATGGAAGGCGGGGGAGAGGAAGATATGATAAAGAAAAGAATGACAAACCAGAAGATAACGAAGATGGAGATGGAGACGATGTGATAAAGTGTAAGTGAAGATGATGAAGAAGATCAGAAATAAGGTGAAGAAAATTAGGTAAACTAAACTAAACTAAAAGAAAGAAAAAAAAAAAGACGGAGGAAAATTATTAGATGCCGATGAAAAGGGAATTAAGAAGGGGATAATAATGATGAAGGAGTCAAAAGACAACAAAGAAAGAGGAGATAAAAGAGGTACATGATAACTTGTATCTGGCTGAAGGGAAGAAAATATTTACTCAAGACGTGAATTTTGTTTTTATTTCCATAATGCCTTTGATTTTTCCCGTGTTTTATTGTTCTTTCCCTTTCATCCTTTTCTTATTCTCCTCCTTTTGATTATTGCGTTCTTATTCTCTTCTCAAAACAACTCCCTTATCGTTTTTTTATAATTTTCTTTGTAATCCTTCTTATTTTTCGTCACCGTCTTCCATTTATAAACAAATGCAAGCAAATAACGATAAAATTTACCCACTCTCTTTATCTGTCTTTGTCTCAGTCCGTCTGTCTGTCTCTTTCTCTCTCTCTATCTCTCCCACCTCTCTCTCTTTCTCTTTTCTCGCTTCCCTGCCTCTGTCTCTTTCTATTTGTCTCTACCTCTCTCTCTCTATCTATCAATCTTTGTCTCTCGCCCCTCTTTTTCTTTCTATCTGCCTTCTTCCCTCCCCCTGTCTCTTTCTCTCTGTCTCTACCCCGCCTCCCCCCTCTCTCTTTCTCTGTCTGTCTTTGTTTCTCGCCCGTCTCTCTCTTCCTCTCCCTCTTCCCACTTCCTTCCCCCTGTCTCTTTCTCTCTGTCTCTGCCCCGCGTCTCTCTCTCTCCTCCTTTCTCCCCTTGCCTATCATCCTCAGTCCTATAACCATAAAGAAACAAACTCCCTTTTTTCCCCTTCTCCTTCGCGCCGCTATGTCCTGTCCTCGCCCTTACTTGCAAACAAATAAACCTACTTCCTCCCTCCGTTCCTGTCCTTGTCCCCAAAACAAACGCAAATAAACAAACCTCTTTCTCCAAAAAATCAAGCACCCATTCTTTCTTCTGTCAACTGTCGACCTGTCAACTCCCCCTCTCCCCTCCCCCAGCTCCCCCTCTCCCCTCCCCCGTGAGAGGTCTTCGCTCTCTTCCATTCCCCGATTTACACGTCTCCCTTCTTCTTCTTCTTCTCTACGTAAACACATGTAAACAAACTCCTCAATATCTCTCCCCTTATTCGTCTCAAGATAACCACAAGTAAACAACAATACCCCCCCCCCCTTTTCCCCCTCTTCACTCCAAAGTAAACACAAGTGAACACCACATTCGCCCATCCCCCTCTTCACCCCAAAATAAGCAGATAAACAAGTCCCTTCTCTCCCTCTTTCCCCTCATCACCCCAAGATAAACAAATAAGCAAGCCCCCTTATTCTCTCCCCTCCTCCTCCTTCTCCTCTTCTCCACAAAGAAAAGACAAGACAAATAAAACAAATACAGACGTCACCTTTGGCGACCTCCTCCCTCTTCAGCACAAGATAAACAATAATAAACCTCAGTGTCACCTGTATTCTCCTCCCTCTCTCCAAACCCTCCTCCTCCTCCTACCCTTCCCCTTGTCCTCTCTAAACTTCCCCTCCTCCCAACTCTTCCCCTCCTTCCTACCCTTCCCCTCCATCACACCCCTCACCCCGACCCCTTCCTCGCCATTACCCCTTCCTCAACCCCCCCCCCACGAAGACAAATAAGCAAACAGCCCCCCCTTCCGCCCCCCCCCCCCCCCCAGATGCACAGGTCAACCACACGTACATGCAGACAAGGCAACGGAGTGCACTATTAATGGGCCGCGCGGGTCGTGGTCTGAACCATGTATAATAGG
>NC_091567.1:17922906-17933027 GCF_042767895.1 Penaeus vannamei
AACGAAAAGAAGGTAAAATAAAGGAAAGAGGGAAGACAGGAAAAGTAAATAAAGAGAAAATAAGGGTGTGTGTGTGTTGGGGGGGGGGGGGGGTGGAACCTAAAAAGAAAACAAGAGAAAACAAGAGGAGAGAGAGGGATCGCGATTGGTAGAGGAGAGGAAAATGGATATAGAGACACCAGGTGAAAACAAGAGAAAGGGAAGAGGGAGTAAAAGGGGCAGAAAGGCAGAACGACTGCGAGAGAAAGAGAGACAGAGAGAGAGAGGGAGGGAGGGAGGGAGGGAGGGAGGGAGGGAGGGAGGGAGAGAGAGAGAGAGAGAGAGAGAGAGAGAGAGAGAGAGAGAGAGAGAGAGAGAGAGAGAGAGAGAGAGAGAGGGAGGGAGTGAGGGAGGGAGGGAGAGAGAGAGAGAGAGAGAGAGAGAGAGAGAGAGAGAGAGAGAGAGAGAGAGAGAGAGAGAGAGAGAGAGAGAGAGAGAGAGAAGGAAAGGAAAATAAAGGAGAGAGAAGAGAAGCTAAGAGAGAGAGAGAGAGAGAGAGAGAGAGAGAGAGAGAGAGAGAGAGAGAGAGAGAGAGAGAGAGAGAGAGAGAGAGAGAGAGAGAGAGAGAGAGAGAGAGAGAGAGAGAGAGAGAGAGAGAGAGAGAGAGAGAGAGAGAGAGAGAGAGAAAGACCAAATGAAAACGAGAGAACGGGAAGGAAGAAGGTGCTGATGGTGAGGGGGGGAGGGGGGGGCGTAGGAGCGTGAGGCGCACCTAAAGAACCTTCCGGAAGATCAGCACAAAGTGTGAGATTCCGCAAGTTTGTGATGAAGATGAATCGCGAATCGAGAGAGTCTGTCGTGAAAGTGCGCCGCCTCGTTGCCGCTCGCTTCTTCCGTGTAACTTTTTTTTTTTTTTGAAATTTGTTTGCTCTCATGTTTGGGTTGTGGTTATTATGTATCTTTTTATGTTTGTTTGTTTGTTCATGCATTATTGTGCTCTAATCCTTTTTTATTTGTTTACTTTCATGTTTAGGTTGTTTGGTTTGGTTTATTATGTGTTTGTTTATTCATGCATTATCGTTTTCTGATCCTTTATCTATTTGTTTATTTTCATGTTTGGGTTGTTTGGTTTGCGTTACGTTTATTATGTACCTTTCTCTGTTTTTGTTTATTCATGCATTCTCGTTTTCTAATCCTTTTTTATTCATTTACTTTCATGTTTGGGTTGTTTGGATTTGGTTGTTTGGTTTGTGGTTATTATGTACCTTCTTGTGTTTGTTTGTTTATTCATTCATTCTCGTTATCTGGTCTTTTTTGTTTGTTTATTTTCATGTTTTGGATGTTTGGTTTGTGGTTATTTTGTACCAGTAAGGTGGTCTTGGATGCTGCATCTCATCCTCTCCGCTCTCCCGCTCTGAATGCCGTGTTGGAGGATTGTCTCACGTGTCTCACCTCGGTTTTGGGTTGTTTTTCTCGATTTTATTTACTTTTATTCTTTTATTTTAGTCTCCCCTTTTTATTCTGTGTTTTCTCTGAGCATTTTTTTATGATTCAATAACGAGACATTATTATGTCCCTTTCATCATCTGCATTTATTCATTTTAGTTTTTTTTAACATTCAGTAAAGTTTTAAGGTCTCGTATTTACTTAGTTTTCATTTTAAGTTGTAGGGGGAGCATTTTTACGTACAGTGTTTATTCGTTCTTTTTAGTTATTGTATTTCTTTTTCTTGTGATTTCTATTTTATACTTTTAGTTTTAGTTTTGTTAATTCTTATGCGCCTTTTTAGCTTATTTATTGCAAGACTATATTTTGTAAAAGTGTTTGGCCTCTGACGTCACCGGGGCATTGAAAAAGGAAACCATAAACAGTACGAGTCGAGACGTCAACGAGTGTGTTTCGTTACTCTCCGAAACTTTGAACCACCGGCAGCGTCGCCATATTTGTTGAACCGAACACGGAGACGATCACGGAAGATAAATAAGTTAAGTACTGAGATCCTGATATTCTTTGCATAGGAGCTGGACGTGATCTTAAGAACATTTTTATTGAATAATTTGAACATCCTTTTATTTATTTATTTTTAAATGAAGGCTGGTTTGTTTCTCGCTGTTTTATTTGTAACTTTTAACATTTCAAAGTAGAAAGTCTGAGTGATCTTTCAGTTTGTTTTCCTGTTTCGGTGTCACCAGACTCGGGTTTTATACTGTCGTATTTTTTTTTCTTTTAGGTTTTAAGGGGTTTTAAGCCTTCAGCTCTGACGCCAGACTTGCTGGTTTTGTCTTTGTTATATGGTAAGGCCTTCAGCCAGGCTCTCCACTCTGGAAGTCTTTTCTTTTAGTTTTTGCATACGACAGTTAGTAATTTTAGGTGCCTTTAGCACATATTCTTTTACTTTTGTGTTTTTCTTAGATTACTTTTTAGTATGAATTTTACCATATGGTTAGGCTGAACGTCAGAAAGTGGTATTCACACTGGAACACCCCTATTAATGATTCAGTCTCCCCCCCATGCTACCACTTAAGGGGATTGAATTGACAGGGGTTAACCAGGTCTATTTACACCTGTATCCCCTGCCAGCGTCAAGGGAGGGCAGAATTCTAAGAGTGACGTGATGAACTGGGAGGGACCCCTGGGTTAGGCAGATCACACTGCAACGGTGGTTTTGGTGGCGTTTGCGGTGAGATGTTCCAGTGAACGCTCTTGATCAATCACTTTCTGATGTTGAGACGTCCAGCATTATTTTTTGTCATGCATGCTTTTAAGTAGTTGCTGGTGAGCCACTTCTTTTACTTTTGGTGTTTGTGTTTTATGTTTTGCTGTTTTTCCCTCTTTTACAGGTTTTTAGGGTATTTAGTTTTTACTTTTGGTAGTTTTTAGAGCTTGGCCTTTTTCTTTCAGCTTTTACCTTCTCTCTTTCTGAGTTAGATTCTTTTATTGCTAATCGCCAGCTCGCCTAGTTAGTTTTACTGTGGCTCACTTAGTGTAGGATGTTTTAATTTATTTTGTATTAACCCTTTTATCCCCAGCAAGTTCACTTTTGGTGGTGCAGTGTCTTTGTTTTGTGCAGTGCCTTTGTTTTGTGCAGCGTCTTTGCTTTGTGCAGCGTCTTTGCTTTGTGCAGCGTCTTTGCTTTGTGCAGCGTCTTTGCTTTGTGCAGCGTCTTTGCTTTGTGCAGCGTCTTTGCTTTGTGCAGCGTCTTTGCTTTGTGCTGTGTCTTTGCTTTGTGCCGTGGGTAATTGTTACCGAGCCCGACGCACCCTCCCAGGGACTAAGTTGCAAATGGAGGGGGGGTCCCCTCCCCCTCCCAAGGGGGGAGAGGGTCCTCGCAGACTAATTTCCTAAGGGGGGAGGGGGGGGATTAAGGGGAGAAAGCGAGTTCACGAAGCTCCATTGGGGGGGGATGCACGATCTCTATAACAATCTGTAAATGTCGAGATAAAATAAATAACACTTAAACATCAATAAAAACTTTAATTATATGAAATACGATCATAAATTTATGTTCCGACAACAATAGAAAGGCCGTATAATCAGAAAGACGAAACAAACTTTGTCCGACGGACAGCGATTGAAATACCGCCAAAGTTAACAAGCGAAAAACGCATTGCGTAAAAAGTCGATATCCGAGATTTATAATTTTTTATTTATGTTATCATGCGATCCAAAATAACGAAAACATAACACATACAATTATCCCACCCCCCGCTTATCCGCACGATGTCAATTTATAAAGAAAAATAAAAAATAAACAACACATACTGTCTGTGTGGAGGGTACAAACGAGCTGCGGCGAGGTGGAACTGGTGGAGCCTTTTGTTCTCCGCCGGGTACATAATTTGGAACATGGCCTTAGCCAAGTACCCGGCGAAGTGGTACTTCCTCCTGCCGAAGCGGGGCACTTCTGATTTTGCCTCCCTCCATTTGTGCTCAATCGTATTGGTGTGTGCTTTACTCTTGGGGTCAACAAAATTATATGAATGGTTCAAAGTTAAATGTTGATACCCCTCCTTCTCAAGACAGTTGTATGCCTTCCAATAATGACTAATGACCGTTGTCCCTGGGTGGATCCGCTCCTTTATTACGTTAAGCAAAGAGAGAGAGTCACGGGTCTCCACGGGTACGAGAAAATTTATTCCACTACTGCGGCATACTCCAAAAACCCACTGACCTTCGATTACTCTACCAATATTATATTTTCTTTTTCCGAATTTTGATTCATCAGTCTCGACAATTTCTCCTGACCCACCAATTTTGTCAGATTGATTTTCAAAACCCCCAAAAATGAGGACCTCCTGGCAGAAGCTCGCCCAATCGCAAATAGTCTTGTTCAGTAAATTAAATTTACTCCTTGCAGATGCGTACGAAAACCTCTCTCTCAAATACAAATTGACAAATTTTAAGTTAGTTTCAAAATTGAGCTTACTATTATCAAACCAGGTGTTCTTAAAAAGTGATTTTTTGAAATTGCATCTAACTTTCCTCTTAATAATTTTTTGTGTTTTGTCACACCTGAATGAATGTATGTTAATATCAAAGCGGCATTTGCCGCCACATTTAAGGCACTTAAATTGGCCTAAAATTAGCCCGTGTGATCTGCAAAGATCGAACAAGAGGGTGGGATCTGAGCATTTTTCAAAGAAGTCCCCGTACCTATCATAGAAAAATAATATTTAACAATATTTGTCTCATTAAAAAAATTATATATATATATTTAATTAATAAAATTGCTTGATAAATAATTATTATTTAAATTAAATTATTTTAACTTACCCCATATCACACTCCGCACAGAAATCACGAACTACCCATGGCTAAGGCTCAACAGAAAGTGTTGAACCAATTAACCTTGTGTATTGTTCTGACACGGGAGGCAAACAATGTAAAGAGGCAGTACAGTTGCATTGTTAACTATGAATAAAGTTTGTATTAACTATATTAATAATCATAAAGTAACTAGATTACATAAGAAAACACTTATGATGTAAAACTATTAAACAATTAGAGGAAATGTCATTAGAAATGATATAAAAAATGGTTACAATAATTACAAATCGGAAGTGATATCACGTTGGTAGAAAATGGAGCACAGAAAATGTGACATTTAGAGAAAACGCAGGTATAGAAAATGGAAATACAGAAAACTAGACACGTATAGAAAACGAGTTTATAGAAAATGTAGACATAAACAAGGACTCTGCCGCAGAAGGTCGATTTCGACTTTGTCTCTGCGCAGGGCGGAGCGCCGCGTTTTTTTTTCCATTTAACGGTAAATATAAGTCCGGCGCAACTTATACTATGTTCCATCCCACTCTATTTTTTCCGTTCTATAACATGGCGGTGTCCATTTCTCTCTATCTATGCACGTCCGTCTCTGTAACCTCTACCGTGCCGTGTCTTTGCTTTGTGCTGAGTCTTTGCTTTGTACCGCGTCTTTGCTTTGTGCCGCGTCTTTGCCTTGTGCTGCGTCTTTGCCTTGTGCCGCGTCTTTGCCTTGTGCCACGTCTTTGCTTTGTGCCGCGTCTTTGCCTTGTGCCGCGTCTTTGCCTTGTGCCGCGTCTTTGCCTTGTGCCGCGTCTTTGTGCAGCAGTTTACGCTTATGAACTCTGGTTTCTTTGTGACCCTGTGGGTTGTCAGTTGTGTGTTGGTATTGTTTGCCGCTAGCAGTAGATTGTATTTGTACGTGAAGAGCTTTAAGTATTTGGTTGCTGCGTTCCTGGCATGCTGAACAGCAGGGAGAGGCAGGAGCGATACCAGACACACCAACAGCGTCGAAACATCCGGATATCAGCCAGCCGACATCCTGTGAAGTCTCTCCAAGACCACACCGCATACCAGGTGGTTCTAACCTGGATGTACATGAGGCTGTCCAGATGATGGTCACAGAAGTAACCATGTTTGACCAGATCATGGAGAAGATCAACTCTCTAGTCGCAGAAGTACGGGAGTATAAGGAGCAGAATGATGCCCAACTACAGCGCCATGAAGAGGCCCTTGAACATTGCATGCGGGAAGGCACTCTAGATCAAGAACAGCAAGCAGACATTAACTTCCATCAGCCTCGGGAGAGAGAGCTAGACCAGGAGGATCCAGTTCAGTAACTCCGTCGCCAGCTGGAGGAACGCAACAGGGAGCTGGAGGAGACCCGTCTTCAACTACTGCGGACGAACGCTGCGCCCATGCCTGTGGTACATACCCGAGAACAGGAAATTCAGGAGCTCTGCCGCCAGGTAGAAGAACAGAACAGGGAGCTGACTGAGGCCTGCCAATGACTACAGGGGTCAGGTGTTGCACCTGCGCCCATGGAATGTGCCCAAGACCGAGAGATTCATTGTCAACTTTAGCAGCGGGACCAGGAGCTAGCAGAGGTCCGCCGTCTCGCCCCCTCAGTACAACATACCATGACTAAGTGTCAAGACCACCATCAACAGCCTCCTGTCATTAATGGAAGCCCCTCTCCTTCTCAGCCTCTTCCTCGGAGCCGCCCCCACACTCCAATACCAGAGCAGAAGCTGTATCCTGAACGTCAACACGTATGACCCACAAACATCCCTGCCGCAGCAGTTCCGGCCTAGGTCTTCGCCTCAGCGTCCCCAGTCAGCATATCCTTCGTCTCAGTTGTCTGGCACACCATTTTCCTATGTGTCTACGAAGGAAACTGTCCCACACTTCAAGGGGGATACTTCTGCCTCACAGCCGCTCAAAAAGAACCAAGCAATAGAGAGTTGGATTTGGACAATTGAGGACATCGTGAAGCCAGCCACGTCAGAGATGTTCATTCAGGCAGCACGGGCAAACTGCAGAGGTCCAGCCGAGCTAATCATTAATTCCCCTCTCTTCGACTCAATCACAGAATGGGACACATTCAAGGCAGCTCTTTGTAGTAAGTTCCGAGGTACCTACGCCTCGGACTTCTACAAGCTTCTTATACGACATCTGGATGACACCAAGCCAGGCACCAATGGACTTCTTTTTGCAGTTGGAAGGGCACGTCTACCAGGGATTTAGAGATCATCGCAAGGCCATTGGTGATCCATCCGAACTAGTGAAGAGGGTCTTCCTGAGTGGCATCCCCGCATGGCTCCAAGACTTCCTCTCTATTAAAGATGGTATCCCAACCCAGATAGCCGAAACAGCACAGCGCATCTGGAATTCACGCAATGGCATAAGGCATAGCGATACATCACCAGCAAAGGAAAATCCCTACCACCCTAATCGCCCTCCATGGGGTCGGGATTTGTAGGGAGAGGTGGTGTGAGCATCATCGGGTAAGGATTCACGGAACATCTGAGTGCAAAGCCAGGGCTGAGATCCTAGATCCACAGTCTCCATGACGATGATGCTACCATTGCAGAGGTCCGGGACATTTGGTGAGAGATTGCCCCTTTCGTGAGCGCCAGGGTGACCAAGCTCCAGGAACTGCTGGCAGGTTTGATCCAAGGAGCACCTCACGTGGAGATGTTACCTCTCAAGAAGGGAATGGCAGTGACAGGGCCTACCGGACGGCCAGTTGTGGAACTTAATGTTAGTGGTTCTGCAGTCCGCTGCTTTATTAATACAGGATCCGAAGCTACAATTATTAAACTCCAAGTTCTCAAGCAGATTGATCCTCATAACTTCGAATGTCAGAGGAAGACTTTCAGTATTCTGTGAGGCGTGTCTGGTCAACCAATCAACACCCTGAGTGAGGTAACCCTTGTTTTCTGCCTAAACTCAGATCTTGAAATGCACCATACAGTCACTGTGTATGATGTACGATTTCCTGGAGACATACTCCTGGGGATGGACTTTTTGAGAAGAACCACCTTTAGCCTGTCCTCTAGGTCCCAGGATGACAGCACTTGTCTGACTTTAGAAGGCCAGGAGTTTCATGTGAATTATACTGATGCCCAATCTCTGCAGCTGTGTAGTGAGAGCGACCACGACAGATGTTCCAGAGGATGCTGAAGAGAGCCGCTTTTCCCCATATCGCTTGTCACCACCCGACATCTCTTCTGCTGTGCACCTTTACAGAACCACAGACCTTCCACCACACAATGAGCATTTCTTGGAGGATGTAGTGGCAAGGTCTTGCTCTGATGATGGGGACGTTTTGTTTACACCGCAAGTAACAGCTATGTACACATCACCGTTTGTGCTGAGTACTGTTTCTAGACGGCGAAGCCCTGTGTGGGCAGTCAACAGCACAAGGCCAATTCAATTAACATGGGACATGTATGGGGATGGTATCTGCTGTCGAGGCTGTTTTTATGGCAGAAACCTCGGCCTCTGAGACTGCCGACTACGGTAATTGTTACCAAGCCCGACACACCCACCCAGGGACTAAGTTCCTAACGGAGGGGGGGTCCCCTCCTCCCTCCAAAGGGGGAACCCCCTCCTCCCCTCCTAAGGGGGGAGAGGGTCCTTGCAGACTAATTTCATAAGGGGGGGAGGGGGGGAGGGATGAAGGGGAGAAAGCGAGTTCACGAAGCTCCATGGGCGGGGGGGATGCATGATCTCTAAAACAATCTGTAAATGTTGAGATAAAATAAATAACACTTAAACATCAATAAAAACTTTAATTATATGAATTACGATCATAAATTTATGTTCCGACAACAATAGAAAGGCCGTATAATCAGAAAGATGAAACAAAGTTTGTCCATGGACAACGAGTGAAATACCGCCAAAGTTAACAAGCGAAACAGGCAATGCGTAAAAAGTCGATATCCGATATTTATAATTTTTTATTTATCATGCGATCCAAAATAACGAAAACATAACACACACAATTATCCCACCTCCTGCTTATCCGCACGATGTCAATTTATTCAAAAATTATTTATAGAATAAACAATATATACCGTCAGTGTGGAGGGTACAAACAAGCTGCGGCGAGGAGGAACTGGTGGAGCCTTTTGTTCTCCGCCGGGTACATGATTTGAAAAATGGCCTTAGCCAAGTACCCGGCAAAGTGGTACTTCCTCCTGCCGAAGCGGGGCACTTCTGATTTTGCCTCCCTCCATTTACGCTCGATCGTATTAGTGTGCGCTTTACTCTTGGGGTCAACAAAATTGTATGAATGGTTCACAGTTAAATGTTGATACCCCTCCTCAAGACAGTTGCATGCCTTCCAACAATCACTAATGACCGTTGTCCCTGGGTGGATCCGCTCCTTTATTACGTTAAGCAAAGAGAGTGAGTCATGGGTCTACACGGGTAAGAGAAAATTTTTTTCCACTGACCCACCAATTTTGTCAGATTGATTTTCAAAACACCAAAAAATGAGAACCTCCCGGCAGAAGCTTGTCCAATCACAAATAGTCTTGTTCAGTAAATTAAATTTACTCCTTGCAGATGCGTACGAAAACCTCTCTCTCAAATACAAATTGACAAATTTTAAGTTAGTTTTAAAATTGAGCTTACTATTATCAAACCAGGTGTTCTTAAAAAGTGATTTTTTGAAATTGCATCTAACTTTCCTCTTATTAATTTTTTGTGTTTTGTCACACCTGAATGAATGAATATGAATGTCAATGCGGCATTTGCCGCCACATTTAAGGCACTTAAATTGGCCTAAAATTAGCCCGTGTGATCTGCAAAGATCGAACAAGAGGGTGGGATCTGAGCATTTTTCAAAGAAGTGCCTGTACCTACTATAAAAAAAATCATATTTAACACTATCTCATTAAAGATAAATATATATATATTTATTTATTAATAAAATTGTTTAATTAAAAATTAATAATTAGATTAAATTATTTAAACTTTTCCCCATGTCACACTCCGCACAGAAATCACTTGTACTACCCATGGCTAAGGCTCACCGGAAAGTGTTGAACCAATTAACATTGTGTATTGTTCCGACACGGGAGGCAAACAATGTAAAGAGGCAGTACAGTTGCATTGTTAACTATGAATAAAGTTTATAATAATTATATTAATAATCATAAAGTAACTAGATTACATAAGAAAACACTTATGATGTAAAACTATTAAACAATTAGAGGAAATGTCATTAGAAGTGATAAAAAGAAAATGGTTACAATAATTACTAATCGGAAGTGGTCACGGTAGAAAATGGTGCACAGAAAATGTGACATTTAGAGAAAACGTGGGCATAGAAAATGGAAATACAGAAAACTAGACATGTATAGAAAACG
>NC_091567.1:17933527-17956027 GCF_042767895.1 Penaeus vannamei
TACCAATGGTTAGAGCACTGGTAACTTCTAGGACGATGTCATCACGTGTTATCTCGTCAAAAAACAATATCTAAGCAAAGTTTTTTGTTTGGTTTACACCTGATGTAACTAATATGATGGTAAACAGTTATCACAATACGGACATAGTGGAGAAATGCAAATTTTACATGAAACTATCAAGAATAAAATCCACACAAATTCTCGTAAAATTATAGGCCTACATTATACTAGAATACATGGAACCGAAAAATAAGTGAACGCTTAAAGAATTCTTCTCTGACATAATTATTACAAATGCTATAGAAAAAACTACCTTGCTGATACATAAACTGGCAATATCAACGCTAAACGAGTATAGCAATATCTGTGTCTGTCGGCATTCTGACAGTAAACTCCAAAAGTACATGGGCAAGAATAAATTTGAAATATTTCCTTTGACAAATGGCAGTGAATAGAATTCTTGTTTGGTCCGGTTCTTTGTTTAACAATGATGAAAAATATATAAATAAAAAGCTGTTTGAACTGTCTCTTTGGTTTGAGGTATATTAATATAACAGTGGTTGTATTGGTTCCTGTACAAACAGGCCGTGTAATGAGTAAATATATATCCATATATTTACTGCTCATTTTAAGCGAAGCGCTTTGGTGCAATCAGAATTCCACCATGGAACACATTTGGAGGTATAAGGTCTTGAGGAATGGCTGTATAGGCAGCTCTTAGGATCGTGGTTGTAAAACATTGTAGCAAATATCTGAAATGGGCGGGATTAGGAAATGGTACATACGAAGTAGGAGAAAGAAGTACTGGGAAGTGGTCTAGAACTGACCAATGGAAATCTAAATGAAGAGAAGGGGAGCATAGAGAGAGATCATGGTATGAAAACGATTGTGGGGGGCGATCTGAATAAAGAATAATTAGGTTATTTATGGAGAGGAAGCATTCTGGAAATAGGCCTCGGGGGTGGTGATAAGAGTCACCCCACAGAGTGTGGCGGCAGTTGAAATCACCAACTACGAGGAAAGGTGGTTGAAGTTGGTAAATTAGTTTCAAAGGCAACAAAGTCAATGAGATGGGAAGGGGAGAAGTACACTGAAATCACTGTGATCCAACGCCGAAGAAAGATGCGAATAACTATGCCCGGGACAGTGGTTTGTAAGGGAGAAATGACATAAGGTGTTTTATGGTGGATAAGTATAGACGAGACATAAAGGGAGTGTGAGGAAAAGATAAAATGGTAATTGGGAATTGGAATAGGATGATGTGTAGGGAATATCTCTTGGAGGCA
Organism: Penaeus vannamei; assembly: GCF_042767895.1. Taxonomy (NCBI): domain Eukaryota; kingdom Metazoa; phylum Arthropoda; class Malacostraca; order Decapoda; family Penaeidae; genus Penaeus; species Penaeus vannamei. The sequence continues at coordinate 17,934,814 of NC_091567.1, forward strand.
GATAATGGATGATTATAAAGCAAGGATATGACGAAGGCCTGGTCTGTGAGAACGGAAACCGTGAATATTCCCATGTAGTAGAGCTATGTCTTACGCATACGGTACGTGTTGGGGATTCTTGGGGGGAAGGAGCTAGTATCAGGTGGTGGGGGATCTGGGGAAGGGCATTGTTGTGACATGAGTGATTCACGTGTGTATCCAGGAAGGAGTGGAAAGGATAGAGGGGATAGAGGGAGGGTTAATGTACATGTTGTTGGAGCTGAGGGGGATGGGTTGTGTTGGGAGGGAGGAGGAGGAAGGGGTGTATGGGGCTATGAGTAAGAGACTGGATATAGGGAGGATGGATATCGGTGGTGGACGGAATTGAGGGAGTTTGGTTGTATTGCGAGGGAGGAGAAAGGGGTGTAGGGGAAGTACGAGTAGAAGGGGTATGGATATCGACAAGTACTTCGAGTGTGGAGGGAGTATGAGTTGTGAAATTTTGTGTTTCAAGCATATAGTTTGAATATCTTCCATAGTTTCTGCAGTCGAGTTGGTTGGAGAACCTTGTGAGACAAAGGTTTTCTTTGGAGGGGTAGAGGAGACTAGTGTTGGGGCTGTAGTTGAGATTGGAGTGTCTGGATTTAGCGTGGCAAAAGAATTTGACAGGGGAAGGTAGAATGTAAAAGTGGAAGTGGGGAAGTAGGTAGGTATAGGGGAGGGTGTAGGAACATCTTAGGTTGGAGGGGGAGGGGCATAGCGATCAACTCTAGTAGGGAGTATGAGAGAAACCTTGTCGGCGTGCTTCCAGTCTGGTTTCACAGAGAGGCCGTTTTTGTATATGAGAGTTGCTACCTCACACTCAAACTTGTAGGTGGGGCAGCCTCTATAAATACATTATAGGGGCCGCCGCAGTTAGCACACGTGCGTGTTTGTGCAGTGCAGTTTGATCGGTTATGACCGGGTTGTGCATCGGACTGTGGAACGGCAGTGTTTGGCAGGATGGCCAAAGCGCCAGCAGTTTTGACAATGACTGGGAGGAGATTGGTATGGTCGAACAGGGAAGGATTGTCCACCAATGTAGATACGAAAGGGAAGGTCATGTGTACAGAAAGTAATTTGGGCAATGTTGGTGGGTTTCTTTCGGTCTCTAGGAGGATTGGAGAATGGTTAATGGTTAATGGTTAAGATAAATGTGCTAGACATCTAAGGTCATATAGCACTATAGGAAAGTATAGTAAAGAGGGATGTCAGGTGACAGTTGTTATGTGTCAACTATCTAGAATAGTGTTGAGAGGTTGAGGATGAGGGAAAAGATTATGGTGGTTTAGGTAAGGGAGTTAGATCAAGTGAAGGATATTTATGTGTCTGAGGAAGGAGAACAGGTTGTCGAGGCAGAAACTGTGAGATTCTGTAAGGATGTCTGATATGTTGGGAGGTCGGTGAAGGGAGGATAGGTGTGGAAAAGCAGAGGTACGTGCTGTATTAAAACGTGGACAGGACAAGAGAATGTGTGTGACTGAAAGAGGGATGTTACATAGAGGACATAGGGGCGGGTCTGAGCGTGACATCAGATAGGCATGTGTTAGGCGAGTGTGGCCAATACGTAATCGTGCGAGGGCAGTCTCCCAACGTCTGTTTTTGTGAAATGGAGCTGACCAAGAGGAGATTGATGGTTTTACGGTATGTAATTCATTGTTGTGGAGTCTTGACCAAAAAGATTGCCATCGGGTATACAAGAAAGTCTTAAAGTGGGGGTAGTAATCTGTAGCTGGAATATGTGAGAAGCGTTGTTGAGGTGATGTGGACATTGCGGCATATCGTGCAAGAGTATCTGCCTGTTCATTGCCAGGGATTCCAACATGGCTGGGTACCCAGCAAAATCTGACAGATTTGTGACGTGTGGATAGATAGAACAACCAGTTCTGGATCTTACAGACAAGGGGATTGGTCGACTGCATTGACTTTATGAGGGTTAAAGAATTACGGGAGTCAGTAAAAATAGTAAAAGAGGAAGAGGTGGATGAATATATGCGTCTTAAGGCAAAAAGGAGTGCATATAGTTCTGTAGTAAGGACACTAGATTCAGGAGGGAGGGTGTATTTGAAAGTGCAATTTGGGAATGTTACTGCGAATCCAGCTCCTGAGATGGATTTGGAACCGTCAGTGTAAACATGAATGCTGGAGGAATGAATGGAGACATGGTCAAGGAAATGAGCGAGAAGGATAGAGGGGGGAATATCTGATTTTGGTGGGTCAGGGAAAACTGAGGAGCAAATACAGGGGTTAGGTATAAGCCATGGAGGAATGGAATGGACAGACAGTGGGAGAGGTCGGAGATGAGGGAAGGGGGAATGGGAGAGGAGGGTATCCATGCGTACAGGGAGAGGAGTTGGTAAACGTGGAGAAGAGGTAAAGGTATGAAGTAAGGATTGTGGAATAGTTAGTTTGGTAAGGGAAAATTGGTGAAATCGAGCATAGCATCGGAGAGAGAGAAGGGCTCGACGTCGAGAGAGGGACGGCATGCCTGATTCAGTATATAGGCTTTCAACTGGAGAGGAGCGGAAGGCGCCTAGGGCTAAGCGGAGACCGCTGTGGTGGACTGTATCAAGGTGAGCAAGAAGAGAGGTTGAGGCAGAGGAGTAGATATGGCATCCATAATCTAGAGTGGAGAGAATCAAAGTAACATGAAGATGGAGGAGAGTTTTGCGATCTGAGCCCCAGGAGATATGTGAAAGCGTTTGTAAGATTCGGAGGCGACGTTGAGCTTTTTCTTTGATATACAAGATATGGTCTCGCCAGGACAATTTGGAATCAAATATAACGCCTAGGAATTTGCCAGAAGACCGGTATTGGAGTGGAGCATTATATAAGAAGAGTGGGGGTTTGGGGACCGTACGTAAGCGAGAGAAAAGGATGGGGAAAGATTTAGAGGTAGAGAAGCGAAAGCCATGGTTGGTGGCCCAAGAAGTTACTGATGTTATTGCAGACTGAAGGAATTGACAGAGATCTGGTATGGATTTGCCAGATGCATAGATGGTTAAGTCATCAACATATAGTGATGCTCTGGCTCCTGGTGGTAGGACTGAGACTATGTCATTTACAGCAAGAAGGAATAAAGTGGTACTAAGCACACTTCCTTGTGGGACTCCTTCGAATTGAGGAAAGGATGATGAAGTGGAAGAGGCAATCTTGACCTGGAAAGTACGTTTAGAAAGGAAGGATTTAATGAAAACACCCATGTTTCCACGTAAACCTAGGGAGGACAATTGTTGGAGGATATGGTATCGCCATGTGGTGTCATATGCTTTTTCTAGATCAAAGAAAATGGCTAATACGGATTCATGGCGTGCAAATGCCGATGTAATGTATGTCTCAAAATGGGCAAGTGGGTCTGCTGTACTTCGGGCACGTCGGAAACCAAACTGGGAAGGGGAAAGGAGATTATGAGATTCTAGGTACCACATTAAATGGAAGTTAACCATTCGTTCTAGTAGTTTACACAAGCAGCTAGTTAGAGCTATGGGGCGGTAATCTTGGGGTAGGGTACCTGATTTATTGGGTTTTAAGAAAGGTAGGATGAGAGCATCTCGCCAATGAGAAGGAAAATTTCCTGCCGTCCATATGTGGTTGAAAATAGTTAAAAGGAAGGATAGAGAGGAAGATGGGGGGTGTCGGAGCATACGATAGTGAATACCATCAGGGCCTTCATGAGTGTTGCGGCACGACTGTAATGCAGCGTTGAGTTCAGAAGAAGAAAAAGGAGCATTATAGGACTCATCAGAGGATAGGGTGAAGGTAATAGGGGTGCGTTCCTTGATGGTTTTAATGGAAGAAAAGTGTGGGGAAAAAGGTGAGAGCCACTACTGACCTGGCTGAAATAGTTGCCCAGTTCATTAGCTACTTCTACAGGCTCAGAGATGAGAATATCTCGAATATGGAGGACGGGTGCAGGATGGGGGGGGGGTGTTTGCCTGATAGTTTATGGATATGTCGCCAAACAGCTGAAATAGATGTAGAAGATGTAATTGAGGAAACATAATTTTGGCAGCTATTTGTTTTGCTGTTTTTAATTGTACGGCGAAGATGGGCAGATGCTCTTTTAAAGGAAATAAGGGCTGATAGCTGGTGAGGGGTGCCTCGTTTGTAGCGATAGCTGTTCCAGGCTGCTCGTTTTAAGCGGAGCGCTTTGGAGCAATCAGAATTCCACCATGGAACACATTTAGAAGTATAGGGTCTTGAAGTTCGAGGAATGGCTGTATAGGCAGCTCTTAGGATCGTTGTTGTAAAACAATGTAGCATATCTGAAATGGACAGTAAGTGGGGTGGAGGGATAGGTATAGTAGAGAGTGAAGTGAAAGTATGCCAGTCAGCTCTATCGAAGCACCAGCGTGGAGGATTAGGAAGTGGTACATATGAAGTAGGAGAAAGGAGTATTGGGAAGTGGTCACTATAGGGGAAGTGGTCTAGAACTGACCAATGGAAATCTAGATGTAAAGTAGGAGAACATAGAGAGAGGTCAAGGCATGAAAAGGATTGTGTGCGCATGTCAAAGTGTGTGGGGCGATCTGAATTAAGAATAATTAGGTTATTTGTGAAGAGGAAGCGTTCTAGAGATCGGCCTCGGGAGTTGGTGGTAGAGTCACCCCACAGAGTGTGGCGGCAGTTGAAATCACCAACTATGAGGAAAGGTGGTTGGAGTTGGGAAATTAGAGTGTCAAAGGCAGTAAAGTCAATGGGATGGGATGGGGAGAAGTAGACTGAAATCACTGTGATCCAGCGGCGAAGAAAGATGCGAATAGCTGTGCACGGGACAGAAGTTTGTATGGGAGGTATGACATAAGGTGTTTTATGATGGATAAGTATAGACGAGACATAAAGGGAGTGTGGGGAAGAGATAAAATGGTAATTAGGAATTGGAATAGGAGGGTGTGTGAGGAAAGTCTCTTGGAGGCAGATAATAGATGGATTATAAGAAGCAAGGATATGACGTAGGTCTGATCTATGAGAGCGGAAACCGCGAATATTCCAATGTAGGAGAGCTATATCCTAGTTGATTTATGAATGATAACACATTTACGTGTTGGGGAATTTGAAGGGGAAGGAGCTAGGGGGTGTAAAGGTGGGATATTAGGAGGTAGGGAGTCTGGAGAAGGGCATTGTTGTGCCATGAGTGATTCTCGTGTGTATCCTGGAGGGAGTGCAAAGGATAGAGGGGATGGAGGGAGGGAGAATGTGCCTATAGTTGGGGTTGAAGGGGATGTGTTGTCTTGGGAGGGATTAGGAGGAAAGGGTGTAGGGGTGCTGTGAGTAAGAGGGGGATGCATATCAGGAGGATGGGTATTGGGAGGATGGATATCAGTGGTGGTTGGGATTGAGGGGGTTAGGTTGTGTTGGGAGGAAGAGGAAGGGGTGTAGGGGGAATATTAGTAGGGGGAATATTAGTAGGAGGGTTATGAATATCGGCAACCACTTCAAGTGTGGAAGGAGCATGGGATTTTGTGTCTCAAGCATATAGCTTTGAATGTCATCCATTGTTTCTGCAGTGGAGTTTGTTGGAGAGTTTTGTGAGAAGGTAATTGTTTCTGCAATGGAAATGGTTGGAGAGTTTTGTGGAATAAAGGTTTTCTTATGAGGGGGGGAAGAGGAGACTGGTGTCTCAGGAACAAAGGTATAGGTAGGTGGAGGTGATTGTGCTGTAGGGGAAGAAGGGTTAGAACGTTTAGTCTGTCTACTGCGGGTAGTGCGGGGAGGGAGAGGGGTTGGTGTTGGGGCTGTAGTTGAGATAGGAGCTGTGGTTGAGATTGGGGTGTCTGGGTTTAGAGTGGCAAAGGAATTGGTCTGAGGGATGTAGAATGTAGAAGTGGAAATGGGGACATTTTTGGGTGGAGGGGGAAGGGCTGAGCGGACGATGTTGCTGGAATATGGAGTATGAGAGAAACCTTGTCGACGTGCTTCCTGTCTGGCTTCACGTAAAGTGAGACCATTTTTGTATCTGAGAGTTGCTACCTCAGATTCAAATTTGTAAGTGGGACAGCCTCTATAAAATACATTATGGGGGCCGCCGCAGTTAGCACATGTTCGTGTTTGTGCTGAGCAGTTTGATCGATTATGACCAGGTTGGGCACATATGGGGCATCGGTCTGTGGAACGGCAATGTTTGGCAGGATGTCCAAAGCGCCAACAGTTTTGACATTGACGTGGAGGGGGTTGGTATGGTCGAACAGGGAGGGATTGTCCACCAATGTAGATACATAAGGGAAGGTCATGTGTACAGAAGGTAATTTTGGCAATATTGGTTGGATTTTTTCGTTGACCTTTAGGAGGAATGGTGTAGCAATGTACTGATTTCACATCTTGGTCTTTGAGGCATCCTAATAAGTCTTCTCCACAGTCTGACCAATCTTTGGTATCGACTGGGCAGTTTGCTGGGGAGAGAGAGTGAGTTCCGGTACAGGTATTAAGGGTTGGATGAGGTTCTGCAGGAATGGGGTTGCCAGAATGATCAGTTAAATTTGACAGTGCTATAGATTCAGTTTCTGATCTGACTGTTACCAGACGGGAGCGATCGCGTCTGGTATAGAAAGGGACTCTACCTACTTGTTTTTGGAGGCATTGTTGAAAGAGAAGAGTGTTGCCTGAGTAAGGAGCTGTAGCAGGGATCACGAAAAATCGGTCCCATTTAGCTGTGCTAAACAGAGTATTTAAGATATCTGTAGGGTTGGTGGTGGTGGATAGTCGGGGACGTGTGGAAGAGGGAGTATTACGGAATGATGGAGAATAAGGTTGCAAGGTAGTAATAAGGGAGGATTGGTTGTTTGATGAAGGTTGCAGGGGTGGAGTTGAATTTGAGGAAGTTGGGTGGGTAGGAATGTCTTCTGGAGGTTGATTCTCTGCTTGGGTGGGTAATGCACTAGTAGGCATTGAGGAGTGGGCAGTAGTTTCAGTGTTCGGAGCCGTGGTCAAAGGAGAGCCTGGGTTGGGGCTATTTGATAAAGGGGCTAGCCTCATAGCCTCTAATAAAGGGATTACATTCTCATTACTGGTCATGGGGAACCTGGATTATGTAAATAGGCCTATTCGGTCCACCCCCTTTCCCTACTGAATGTAAGGGCTAGATTAGTCAGGAGTACCGTGCCCATAGTTCCCGCAGGCCGTTCAGGACTGGCACTAGGTCAGCCTTTCATCCTCTCAGCACGGCTCTCACACCTTAGGAAGTAGATAGCAGAAGGGGATGGAGAAGAGACGGAAACAAAAGCTGGAGAAAAAAAAAGACCATGCAAAATTAGTTGAGTCGAGGGCTGAGGCCCTAGGCAGGGGAGATCCCTGTATTGGGTCTCAGTCTTCGTCTCCTAAGCCCCCCCACGACAACAACGGGCAAGGGATTGGGGGGGGAGGAATGGAGAAGCAGCCGAGTAAGTACTCTCCACAATCTGACCGATCGATATCCTTAGGGCAGCTCGCTGGGGAGATAAGAGACAGTTCCAGTACAAGTATTGCGAGTTGCATGGAGTTCTGCAGGAATGGGGTTGCCAGAGAAATCAGATTTGATAATGCCATAGCTTCAGTTTCAGATGTAATTAATGAGACGGGAACGATCGGGTCGGGTAGGGAAGGGGGGACTGCCCACTTGCTTTTGGAGACATTGTTGAAAGGAGTGTGTTGCCTGAGTAAGGAGCTGTAGGGGTGACCACGAAAAATCGGTCCCATTTAGCTTGGCTAAATAGAGTATTTAAGATATTGGTAGAGTTGTGGGTGGTAGAAGGACGGGGACGTGTGGAATAGGAAGTATTGTTGAAAGGAGAATAAGGCTGTAATGTAGTAATAAGGGAAGATGAAATTATTGGTGAAGGCTGTGGGGGTAGTAGATGAAGTTGAGAAAGTTGGGAGTAGGAATCTCGACTTGAGTGGATAATGCACAAGGCGGCACTGAGGAGTGGGTAGCAGTTGTAGTGTTCAGAGTCGTGGTCAAAGGAAAGTTTGGGGTTGGGAAGTCGGGCGAATATGAATCGGTGGGGCTACTTGATAAAGGTGCAAGCCTCATTGCCTCTAATATGGGTATTACTTCTTCATTACTGGCTATGGGAAGCCATGGCTATGTTGGGGAAATAAACAGTCCACCCCTCAGGGTCCAAAACCTAGGAATACCGTGCCCATGGTTCCCTCAGGCCGTTCAGGACTGGCACAAAGTCAGCCTTTCATCCTTTCAGCACGGCTCTTAGGAAGTAGATAGTAGAAGTGTTTGGAGAAAGGACGGAAGACCATGCAAAATTAGTTGACTCAAGGGCTGAGGCTCTAGGCAGGGGGAGATCCCTGCATTGAGTCTCAGTCTCCGTCTCCTAAGACCCTCCACAACAATGGGCAAGGGATTGGGTGAGGGTGATGGTAGTAGTTGCAGTATTCAATCTCTTTCAATCTCCTCCAAAATCTAAACCAAATTTTGGAACATTCTTAAAACAAAGGTGCATTAATACCCACTTTATTACCACTGATTGATAATCAGTTAAGTATTGATGGTACGAAAATTAAAGATTCAAATTACCAACTATGCAACATGTACAGCTACACAAAATGGTTGTTAGATGTCAAAACATTCAATAAAGAGCACAGCCTTCTGTTATGGAAGGGTTGGTATTCTCGTCCAGATTCATATCATGGATAGTCATTCCAGAATTCAAATGAATTTACTCAAGATAACGAATATATTCCCGTAAGGGATGGAATATGGCTTGTGATATTCAGATAAGCCACACACATGAAAGTAGTAAGAAATTCAGGGATACCTCCAGTTTTGTAGCATCAACAAGCAGGTTTTTAAAAATATCCTTCCTTGTGTCAGAACGTTAACATGGTTTTCTAACGATATTTTTCGATGTAGCTGTACAAGTTATCTCTTGGTCAAGAAGGAACAAGATGCCCATGATCAATTCACATCAAGATCCGTTAATGAAATCTACAAATCAAAATCAAGTCCTAAATTCTCTGGTATGTTTTTTTTAAGTTACTATCCAAAGGCCAAAAAAATATTTGCTTTTCACTTAAAGATCTTTATTTAGTTAATCTTCTGAGCCAGCCTGCGGTCACGCTCCTCAGCAATGCTAAGCTTCACACCCTTGCCTCTTGGAAGGGAGATGTATGCCTTGGTGCCCTTGCCGATCACAAACACATTGTTCAACCTGAAACAAGATTACAGATTGAATATTTACTGAACAGAATTCTGGCATATTTATTTTCTTACATTTACTATCTCCTGAAATTATCAACAGTATCAACTACCTAATCCTGAATAAAATGATAGCAGGCATGATGCAATGAGATGAACAGAAACTTGCCAGTGCAAGCTATTTAAGATACAGAAATCAAGACGCAAAAAAAAATAATTGTAGTTTCCTAAGTGCTTATATGCAATTCCTGAATAAATTCCTTCATAAATGGAAATTTCATCTTCATATACTTTGAATCCAGCTTTCAATTCTGACAGATCCTTTACTAGATTTTATACCTTATAATTTATACCGCTAACTCCATACTAAATTCATGTCTCCATGTTGGGTAATGCTGAAAGAATACCTAGAACTCGACCAGCGACCGTCATGGTTATTTTGTTTCTCTTGCTTCGTTTTTGACCACCCCAGACTTCAGGAGTGCAAAGGGTGGCTTCGATGAGAAGCTTGCATCAAGTTTGCTAAGTTCTTCTCTAGAATTCCTTGCTTTAACCTAATGCTAATTCATAAATATGCAGCTGGAATCCTTTATCAATTTTACTTCGTAATGCTAACACTTGAATTGAATGTCAACTGCTTTCACTAAAACAATTTGTATCCAGTGGTTTCAAATGATAAATTTTATATAACTGACATTAGAAAATACCATCTGTTGAAAATCTCTTCAATTGACCATTAAAATAATTTCATACTTATTGGTAAAAAATATAGGAAAGCAATTCTCACCTGGTGGCAAAAGTGTGGCCAACAGAATCCTTAACATGAACAATATCAAAGCTACCAGCATGACGCTCACGGGACACAATGGTACCCACACGACCCATGTTACAACCTGATGTGATCATGCAGAGGTTGCCTGTAAAGAAAAGGAACTCCATTAATGCAATGAAAAGAGCAATGAAGCCACTTAAATATGCCCAATGTATGTTAACCATACTTCTAGACAAAATCTTAAGCCATGTTCAAATTTAAAATATCAATGGAAAACCCATGTTAAATACATTTCAATTCTGAGCAAGACGTAGTTGAATATTATTAAATAAATAAAATTTTCAAGTTATACTACCAAGTTGTGTCACCATGTTGGGTAATGCTGAAAGAGTACCTACAACTTATTCAGCGACCGTCATGGTTTTTTCATCTCGCTTCTTTTTGACCACCCAAGACTTCAGGAGTGCAAAGGGCGGCTTCGATGTGAAGCTTATTATATTTGACAATATTCCAAATTTCATTTCTATAGTGTCTTAACCTTCAACTCTGTTAGACAATCATAGTCACTATTCTAAACTACTGTTCATTAGACATTAGGGGACATTATTCAACAGCATTAGGAAAACCTCATGCAATGCCAAGGTGTTGCTGCCATGTCAGTCCCTCTTTGTATAATGCCATATTTAGAGTTGAGCCACACAAATTATACTAAACACTTGCAAATGCTTGTAAAATGTAAATGGTTGTTAAAATAGTTTCTTAACTAGAAGTACTAATATTCATCTTATAAATGTTTTACTGAAGATTAGCACAAATATTACAACGTATACATTATCGATACATCTTTTACAATAAAATAATGTGCTCTTGTAAGTTAATCCATGGTACTCAGGTATTAGGACATTGAAATATTCTTGACAAGCTTGGGAGTCACGATTAACAAGGTACACTATTCAACTTGTTGAAACAAACTTAAATTTTGTAATGCTATGAAACAGGGGTGTATAGCATACCAAGCCATACTTTGCCTCTAGATGGAAGAGATAACCATACAAATCAAGCAAGATAATTGTGAAAGGTAATCATTTGAACTTCTGCAATATCATTTGATTGCCACTTAAATTATAGAACAAACTACATAAGAGAAATAGAAATCTAGAACCACTAATTTCTAGCCAACATTATCTAGTTGGTGGAGGAATACTAAAATTTCTTGGGTGCTACTATTTGAACAATTATAGGAGTTAACACAACCTAACAATTTTAAAGCTTCCAATTACCTGTATCAAACTTGATCAAATCTTTCATCTTCTTCTTCTCAAGATCAAAGAGGATGGAGTCATTGATCTTAATGATGGGGTCAGGGTAGCGCAGGGTGCGGCCATCCGAGGTAGTCAGGTAAGGGACCTTCTTGGGGCCAACGCAAACCTTTGTAACCTTGCACAGCTTGTACTGAAAGAGCAAAGGAAATTGAAGTTAGTGCATGGAATTTTCAATTATCCTCAAACTTAGGCATATAAAATCATTCAAAGCATAATGTGCCTTGGAGGAGGAGGAGGAGAATATGAGGGGGTGGAAGGCCTCCATTCCACAGGTAACACCTTCAAAATTTAAGTTAAACTACATATTTATACTGATCTTAGAATAACATTTTCACCCAACAGGTGTTCCAAGGTCCATAAAGTTACTTGGTTGAAAACGTTATAAAACCCATGCTTTAGGCAATTGTTCTATTTAAGACATTTACTTGTATGTACTAAAAGCAAACACCTTGAAGTGTCACCATGTTGGGTGATGCTGAAAGGGATAGGTTTAGCCATATCAGCGACCGTCAGGGTAATTTATCTTGCTTCTTTGTTTAACCATACAGAAGACTTTATGACTTCCTGTATGCCTTCGATTAGAAGCTGATCAACCCTATCCATCTCATTCTATACAACTGAATATTTCATATTCAGCCTGCACCAGGTAGTACAGGCATCTGCTCGGATGAAAAAGCAGCGCAGAATCGTAATTGCCTTGCCCTCTATGTTATTGGGTAGGAAAATCCAAAAAGTAATTAAATGAGGCTGTAAACCAGATCCCTAGCAAACAGTTACTTAGCACACACAAGTTTGAATGGGCTGACAGGATATGGCATGTACTTGAAATAATACTGGTTTGCCACTGCATGTACATCATGCCAGCCCTTCACAACTGATCAAGATGCATCCCCACCAAATCAAAACATTTCATGGTTCCATTTGAACATGCACAAACTAAATAGTCCATGGTATAAGTTTAGTTTATGGTTTCAAAGTCTTGCTGTTGTGTGGATGCATCTACATAATAGAACAGGAATTGCATCATAGTTAGTCAAGCTTTACATAAATAGTTCAAATATGCAAGAATCATTTAAACTGTTCAAATATAAACAGCTTAATTTGAATTATCAATAAACAAACCCTTTCTAAATATATCACTATGTACTTGATAATGCTATTAGCACCTACAATCCTCATGACATTACCATTACATGAAATTTAGCTTAAACATGAACATGCCATTGTGAGCATTTCAGTTAAACGCCCAGGTGATGGGAACGACTCGTCAGGAACATGAATACTCATTTGGCATTACATAAGGGGCTTTTGCATCATTTTCATTATTTTTATCAATAATCGAGTGTGGAATGCTTTGTCCATGAGCCATGATTAGAAGAGCTGGCTCCAGGGAGGATACTTTCCATGCTCAGGATCCTATTTCTGGCCACAATGACCAGGCAAATAAAATTTTTCAAGCTAGTTGTTTCCGTGCAAGAGATGTAATATGGAGTCTACTTCCATTGGGATAAAGCAAAGCAAATGAAAAATATGGACATTGAAAAATGGCAACAACATACTTCCATGTGCCTAGCTTACAAGCCAAACACCTGTTAGTAAGCCTAATGCCCATATTTCGGGCCATGTGATGGCAGTAACGCATCTAGATACAATGGTTAAGGAATTTAATTGGAAACAAAATGTCCAGGAACACCACAAAGATATTACCCTTATTGCCATTAGTAGATTTACATCAAAATACAATTTATAAGACTACAATGTTTTATAAAAATGTTTGTGATGCACCACTAATATTCACAAATACAGGCATTGGGTTACATAAGTAGCCAACATCCCTGGCGTGCATCACATATGCCAGGCGTGCACAAACACCCATGAGTAGTGAGAAGACACTGGGCCTCCCCTTTGCAAAGATTGTGTAAACCTGAGTTTTTCTGCCATTTTCCAACATCCATATTTGTCTTGATCTGCTTTATCCCGATGGAAATAGTGTGTGCAAGGAAAATAAGCTATCATCTCAATGTAGTAAATAACCATTCCATAGAAAAAAATATGGAACATATGGTTATTTGCATCAAATCATTTTTCATTAATTTTTTATTTTCCATAATATAACCTGCACCACCAGTCACAGCTAGTGTCACTCTTCCAGTCATGGCTTATACACAATCCATTTCACATTTTTATCATGGGAATAATTCTTAAGCCCCCATCAAAGTGCCAAATGAGTCAAATAACACTCCTAAAGGTTTGTGCAGTCATGGCAAGTCTTTTCTGTCACCCTGGCCTTCACTCATGACGCCAAGTTCACATCATCCAGCTATCAACCCAGATTTACCCGTGACAACATCCAGATTGTAGGGGTTAATACATGAAAAAAAATCCCTTTAAAAGATAAGCCACTAAACCAACTAGTTGCCTTACTTAAAGGGAGCCTAGACTAAGGCCTGTCAAATTTGTGTACTCCTACAATGAGATATCGACAAATGCAACAAGAAATTACATAAAAATGACATGAAAAGATGATAATGAATTCATTTGAGTTTAAAAAGTAAAAAGACCTTATGTGAAACATGCTGCATCTTGAATCAAAACTGAGCTCATGCTTGACCCCAATGCATTGAAATATGCAAACATCTAATTCTCAAATTGCATCAATCATTTACCTGAAGACACACACACACACACACACACACATACATGACCATTACAAACAAGCTCATGAGGCCTTGTCTCTTGCAGGCCAGAAGACTAATATGTTGGGTAATACTGCATACCTATATCAATACCAGAAAGTGCTCGAGGGCTGCACAACCCTAAACCATCTCCACAGCTGAGGCTAAAACATTACTATCACGTTAAAAAGTCATTCATATTCGAAATACCAAGGTCATTACTACCAGCACAAGCCATCCTCAGCCATTTTAAGGTAATCTATCAAAACTGAGGCTTTGTTTTTCTTACCTTGGCTTCCTCATCAGTGATGCGGTGAGCAATGAAACGTCCCTTAACATCGTAAAGGATACGGAAGTGTTCCCCAGTCTTCTGGATGCTCACCACATCTGAAACAAAACAATTGTTTTAAGTCAGTATCATCCTCGTTATACATAATTTTTTTTTTTTTTTTTTGGGGGGGGGGGGGGGGGGGGGGGATCAATAACGTGAAAATTGTCTGGAACAAGCCATGCCCTACATGTAATGTTAAAAAAATATATATATATATTATCATTTATTATTATTATTATTATTGTCACGATGTTGGGTAATGCTGAAAAGGCTGTGTAGTCCTATCAGCGACCGTCAGCGTAGTTTCTCTCGCTTCATTTTTTGACCACACAGAAGACTTTATGACTTCATGTATGCCTTCGATAGAAGCTGGTCTTTCCTTGTATTTTACAAAATACCTAATGCAAGACATTTCATTCTGTATCTTATGATACATAAAACATTAAATACATCACTTGTATTGTGAAGATATCCAGTCTCATTCACACCTTTTCTACATTTGTCAACATGGATACGTTTCAATATAAAACATTCTTTGGAAAAGTCCTAAATAGTCCAATCCCCAACACTCCAGGATTGAAAAGAATCTTCAAAATAGGCCTCAGTGAACAAATGTGGTTAATCTTTACGGTAAAGTTTGGGCATAATTAATATGATATTCTTGTATTGGGCAAAAAGTTGCTGTTGTCTGTAGTAGTAGTAACCTGCAGACATGGATGATAACACCAAAAGTGAAGGTACAAGATCACGGAAAGCACCACTCAGCATTCCTAAGTTTCAGCTATCTTGCTGTGCATACAAATTGAAGACAATATTTCCTGAGGGGTGTTAGGGGGACTTTCCATCAACCCTCCCCTCGGGCAGTGCCAGAAGGGCATGTCCAGTCATGGCAATTTTGTGAATTGGGACAGTCCATACTATAAAGATTTACCACAAAAACAAAATAATGTTATAATAAAAAACACTTGGGAGCAAAAACGGGGCAGGAATGTAGATAAAACAATGGCCATAAACTTTGTATACAAATCCCTTAATGACAATACCTAAACACCTGATCTACTGTCAATCTTGTACTATACTTTTACTGGTGTATGACTGACAAATGCCTAAATCATTTTTACTTTACACAAAATAGATAGAAATTACACAACATACTTTGTAAAATAAAATGTCCAGGACAACCACTAAAGATAATCTTATTTTCATTAGTACAGACACATCCAAATATATTCTAGGGTTTATGATAGGACTACATTGTTTTATCAGATTAGGTTCCTTTAAAGCCACCAAATATACTTTAGATTTATCAAGATAACCAAGGTTACATTAAGAATAACTTATCACTATGACTATTGGATCAAGTTAAATGTTTTAAAAAGTTTACAACAGGACCTCATCCAACAGACCTAAACTCAAACATAGGAAACCCATCCTAAATACTTTCAAAGATTGTTGTATAAACCAAAATTTTTCTAACCCTCTTGCCCCCAAACAATTGCTGCATTTCCCTAGCTAGTAAATTCAATCTTGAAAACAAAAAAGATTGAAAAATTCAGTCCCGGTAGTATTATATACAAAGCTTGCAAGACTACCATGTGAGTACACTTAATTTTCACGCAGATAATTCCCGCATATAGCACGAAACAACTTAAAACTATGTATGCATAGATCTCCAATACTTCAAACCTTGTCCCTTCCCTTACATAATACCAGTCATTTTATTTAAACCACATTCTACCCTCTACCCTGGAGGTGAACCCTTGCTTCTGGAGAAGAATGTTCTATGGCTAAATACCTCAATGGCTTTTGAATACACACCCATGAACCCAGTGGGATAGTTCTTGTCCGTGCGGATCTTGCCATCAACACGGATCAGCCTCTGCATGGTGATCTTCTTGACCTCATCGTTGGTGAGTGCGTATTTGAGTCGGTTACGCAACAGGATGACAAGGGGAAGGCACTCACGCCTCTTGTGGGGGCCAGTGGAGGGTCTGGGAGCAAAGACACCTCCCAACTTGTCCAGGAGCCATGACTTGGGGGCGCACACCCGCTTGCAGTGGTGCTTTGGTCCTCGCTGAAGGGGGGTAATAAGTGGTAATTAGTTACAGAAAAATTATTAAACATTTGTTAGAATGAACAGATTTGAACTGCCAGTACACAGCAGATATTACAATAAATGCACTCAATTACTCTTATCCAATTAGAGCACCAAAGGATAAAATCGCAAGCTACTTCTCAAGGAATAATGTCTCCATGTTGGGTAATGCCAGAGAGAACACAAGTCCAATTAGCGACCGTCATGGGCCTTTCTCTTGCTTCTTTTTTTAACATGAGGAGACTAGGGAGTCTAAACACGTCTTCGATGAGAAGCTTGCAACATCAGAGTGACCAACTATCTGCATCCAACACATTCACATTCTACAGTGTCCCCACAATATCACCTAAACAGCCTATGCACATTAAAATGGAGGAGATTCTTTGAAAGGGAAGTATATTTACAATTCAATATATATATCTAACCATTTCCAACTGACGAAAGAGGTTTTCAAATTTTGTTTACATAAGATTTCATGATACAGCAGTGAACATTTATTACATTTGTTTCACGTGGATTTCATGTTAAAACTCCCCTTTGCTCACCCAAGGTAAATAGGATTATCCCCTACAATGTAAAACAGACGTAACTCGAGGTCTACATCTCACTGCTGAGCCTATCACATCGTAAACAAGCAAGGGGAAACACGAGTGCTGGACCTATTTCATGAATTCACTTCACTACGCCTAAAATATATAATTAAATTTTCTTTCATAATCTGGATTCCTGCACAAATTTCAGCCATCACACTTATTATTATTTCTTGAACACGCAGAGATACAAACATGTTAGGAAATCATCTCGTGTGTTTCGGCCTCTCGCCGACATGGATCCCAACACCATGTAAACATTCAAATTTATCGACTGATATTTCTTCCATCCAACACTTCCACCAAATCTTATTTGCACGAGTCTCTTTCCCATTTCCTCTGGATTGTATTCTAATAAATGAATATCCTCCATTGTGCCGAACATCACTGATTTTTTAGAAGAAACGGACGTAACTGCGGACACTCACCACCATGTTTCTGTCTGAGAGGTGAAAGAAGGAACGAAAGATGGCGCTGGCGGCGACGACTATGAGGGACCCAGGCGATAAACCAAAATCTAATAATTGAGAAAGTGTTTCATATCTTGGTTTCAAATCCGTTTAATCGTAAGAATTAAGTAAATATTTGAATTGCGTGACTTATTGTTACAATTAATTTGGTAACTTTTGTTTTCAATTTCCCTATTGGGTGCGTAGGGACCATTCGGATATGGGAGCATTTAATTTTCACCATATTTTTCCAACGTGTTTTCATGGGCGAGCTTGTGTAGAACATTCACCTAATATTGCAAGGAAAATGCAGATACAACAGTCTATCAAAAATGTCTTTAAAAAATATACAATAAAGATAGTGCTATATGTAAAAAGATCTTAATCCTGTATCATACCCTCCAAATTTCTCCACTGGTTTTACATGGACTATGAAATAAATGACAATAAGTTCCTCTGTCGACAGTAACAGCAATGGCAATATCAACAATAAAATCATTGATAAAATTATGTGCTATAATAGTAGTGGTAATGGCAATATTAGTAGTTGTAGTAAAAATGATAAGATTTGTAGTGATAATAATAGAGAGAATGATAATAATAGTAACACTGATAATGATATGAGTAATAATGCTCATAAAATAATAATGATAATAAAAATGGCAATAATGATAACAAAATCAATGGTGATATTAATAAATACCATAATAGCATCATCATTATGATGATACTGTTACTACTAATGATAATAGTAGTAATATAAATGATAATAGAGATACAAATAGAAATACAAATGATGATAATGATAAGAGTAATAATATCAATAATAATAACAATTATCATTTTTATTACTATTACTATTATCATCATTATTGTTATTATTATTACTATTATTATTGCTATCATTTATTATCATTATCATTATTATTATTATTATCATTATTATTATTATTATTATTATTATTATTATTATTATTATTATTATTATTATTATTATTATCATTATTATTATTATTATTATTATTATTATTATTATTATTATTATTATTATCATTATTATTATTATTATTATTATTATTATAATTATTATTATTATTATCATTATTATTATTATTATTATTATTATTATTATTATTATTATTATTATTATTATTATTATTATTATTATTATTATTATTATTATTATTATTATCATAATCATTACTATTAACATTATTATTACTATTATCATTATCATCATTACTATTATCATTTCATTGGCGTTGTTTTGATACTACTATCATTATTGTTACTATTGTCATTTGTATTAATTTTGTTATCATTATTGTTATCATTATCATTATTGTTGTTATCTTTGCCATTATTAATATCATTATTATGATCATTATTTTCATCATTATCATTTTTGTTAATATCGCTGTTGTTATAGTTATCATTCTTATCATTATCATTGATAATCAAGATGTAACTATTATTGCTATTCATATTTTCTATTATCATTAGTTTTATTGTAATAATAATGATAATACTAAAAACAATGATAACAATAATAATCATCATAATAATGATGATGATAATGGTATTAATAATAATGGTAATAATAACAATGATAAATAAAATAATAATAATAATAATAATAATAATAATAATAATAATAATAATAATAATAATAATAATAATAATAATAATAATTATAATGATAATAGTAATAATGATAATAATGATAATAATAATAATAATAATAATAATAATAATAATAATAATAATAATAGTAATAGTAATAATAATAGTAATAATGATAATGATAATGATAATAATAATAATAATAATAATAATAATAATAATAATAATAATAATAATAATAATAATAATAATAATAATAATGATAATAATTATGATAATAGTAATAAAAATGATAATGATTATAATAATAACAATGAGGATAATAACAACAACAATAATAATAATGATAATGATAACAATAATAATAATAATAATAATAATAATAATAATAATAATAATAATAATAATAAAATAAAATAATAATAATAATAATAATAATAATAATAATAATAATAATAATAATAATAATAATAATAATAATAATAAAATAAAATAAAATAAAATAAAATAAAATAAAATAAAATAAAATAAAATAATAATAATAATAATAATAATAATAATAATAATAATAATAAAAATAATAATAATAATAATAATAATTAAAAAAAAATAATAATGATTACGATAATAGTAATAATAATGATAATGATTATAATAATAACAATAATGATAACAACAACATCAACAACAACAATAATAATGATAACAACAACAGCAATAATAATAATAATGATAATGATAATAACAATAACAGTAATAACAATAATGAAAATTATAATCATAATGACAATGATAATAATAATAATAGTAACAATAAAGATAACAACAACAATGATAATGATGATGACAATGATAATTACAAGAATAATAACAATAATGATAATGATATGATAATACTAATAATGGTAATAATAATAATGGTAATAATAACAATGATAAATAAAATAATAATAATAATAATAATAATAATAATAATAATTATTATTATTATTATTATTATTATTATTATTATTATTATTATCATTATTATTATTACTATTATTATAATAATAATAATAACAACAATAATAATAATGATAATAGTAATAATGATGAAAATAATGTTAGTAATAGTAATAATACTAATGATAATGATAATAGTAAAAATGATAATAATAATAATAATGATAACAGTAATAATAATAATAATGATAATGATAATAGCAATAATAATAATGATAATAATAATAATAATAATAATAATAATAATAATAATAATAATAATAATAATAATAATAATAATAATAATTATCATTATTATTATCATTATTATTATTATCATTATTATGATAATAGTTATAAAAATGATAATGATTATAATAATGACAATAATGATAATAACAACAACAATAATAATAATGATAATGATAATAATAATAATAATAATAATAATAATAATAATAATAATAATAATAATAATAGTAATAGTAATAATAATAGTAATAATGATAATGATAATGATAATGATAATAATAATAATAATAATAATAATAATAATAATAATAATAATAATAATAATAATAATAATAATAATAATGATAATAATTATGATAATAGTAATAAAAATGATAATGATTATAATAATGACAATAATGATAATAACAACAACAATAATAATAATGATAATGATAACAATAATAATAATAATAATAATAATAATAATAATAATAATAATAATAATAATAATAATAATAATAATAATAAAATAATAATAATAATAATAATAATAATAATAATAATAATAATAATAATAATAATAATAATAATAATGATAATAATAATAATAATAATAATAATAAAATAAAATAAAATAAAATGAAATAATAATAATAATAATAATAATAATAATAATAATAATAATAGTAATAATAATAATAATAATAATAATTAAAAAAAAATAATAATGATTACGATAATAGTAATAATAATGATAATGATTATAATAATAACAATAATGATAACAACAACATCAACAACAACAATAATAATGATAACAACAACAGCAATAATAATAATAATGATAATGATAATAACAATAACAGTAATAACAATAATGAAAATTATAATCATAATGACAATGATAATAATAATAATAGTAACAATAAAGATAACAACAACAATGATAATGATGATGACAATGATAATTACAAGAATAATAACAATAATGATAATGATA
>NC_091567.1:17961027-17968527 GCF_042767895.1 Penaeus vannamei
CGCTGATGTCCATGCCCGAAGACTGGTGGAATTTTCTCTGATTAAGCTGCTGCCCAATTTCAACTTGAACAGCGGTTTCTCTCCTGCCGACAGCCTCCTCGCTTCCCACATCCTTCGTCTCCTCCCTTATGCCGGTCACCCGTCACATAGACCGCCTGATCCTTCGACCTGACCTGACCTCCCTTCGCTTCCGTTCTCCTGTCCTCACCTGCCCCGTGGTTTCCGAGTGCTTCTCCTTTCTCTCTTATACTGCTTACTCTTCCTTGCCTCCTCAAGCCTCCAGGTTAGTACAGTGGTAACGTGTCGGCTTCTCATCCGAGGGGTCGACGGTTCGCGCCCCGCCCAGGCGCGAGAAGTTGCAATTGTCGCCCGGAGGTTACTGCTGTGGCTGGGCACCACGGTGGGTAAGGACTAAGCTCTGTCGCGTCAGCACTCGCTGACACACGTTGATCGAGTCGACATTTGTCGGCACAGGCCGGGCTCCCCCATAGCCCGGGCGAGGCTCAGCTTCGCATATCGGACTTATCCTTATCCTTGCCTCCTCACGTGGTGTACACACTTCACAGGCCCTCTCTCCTGTGGTGTGCAGAGGGAAAACGCCCAATTGGCGAGGCATTATTGCCACCCACTTGGCGTGATCCTCCAGAGCTAAAGCCTCCAGACTTGAGCTTGATTTTGATACTCTTTGACAACAAACTACACAGAGAGCTCCGCCAATTTCTCGTGGTTCGCCGCGACAATTGGCCAGGATTCTCTTGTAGTAAGTGCCCCACTACCGCTCCCTTGGAGAGCGAGGTTACAAACCAGGTCTGGACCCTCTGGTCCTGGACATAGTTTGTGGCCACGCACCAAGGGCGACTTTTCTGTGCCTAACTCTTGCCCTCTCCTTCTGACTTCCTGGTGCAGCCTGGGCCTGCGGGAAACGTCGATTTCCAACATTCGCCTGGGCTGCGGTGACGTGATCACACCCCCCTTGTAGCAGGATTGGGGTGCAGAGCGTTTACCACACCAAAAACTCCGAGTTCAGCCCACCCAGGGGGATCTCCTGTCCTGTGGTGCTGAAGGGTCGAGTGCAGGGATCAGAGCTTTTTGTGAGGCCCTTCTTAAGACCTCACCCAGAGAGGAGGTATAAGGATAATCCCCGAAAGGGGACCAATCTGTTTCCAACTCTCTAAATGACCACAATATGAATCAGACCATGGCAGTCACCCTGGAGCCTTTAAAGGCTGCAGGGGGGCGAAAGAATAACCGAAAGCAGGCCGAACGTGTCCGGCCTGCTGAACCGAGCAAGGACAAGACAGAAACACCAACCACAAAGTCTGTCCATGCACACCAGACTGAGGGAAGCCTGAACTCCCCTCAGTCAAGAAGGGGCTCCAGCTGTACCTGCCAAAACAGCTGCCCCCACTTCCAAAGGCCTTAAACCCCTGCAAAGGGGAGGCGTGAAGCGACGAAGGGTGGAGACTGACTCTGATGAAGAGGCAGAACACACCCCAAGTCGACTAACGCGGTTAAAGGTACCAAAAAAAAAAAAAAAAAAAAAAAAACTGAAGACTTCGACAATGCATACCAGCTGGTAAGGGCATTGGAGAAGGAAAGAAATGTAAGACTATCAATCCGAATCTCCAGAGATGAGGGCATGATCATTGCCCCCAAAGACAAAGCCACCATGAACTTCCTGCAGGAAATCAAGGTGCTAAAAGATGGGAGGAAGGTGTGTATCTCACCACTGACCTCCCAAGAGAAAAAGTCCAAGATGGTGCTACTTGGCTTTCCACTAGGGTTCGACGTGGAGGTGATCACGTCTCTCCCACAAGTGGCGGAGGCTTCCCGCATGACCAAAGGGAAGTCTCCAACCAGGCAAGTCCTGGTTTTCCTCAAGGGAGCCCCAATCACCACCCTTGATCTGGGTAACTGGGGCTCATACAACCTCAGGACATATGTGCCAGAGTCCTTGAGGTGTTTCACGTGCCAGAAATTTGGGCATCACCAGGCCAACTGCAAGGCCAAAGCCAAATGTGCTGTATGCAGCGAGGCACACGAAACCGAAGTGTGTATAAAGGCACACAAAGATGGCCAGAAGGACACAACAGCCAAGTGTCCAAACTGTGCCAAAAAAACATCATGCCTGGAGCCTGGCTTGCTCTGTCAGGAAACAGGCAGTGATTAAAAAGCAGGAGCTAGCCAAAAAGCGTCCTGACTTTGTCCCTGCGCCCCCAGGCACCTACGTCTGGGGAAAAAACAAAAAACAAAATAAAAAAGAAAAGACTCCCCGACCTCCTAAGAGGTAGGAGCCGCCCCCACAGAGAAAATTGGATACCTCTAACAGAGAGGAATTCCCCAAGCTTGCTAGTGGCAAAACAACAAAAAAGAACCAAAGGGAAAAAGGTTCAAAGTCCACAGCAATGGTCCCACCAGTAGATGATAATCTTTTCTTTGACGAGAAAGATATGACTCCTGTTGAGTGCTGTAGTTTCTGCAGTAGCAACAGCCTTGGGGAGGACCAGTGAGGAGGCGGAGAAAGCAGTGCAGGTCGCCATGACGGCTATGACCCAAACTGTGGCAGCTCTGAAGGGAAGGAAGCTAGAAGCCTCCAAACCGATAATGAGCAGCGCTCCCCTCCCTAAATCCTTGGATGGCAGGCTAGCTTCAAGAGAAACATTACATAAAACCACAGCTAGTCTGTCAGGACAGGCTGAAACTGTGCAGCAGGCCGAGTCTGCACAGCCAAAGTCTCCTCCTCTGACCCGAGGTGACACTTCCAACCTAGGCCCTACACCCCTCGGTAAGGCCTTAACCGGAGTGTCTGACTTAAAGGAAGTTGTACAATCCTCAATCAACGAGGATCTGTATTTATCTGATGCCACCAGCACTGGGGCATCTGAAGCTGAAGCAAGTGACACTGAGTAACCATCATGGCACACAATCTAAGCATACTGCAGTGGAATATCTGTAGCTATAAAAGCAAGAACTTTCTCCAGTCAATTGTGCGAGCAAGGAGCATTGACGTCGTCATGCTCCAGGAGACACTAACAATGGGATCCGTGTGCTTCTCAGGATATCATGCCTTCACCACTCCAAACCTGGATGGTGCTAGAGGACTGATGACCCTGGTAAAAGAAGCTATCCCTTGCTCCTTAATAGCCAACCCACCGCACTGTGGAGATGGTGTTGAATCTCTTGCTGTTGAGATTCAGCTACCTGGGGGCTCTATAAAAATATACAATATTTATAGCAAACCACTGTGTGAGAGCTTAGATCTAAACCAGGTCTGTGCTACTGCAGCACAAGACCGAGTGATCATAGGGGGAGACTTCAATGCACACATGGCCATGCTGAATCCCCGCAAAAGACCGAACGAGGCAGGCATTCACATAGCAGAAGTGCTTGAGACATTCCCTGAGATCGCTCTTCTCAACACCAAAGAACCAACGCATATGAAGGGAGGGGTCCTAGACCTTACCTTTGCCACTGCAACAATGGTGGAGAGAATTCGATGGTGTGTCGATGATACGGTTACTAGTGATCACTACGGCATAGTCACCACCCTAATGGATGCAGGTCCAGCCCAAAGACCACATCACATTCCTAAATGGAAAACTGACAAAGACAACTGGTTTGCCTTCCAGGAAGGCTTGGCTCGATGTCTGAAAGTCAATGAACCCAATAACAATAATGAAAACGTGGATGTGCTACAGGCAAGGCTAATCCAGGCCATAAACCAGGCAGCCTCACAAACCATTCCCAAAACTCGCCCATGGTCCAGAACTCACAAAGACGCCTGGTACTATAATTCCCTGTTGAGGGAAGCTGTCGTGGATGCCAAGGAAACTGCCAACAGAGTAAGGCAGGAAAAATGGCTGGAATGGTGCCAATCTTTTGGGCACCAGACCAGCCTTACAGAGTTGTGGAAACGAGTCAGGGAAGCGACAAGCCGCCAAGCCCCGAAATGCACTCATCATAACCCACAATCAGAGGCTAACAGATTGGTGCTTGAGTTCTCTGCCAGAACCAGCACCAACAATCTGCCTCCAATGATGAGAGAAAAACAACAAAACTTAAACCCAGAAAGACGCTCTCATAAGAGACAAGGCACTCGAAGCTGATGAAACAGATGCCTTGTTCTCTCTTAGGGAACTAAGAAAATCATACAAATCCAGTTCTGGGTCAGCACCGGGATCTGATGGGATCTCTCACCCCACCATTTCGCATTTAGGCCTTGCAGGAGAACTTGCATTCTTGCAGGTTATCAACAAATCCTGGCAAACAGCCACGGTGCCCCAGAGCTGGAAACAAGCCACAATAGTTCCCATCCCAAAGCCAAAGGAGCCTGGCAAGTACCGTCCCATCTCTCTTCTCAGCTGCCTGGGTAAAACAGCTGAAAAGATGGTACTCAACAGGCTCCGATGGAAAACGGGTCCCCCCCATGAACACCTGCACGGGTTCACAAGGGGCAAGAGCACTGCTCACAGCATTTCCACACTCTTAAGCACAATCTGCACCTCGCCCGCCATGGTTGTCTTCCTTGACCTGGAGAAGGCTTTTGAGTTGGCAAGTCCACTTGCCATTCAAGAGACCCTAATCCACAAAGGAGTCAAAGGCAGACTCTTGGCCTGGATAGCTGACTATTTTAAAAATAGATCAGCAAATGTCAGATTTCAAGGCCACCTCTCACAGCACATGCCACTTGAAAATGGAACTCCTCAGGGAGGGGTTCTTAGTCCAGCCCTGTTTAATACCCTCATGTCCAACATACTCGACATTCACCTGCCAGAGGGACGCAAGATCATCTCTTATGCAGATGACTTGGCAATCATAGCCTCTGGCAATCACTGCCTTACTAGAGCTCAGCGTTGTCTGAACCTGGTGTCTGAAGAGTGTTGTAGGACGGGTCTAAAAATATCAGCAGCAAAATCCAAAGCAATGGCACTGAGAACCAATGTCAGAAACAAAAAACTCACTATACAGGGTATGGATCTGGAATGGGTGAAGGATTATCTATACCTTGGTGTATGGATAGGACACACACTCACTTTCAAAAAGGAGATCCAATACCTGCTTGACAGAATCAAGGAAAGATTGTCAGTCATGAAAGTCATGACAGGGAGACACATAGGAGCAGGACACAAAGTACTAAGATCATTCTATGTACATGCTGTCCGTCCTATTATTGACTATGCATCTGTCGCCCTCATTGCTTCCAGCACAACATTAAAAGAAAAACTGGAAATAATACAAAACGAAGCAGCCAGGATAATTCTAGGTGCACCTAAATGGACAAAGGTCATCAACCTCCTCATGGAAGCTGATTTACCGTCCATGGACACTAGAATAGATCTAATGGCAGCAAAGTTCCTTTCCAAGGTCCTGCAGGCACCCACAAACTCCTATCTAAGACAAAGAGTTCTCAGATGCCTACTACAAGATTACCAGTTGTTTGCGGACAATTCCTGGCTCACACATACAGCCAGAGTTTTGATACGCTTTCAACTAAAAGATTCATTGCTTGCCAAGGGTATGGACTCCCCTCACCCTGATTACAAAGAACCCCCGCCGTGGGCAAACGAAATGATCGAATTCTCAATTCTAAATCTCACAATGAGAAAAGATCAATATTCCATGCCTAGCCTAAAGGCCCAAACACAAAGGGTCATTGAACAAATAACTCCGCCGGGTAGTATAACTTACTACACGGACGGATCCGTGGATCCAATAAACCATACTGCAGGCGCCGGCTTTGCAACAAAGGATACCACAGCATCCATTAGGGTCACTGACAATGCCTCAACGCTTCAGGCTGAAACGGTTGCGATCATTGAAGCATTGACACACGCGTCCCTGAGGGGAGGGCACGTTGTCGTTCATACAGATTCAAGAGCAACTATTGACAGCTTACAGCATAGCATGCCCCCAGATAACATCTACCTCTTGACAACAGTACTATACATAGCCCAAAGAATCCTTAGTCAAGGTAGAAGAATCGTCATAAACTGGGTCCCAAGCCACATAGGCATACAAGGGAACGAGCTTGCTGATAAACTAGCCGAAAAGGGCAGGGGTATGCCCCCATCCTCCATGATCGTTAAACCCAGCCGAAGGGGACTGAGCCAAGGTACCAAAGCTGCAGGGTGTGCGGTCCTCCGGGTAGCACATAGAGGAAACATCACAAAATCGCTCGCTGCCAAGTGGTACTCAGATGCTTCAGGCTATGAGCCACTGGCCCTTCCTCCAAACACAAAAAGAGGTACCGAAGTCATACTATTCAGACTAAAAGCGTTTTAAGCAGGGGAGCGCTTGGCAAGAATTCTTGCCAAGCGCTGTACCGTTCCCTGCTTAAAACGCTTTCCAAGGCAGGCAGGCCCTCTTCAGTGATGCCAGACATGTGGAAATGTCTGTTTATGAAGTACAAATCATAACAGTCCTTGATGAGCATAGAAATATCAAAATAACACACGAAATATACATACTTGGGTTTTAAAAGCAATATTCCCACCAACAATCTCGGAAAGAGATAACTTATGCACAAGTCGAGGGTGGAGTTTATTTCACTTGCGGTTGGTAAAATTTTGAGCGCGCAATTCAATACAACTGACAAGCTAGCGCCGCATCAAGATGGCAGAGAAGTAAATAAATCTACCCAAACATCTTAACAAAGCGCTATATTTTCTCCTATATTCATAGAAAGTGCCTCTAAAACAATGACACACTCTTCCGATTGACAGCCCTTTCATTCTGACGTGGTATCAAAACAAATGAATATCCCTGAATTAAAATATAGGCCTACCCATTCCCATATATCCGATTTTATGAGGTTAAATATAACAAATCATCGAATATAATATCAACAGAAGAATGTTGCTAGAATTTCTCAGACTTTTTCACTTGAAATATTCTTCATTTCATAAAATAGCTGATATATTCTCGATTTAGAAAGACGAGAAGTTTAACAATATGAGTAAAATTGTTCGTCTTATAATCATTTGTTATTCATAAGTAAAACTTTTTATTCCCATAATCTCCATTATCTCCTTTCGTTTTCAGTTAATTTCAATTTCTTTGAATATGATTTTAAGAAATTACAGAATCAGATACCGTGAAAAAAAAATATTTATCTGATAAGATATTAAGCGGAGTTCCTGGCCTACGCCCGCATTCGAAGGATCGTGACCAGTACGGTACGCGACCGACGCCGTTGCCATGGTGACGGTACACCGCTTGACTTAGCAAGCACAAGTCAAGCCATCTACGAAGGTCGCTTGAGAAAGTAAGCGAAATGCTTGAGTTCGCAAGAAAAACGCTTGAGATTTCAGGCAAGAACTCTCCCTGCTTAAAACGCTTTAAGACTAGGTTACCAATGCGCTTGGCAAATTATTGACAGTGAGACTGGGAGGTTATGTAAACACTGCGGCGAGCTTAACGCCACCCTGTTACATTACTTGCAGAATTGTGTACACACAATTTCTGAGGCAGGGACCACCCACCACAGCCGCCGGGCTGGTA
>NC_091567.1:17973527-17976027 GCF_042767895.1 Penaeus vannamei
TTAATATTAATTTGTTATTTTATTGGCATTATAATCTCTTGCCCTGCTAATGCTCATCGGTTTGTTATCATTTGTTATTATTTGATCATCAGCAGTTATTCTTTCTTTTCTTAAGGTTCAGTTCTTTGCATTGGGCAAAGCAATTACACTCATTGGACAGTAAAGTTTAAATATTTTATTCAAAATACTGAATAACATTTTTCAATGATTCATTCTAAATATCATATTCATTTAATATAAATGATTAAGACCTTATTTAATAATACAAAATCAAAATTTAATAATACAAAATGTTAATATAATTATATTTAATTTGGGATACATCTTGGGTAAATTTCTTACCATGTACATCAGTCATTACACAAACTGCAAAAACATTATATTTGGTACAAATACATTTTAAATAACCACACACCAACATATTTTTAAAACTCAATAAATAAATTTAGAAGTCTCATATACTCATCTTATTTACAAATTTTGTCATGCTACTTAAAATATCTTCAAAATCTCAATATTCCTAATTAATTATTAAGTCAATCCCTACATATTACAATCAGATATCAATTTAGTTTATTTAGATTATTCAATACATTCACTCATTCTCCTGGAGAAGAGCTTCCTTTTGTACAAGTTCATCGCTACACAGAATGTCAAACACTGTGTTTGTTGTGTGTATTTTTTTTGTTTTTGAATCATGATAGAGGCTCATATCTATTCTATTCTCTTCTAAGGACGTATTGTGATTAGCTTCAGACCCATTAAGGTCTAAACATCGTACTGTAACACAGTTTTCTGCTATATTATCAGAGTGAGTTAGGGTAAACTCCCCCACATTATCCAATGGCAAACTGGTTTTCATAGAATCATAATTTTTTTCCAAAGCAACCTTTCTATCGGCTGCTGGGAAGTATCCAGAATCAAAAGAATAATCTACTTTCTTACAACCCTCTGAAATAGAATCTGACTTAGCTGCTTCTAAATCATTGATGCAGTCTATGAAATCAGTTGGGGGGTTTTGTGCATCTGATAAACTTTCTGCAGTCATCTCTTCACTCTCTGATTCAGCTGGAGATTCATCTTTGCTTATACCTGGCAAGTAAGGTATATCAATTGCCCCTTCTGTGCCCACAAGAGCAACCTTGTACTTCAGCCTTTCAGGATGACCCATTGGGTACTGGCTCATCTTCACTTTTAGTGCATATACATTGTGTGTAACTGACCAGCCAATGGGCATATGCTGTGGTTTCATTGATGAGAGAAAATGCTGCCGCCATCTCTGAATTAACTTTACCAGCCCAACTTTTTCATAAGCTTCATACACTTTGTGGCCATGGGACTGAAAGGCCTTATTCCAAAATTTAGAATCTGTCTGAGCCATCTCTCTCAGCTGTGTTTCACTTATGAAATCAGTCCCCAAGTATCTCTTAAGTATATTCTCCAATTCTAACACCCTTTTCTCAGGGATGTTTACCCTATTGTGAACCAAAGCTTTAGCAGCATTTTTCACAGTAATTCGATGTCTGTCCACACTGGTTTTCTTGCTATGTTCACTGCCAATAGGGGCATCAAACTCTGTTGCTAAAGTGTAACGTAACACTTTATCCTCCAAGTTGCTTTTCTTGTGGCAGTCCAAACACAACAACACAACATCGTGACTCTGGTGGTTTTTCAGGATGTCTGGGAAATGCTTGCGGTATTCAAGGGGAACAATGTACTTTCTGATGTATATTTCATCCTTCCCACATACTACACAGTTGTTTAAACGTTCTTGAAGGTAGAACCTGCTATCATCCCGGTCAGCTAAGGGTCGTCCAGAAGGTTCAAAGTTCAGTCGAATGACGAGAGGATCTTCGCTTACAACTTTTGCTTTGCCTTTTTCCACATACCAGAGTGCTTTCCTTGGGTCACACACACACAGCAACTCATTGTCAGGGGCTCTCATCTGGCTGTAGTAATAGAGTGGGCTCCTGCGCGTCACCTGTGGTTGGTAGGCTGACTTCAGTTTCACACTAGAAGCAGTCTGTCCACTTTCATTTGCTCCTGTGAAAGATTTACAGTGACAATTGGGGTTGAGGCTCAAATATAAATGAGTACCAGAAGACCATGATTAAAATATCAAAGAGATAACGAAAAATATGAAGTGAATCAGAAAGCATTTGTAAGGGATGGACATAAAACAAAAATTGTATCATGCTCCTGTTTATGGAGTGTTATAGGTAATGTAATGGCCAAATATGTTACTGCTGTATGATGGAGCATTCTTAACATGGTCATTTGAAGTCATAATGATTGTTAAATTGCGAGAACCAAGATTCTGAATCAACACAAAGATGCTTTCCTGTGCCCCATATTATAGAAAGAATCTTTAGTTTCCTCTATGTTAGAACAGTCCTATCCAGCCAGTCAGATTTTATGTAATGTGTAATGCATTACCATTAAAGCAAGTTAGTGTTGGTCATGATTTTTAGATCACTAACACAATGGATGCAGAGCTGTT
>NC_091567.1:17981027-17983527 GCF_042767895.1 Penaeus vannamei
CGATCCTAGAGCACAATCAAATTCTTGGAATGCTAAATTACTAGATGTCATAAATGAGCATTGCCTTTTCCAGAATGTAACAGACCATACCAGGATAAGAGGGCTAGATAGGCTGTCTATGCTTGACCTAATATTTACAAAGCATAACAACGATATTAAGGATATCGAGTACTGTCCTCCTTTAGGAAAAAGCGACCATGTAGTGATTTAACTAAAATACTGTCTGCTACAGGAAAAACTCATCGTAAGCAAAGAAAGAAAGGAAAAGTACAATTACAAAAGAGGTGATTATAGAAGCCTTAAAGATTTCTTTGATAACATAAACTGGGAAACACTTCTGGATGATGAGAACCTTGATGTTCAGTATTCAAAATTTTGTGAGATCAATAAAAAAGGAGTGGAAAAATTCATATCCAAATTCAAAATTGAAGCAAGAAATGGCCTAAAATGGTTCAAATACAAGAAAATGAGGGAAAAAAAGCATCTCCTTTGGAAAAGATTCAGAAGGCATAGATCTCAGGCAGCATATGAAAGATATAAAGTAGGAAGAAATGAGTATACCCAAACCATGAGATAGGCAAAATTAGACTTTGAAAAGGATATAATCAACAAATGTACAAGTCAACCAAAACTCTTCTTTAACTACATAAATAGTAAAACTAAAAGTAGGGATTAAATTAGCGCTATCAAAGACAATAACATTATATATTCTAAGGAGGAAGAAATGTGTGAAATCCTAAATGAGAAATTTCAGTCAGTGTTTGTTCAGGATCCATGCTTTGATATGGCAAATACCCGTACAGACGTAAAGAACATCGAAAATATCACCCTCAATAAGAACGAAATAAAAGATCTACTAAAAGGATTAGACAAGACCAAAGCAGAGGGACCAGATGAAATTTCTAACTGGGTTCTTAGGGAATGTGCCAAAGAGCTGTGTACTCCTTTATTGTTAATATTTCAAAATCCACTAAGACAAGGTAAACTACCAAAAAGTTGGAAATTTGCAAATGTTACACCCTTATATAAGAGTGGCGACAAACAAAACCCACTAAATTATAGACCAGTTTCATTAACTAGTGTAGTATGCAAACTGCTAGAAAGAATAATTAAAAAACAATGGGTTGAAATGCCTGAAAAACACGAAATGATATCAAATAAACAATTTGGTTTTAGAGAAGGAACGTCGTGTGTAACAAATCTCCTCTGTTTTTATAATAGAGTATCTGAAATATTACAAGAAAGAGACAGCTAGGTGGATTGTGAGGATGAAAGACTTTCTTCATGAAAGACAAATGAGCACAGTAATTAGAGGAAATCATTCTACATGGCGACGAGTAACCAGCGGAGTGCCTCAAGGATCCGTGTTGGTGCCGATTATGTTTACTATTTTCGTCAATGATTTAGAGTCAAGCATAAGCCCAGGTAGTTATCTGAATATGTTTGCAGATGACGCAAAGATACAAAAGTGGGTAACAGACAACGTCTCATACCAATGCCTCCAAAGTGACATCGAGAACTTATTCACGTGGAGTTGTACATGAAAAATGGAATTCAATACCAATAAATGCCACGTAGTCAGGTTTGGAGAAAGTAGAAATCACCACTATTCCAATACAAATTACAGGACGCAGTATTAGACACAGCTGACAGGGAAAAAGATCTTGGGATAATCATAAATAGAAACCTAAATCCAAATGACCATGTAAATGAAAAGGTCCACAAAATGTTAGGACTGATTGATTGAGAACTTATTCACGTGGAGTTGCACATGGAAAATGGAATTCAATAACAATAAATGCCACGTAGTCAGGTTTGGAGAAAGTAGAAATCACCCACTATTCCAATACAAATTAGGGGACGCAGTATTAGACACAGCTGACAGGGAAAAAGATCTTGGGATAATCATAAATAGAAACCTAAATCCAAATGACCATATAAATGAAAAGGTCCACAAAATGTTAGGACTGATTGCCAACATGAAGAGGGCATTCGTGTATGTGGACGAAGATATGGTAAAGAAGATTATTAAAGCAATCATAAGACCAGGTCTTGAGTACGGTGCAGTGGTATGGAGTCCACACTTGAAAAAAGATATTGACAAACTGGAAAGAGTCCAAAAAGCGGCGACAAGATGGGCACCTACCCTAAGAGATCTGAGTTACGAAGACAGACAACAAAAATTAGGACTTATTACCTTGGAAGAAAGAAGGAAAAGGGGGGACATGATTATGCTTTTCAACTGCATAACAGGAAGAGTGAATATAGATAAGGATGACTTTTTGATCTTGAACACAAGAAGAACGAGAGGACACAACAAAAAGTTGAAAGTAAAAAGAGGTGATAAAGATGTCAAAAAATATAGTTTCCCAAATAGAATTACTGAATCGTGGAACAGTCTCCCCAATCAAGTAGTGTGTGCCAAAACTGTGCATCAATTTAAAAAGTTATACGATAATTTAAATATAGCAGACGGGGCCACCTGAGCATAGCTCTTCTC
>NC_091567.1:18001027-18003527 GCF_042767895.1 Penaeus vannamei
CTTGTTTTATTGCAAAGAGTTCTGCTTCTATTATTTCTGTATTGTTTGGTAGTTTCCATATTGTTGTTATATTGTTATCTTGTATGTATATTGCTGCTGATGTGGAATCGTTGTTTATTTTCGAGCCATCTGTGAATAATTTTTTATAATTTCGATATCTTGTGTTTTCTAACATTATATATTGTGCTCTTATTATTTGTTCTGGGATATTTTTTGTTTGCTCATCTAAGAATTTTGTTTCTATATTTTTTGTAATATCAAACCAAGGTGGAATAGGGGTTATGTTTGACATTGTTTTTATCTTTATTTTCACTTGCAATTCTTTGTTTGTTTCTATTATTCTATGGATTAAGTTATTTTTATCCTTTTGAGGGTTATATTCTTTTATATTTTCTGTTAACATTTTTTTTATTTGTGTATTTTCTTTTTTTTCTAGTATTTTTAACATTTGGGTGAATTCTTTTTCTTTTAGTTTATTTTTGATCGACATTTTATTTGTTAGGGCATAGAGTGCATTTATTGGAGTGGTCTTTAAACATCCAGTGGCTATTCTCAAAGCTCCATTTTGAACTGTTTCAATTTTTTTTATTTCTGTGTCATTTGCTGTTCCATAAATTGTTATACCATATTCTATTTTTGGTTTTATGTAGATATCATAGAATTTTATCATTGTCTCTCTATTTGCTCCCCATGTTGTTGTTGATAATTTTTTCATTATGTTTATTCTATTTGTACATCTAATTTTCAAGTTATTAATATGGTTTTTCCACTTTAGTTTTGGTGCGTCGAATTCGAGTCCTAGGATTGTATGTTTATTTGTGAATTTTAGTTCTTCATTATTTATTTTTATTATTGGTATTTGTCTTATTCTTTTTTTTGTAAAGCACATTACTTTGCTTTTAGTTAAATTTAATTTAAGCTCCCAGTCGTTAGCCCATTTTACTATTTTATTTAATCCTACTTCTAGATTGATTTTTGCTTCTTCTAGATTTTCATTTATTGTTATTATATTTATGTCATCTGCATATATTATTTTGTTGGTTTTTACTGTTAGATTTAGATCTGACATCATTATGTTGAATAGTAATGGACTTAATGGAGATCCTTGTGGAAGTCCTTTACTTATTCCTCCTTCCTCGGATTTTTGGTTTCCTATTATTATTTGGTAGGATCTATTATTTAAAAAATTAGATATCCATCTGAGAGGAGTACCCGTTATACCTAGTTTAGCTGCTTTTATTATTATTGCATCATGGTTTACTTTGTCAAAAGCTTTTTCTAAATCTAGTGATGCTATTAGGGCATATTTTTTCTCTTTATAAGCTTTTTTAATATGAAAATCGATTATTTGTAATGTATCTATTGTTGAGCTATTGGGTCTGAAACCTGTTATGTCTTGACTTAGTTTGTTATTTTTTTCAAGCCACCATATTAGTCTATTGTTGATTATGCTTTCTAGCATTTTCCCTATACATGAGATTCTACTTATGAATCTATATGATTTTTTATTTGCTGGATCTTTATCCGGTTTTAATATCGGATTTACGAGTGATTTTTTGAATTCTATAGGATATTCTCCTTTTATCCACAACTGATTATAGATGTTTAAAATTTTTTCCAGTAGGTTATTTGGGATATTTTTATAAAATTCATAAGGGATACTGTCTGGGCCACAAGCTTTATTATTTTTTGTCTTTTTTATTACAGAAATTAATTCTTTTAATGTTATCTCCTTTTTTAATCCATTCGTACTTGGCAATTCTATTAAACTTTTAAATTCTGATTTTGTTATTAAGCATTTTGTTTTTGTGTTTATTATACTTTGGTATTCTTCTTTTAAGAGTTTTAATTTCTTTTTTGTTTCTTGTATTGGCTGATCATTATCTATTAGCGGGTAATTATTTATTCTATTACTGCCTGAAAGTTTCTTAATAAAATTCCATATTTTTTTGGTTGGGGTTCTAAAATCTAATGAGTGGCAGAAATTTGACCAACTTGTTCTTTTTTCCTTTTCTATTGTATCTCTTGCTATTATTTGAAGTTTTTTGTATTCTATTCTGTTTTTTTCATTAGGATTTTTTCTCCATTTATTGAATGATTTGTTTCTTTGTTTTATTACTTCTTTACATTTCTTATTCCACCATGGTTTTGTTGGTTTATTTTTACTATTATCATTATTTAATCTGAAATGTTTCATCCCTATGTTTTTTATTATTTCTGTTATTTCGTTCAATGATTTTATATTGTCCACATCTATTTTTTGTATTTCTTCTTTAAATTTTATCCATCCTTCTTCATTGAATTTCCATTTTTCCTCTTTAACTATTGTTTCTCTATTGTGATTAATGTCTCTTATTATGATTGGAAGGTGATCGCTTCCTCCATATATTTTTGCTTCTACTTCTAATTTACTCAGTTCTGGGGTGCCCAGAACTAGGTCTATTGTAGACCCTTTACCTGTTTTCGGATCTATTCTAGTAATTTGTCCTTTTGGAGTTAA
>NC_091567.1:18031027-18043527 GCF_042767895.1 Penaeus vannamei
ATTCTAAACACTTATTTCTTTCAGGATTTTGAAAACTACTTGGATATGGAGCATGATTACACAGAGAGAGAGTGGCATAGTGTCAAAGCATCAAAAAAGCTTAACTGTCCTGCTAAAATATACATTCGACACATCATAAAGTTTCCTGAATATGAGGTGTGTTTAGCTTTGAGCTTGTGTGGTCTTTAAAGTCTACTTTTGAGTAATTTCTTTATTATATTTTCAGAAATGTCTTGTTGGAGAATAGACTTCAGTAGATCTTTTCCTGCCAAATTTAGAAAAAGCTCTATCAAGTGAAGCTATGAACTCACTATTCTGTCATATATTAATAAAAAAGCAAAATTAAAGGAAATTCTGGCACTATCATAAAATTTTATTATGTATAAGATATCAAAATTCTTTATAATACCCATACCATATTTATCATGATACACACATTAATTCTAAGAAAAAATCAATGAACTCTCACTGAAAGAGTCCAAATTCTTTCAGTGTCCAGAAGCAATAGAAGACATAGGACACCGCCATGCTGTCACCACAAGACTGCAACTTGATTTCAAGAGGAGAGAAGATATTGTGAAAGGACACCAGTTTCATGTCCAGCTTCCACAGAGTCATGCCAATCATGTAGTTGGAGAGGTGAGGGGTGCAAGCATATGTGGGAATAAATGTCATGTAAAGATGGAAAAAATATTAAGTTTTTGTATTTATCCCTTATATATTAAAATGGATAAGTAAAAAATATTCATGTATAATAAGAGCTTTAAGATTAAGTTTCTGAAAGATAAAATTAGGGATAATTAGGTAATCTTTGTATTGCACAAACTGGGTGATTTATATTACAAATTATTTGAATAAAACCCCAATTTTTAAAGTTGATTTTGTACATTTTGCTAATGACCTTTAACAGACTTACCTTTCACTTTCTCTCACAGCAAACAGACTCATCTCTCCCCATTGATCGAGATTTATCAGCTTTTATTCAGAAGAAAGTGACTGAGGGTGTAGCAAACACCAAAGAAATGAAAAAACTCCTCGAAGAATACCTCCAGTCTAGTGAACACCTCTTCAAGGGTAAGGAGCTCCCCTCCAGGAACAACACAAGGTACTGGCCAACCCTCAAGCAGATACGTAATCATATGATGCTGGCCACAATGCGACAGAGGTGAGGGAATTGCACTAATCATTTTATATATTTACTAAAAGGTGTTTTTTTTATGAAACTTCTCTACAGTAGTTAGGTGTATGGGAATGCCACACAATTTAACTTGATCCTGAGAGTTCCTCTCTCTTCCCCCTTTCTCATGTATTCCATATCTGAGTAAGCAAGTACTTCCCAACTCTATCTTATTATACTAAAATTCTTTCTCTTATAACTTTACATACCAACAATTATTGACAATTGTGACAGCTAGCTAGTGCTATTGTCATAGAGGTAGCAGTCAACATTACTTTTTGGTATATAAACTAATAGGTGGGGGCAAATTTAATTTCTAAAATTACCATACTTTTTCATTTTGCTACATGCAAATGTTTGTTTTGATGACTATGTTTTACAACTCTTCTCAATTACTTCTTTCAAAGAATATACTCTCCCAATTACTTCTTTCAAGTAGTTCATTAACTAATTTTCTTGATGCTCAGACTTTCAAAACAAATAATGGTAAATATAATGTAGTTTGTGCAATACCCACCAATTCATTTTTTTCAATTTTGTTCGCCTGTGTAATTTATATATTATGTGCACTTTGGCATTCTTGATGACTGAAAGAGTAATTTAGGTAATTTCCTAAAAACATATCTGCATTTGCTAACTTAATCCTGTATGCACTTATTCAAGGGATAACCAAGCAGTCAGCTTACTTGAAGAGCCGAAGGATCAACAGTGGCAGCAAACCTGTGAAGACTATAAACCTAATTATGTTAAGGTTATAATTCTGGATGTAGGAGTGAATAGTTTATTTAAATATAAATTTAATTATCATATATTGATATGTGTTTAACATAAAACAGATTGCTTAATGGCAATTTGATAAATAATTTGTTGCTTAAATTACAGCTTCACAGCGTGATGAATAAGGTGCAGAGTTTGGCACGAGAAGTTGAGAGTTTGTCAGGAGTGTGTCAAGATCCAAATGTCCTTTGCGAAGTAGCTGCTGAAATGGAGCAGCTTCGAGACAGCCTTCTGCACTCTAGTCAGAGCAACGAAAAGTCTTTTGTTGATAAATCTGAGGTCCTTCAACCTTATACTGAACTATAGCATGACAGGAAGGAAGGTATGAGATATGCAAGTGTGTGATATATAGTATTATTCTATCTTCGGAGTATTTCTGAAATATACTTTTATTAACGTTGATTTATTACAAAAATGTTTACAAAGTAGTGAAGATCAACTATTTGCAGGGCAATGATTCTTCAAGGTCATAGGATCTCATCACAGCAGACATCTAAAGCACAAAGTGGGTCTACCAAATTTGAATAGAAACTGACTTCATTGGCATCAACATAATCAGGCATGGTAAAGCCTGTCATCCCACTTTAATGGGCTAACTGGTGGAATGCCCCTTCTGTCAAGTTTGATCAGCTATACCATCCATGCCTATTATGAGCATGTATCAACAGCATAGGCAATGGTCACTTAATTGATTATTTACTGCAATTTCTCCAGTGGAAGATAAATTGAAATGGAACATCAATTCATTACCCCTAGCAATATGCATCAAAAATCTACAAGTCCAAACAAATTCTCAAAAGCAAGTGTATTATAGTTGTGACAACCCCACATTACCAGAAGAATTCTGGGGTTAACTACAGTATTGTTTTCTGGTGTGAGCACAGCTCCACAAGGAGCCCATTAACAGACCATGTCCCCTTTCCTCAAGTTAAATAAAAATGGATTTTTTTTTGTTAAGGCATAGTTAATATTAATAACCAATTCAAGATACCAGATCATTCAGTAATTGAGAATAGGGTAAAAAGGCTAGATAGGTAGTACTGGTAAGGTAATTAGTTAGTGATTTTGCAGAGCCATCTGTGTACAAACTTGTTCAAGGCATCTGCATTCTGATTCTGGACTGAAAACCCATCCACAAGTATCAGGAAATTTCTTTAATAAACCTACAATCCAGCATTTAAACATGCACTGCCACAAGTAAATATTTAGTTCCTACATAGCAGTGAATACCATACAAGTATATTCAAAGAATATTTATTCCACTTAAGTGAATGTTGCATATTTCACAATTAGCATTGGGACAATGCAGCAAGAGTACACTTAATTCTTCAGCTTTAAAGAGTAATGTAATATCATTAATAAAGCCTTTAATGGAAGCAAATATTGTTCCATCATTACACGAAAATTAATTCAGATCAAGTACAGAATGTTCAATGAGAGGATATCAAAAAGCAAGGTCACCTTCACACTTTATTAACCATGAGATTTTCACACATTATGGAATGAGCAAAGGGGACTATAATCCCTAACAAATGCATTCTTGGTCAGAGAATCTTGGTCTCTTCGTGTATTCTTCTCCCAGGGTCTGTGGTGTGTTGGTTGGCTGAGTTATGCCACATCTTACTCTTCAGGGACTTCAACGCTGCCATCGTTAATACCTTCAATGATGTCATGGGGGTTCTGTCCCTCGACCGTGCACCCAACACTCTTAAAATAATAAAGTTAATACCTATATTAGCAAAGAATTATTTCAAACAAACATTTAAACTGTCTCATGCTTATATACTCTATAGTTTAATAGTTCAGATACTAAGCAGAAGTAAACTTCCTTAGATACAAGATACATACCTGTGCACTTCCCAGAACCTCCTTCAGAGTACCTGAGAGGGCCTTGGCCTGGGAACGCGGTCTCATTGTGCGGGCAATGTCAATCATCTGGTCCAGAGTCAAGTTTCCATTATGCTTAACTGTTGGTAAATACAAACATTTCAATTAACTTGTTCAATGTCTCCCCCAAAATCTCCAAAATATTAAATAACAAGTACTTCAAAAATTTAAATGTTGAACCACTGGGTTAGTGCTAGTTGGCCAGAAAGCCTACTCAGCAACCGTGGGATTCCTTCCTTTGTTTAGGCCCCCTACCAGCACCAACTATAAATACATAGAAGGAGCATTTTGAAAGCCATGTACAGTACATTTCAGTTTCAAAATATAAAAACTGACGTGTTTAGGGTAGAAATGTTGTATAGTTATCTTATCGGAAAGTGAAAGAAGTTTGTTTACATCCTTATGGTACAAGGCAAAATTTGCTTGTAATGGACTGAAAATGTATGGCACTTCCCTTTATGATTAAAGTTGAAGTACAATAAGTATACATTTACATTGTGACCATACCAAGACAGGGAAAATCTAATTACAATCTCAAAGAAAACACTCCGACACATGAACTAACCTGTGCAGGTTAAGAAATGTAAGAAATGAATATAGGTTGCAACAGGGCAGAAGTCTCAAGTGTGGTCCCTTTGTAAACAATTGCCTTTTACAATATTTGCTATGGAAAACAATTCTTGCATTCTACAAATAAACCAGAAAGAATTGAAAGGTTGGATAGCTGTGCAAAACCTAAAATTTCCCAACATTCTGCATTTGCACTAACATTTACACAGCCTCATTGAATGCAAAAAATGATTATTTAGATAATATTACTGAGTAATGCAAAGAGGGAAAAGGACAATACCTTAAAGAACTTAAAAATAGGAGTTGTAAAGATCATGTAAAACTGCTGCTGCCCCATATTAATTCAACAATGAACATATCCATTACATAGCACCACCCCACGAACAACCAAGAACAGAACATAACTGATTGGAAAACTTACTGTGCTTGACCTTCTTGCGGTCACGTGGAGGCTCCTTGAGTGCCTTGATAACTAGGGAGGCAGCTGAGGGCACAACCTCCACTCTAGCCTGCCTGTTTTGGATGATGAGCTTGACAGTCACTTTGAGGCCTTTCCAATCACCAGTCGCCTTCATGATATCGTCACCCACCTTCTTGGGGGACAGACCGAGGGGACCGATCTTGGGGGCCAGGGAAGAGGTGGCAGCCATTTCTCCACCAACACATCTCAGACACACTAAAGGGTTAAAGAAATGGGAATCAGTACCAAAAAATTGTTTCTGAAGAAAATAATGGATCAAAGAAAAATGTTAACTGTCAAAAATCTTACCTAATTTTAAAGAGATTGAAAAAGATGTTCTACCATTAACAGTACCAAAACATTTGCACATTTCCTTGTATAATAATTATAAATATGCATGTACACCAGACATTTTTGGGATAAATATTAGTAAAATGACCTAGAACTAGAAACTTTTGGATTTTTAAACTCTGAATGCAAGTTGCAAAATGCATTCTGGACTAAATTCAACTAGACCAGCACTGGCTTGGGCTGGCCTGCCCACCCAATGGGTAGACTCCACATGGTCCTCTAAACATGCATAAAAAATTGTTAAAAGGATAAAACTTGATTTACAATAACTCCCTAAATTGGACTTGGCCTGTGTCAAAGACTGGTTTGATCTATATTGGTAAGGGCCAAAAAACTTACATGTTTGGAAAGTTAGGACCTTGGATTGTTCCCTTACTGATCATTAACATGTTCAAAAAGTTTTGCGTTATTGCATGAGCATGAAGGCAACAACTTTCACTATAGCTAATCAAATATCAGCAAACTTCTAAATTAAATTTGTTTTATTTGTAAAAACTAGTAATTGTTCAAAATATGTTTGCAAGACATTGACAATGGTATTGATGGATTCTACTCCTCTACTACCAATATAGGCCAATTTGGCATTTCATAAGGCAGGGTTACCATGATGACATTCACTTGGTAAAAACTTCAACAAGAACCTCTCAAATTAAAAGTGAAGTTATCCTGAGCAAAAATGTACGACTATTTAAGAAGTTAAAACCAGAGAAAAAGCATTATGAAGTGAAACTAGAAGTGATGCAGCTAAAGTTGAAAT
The DNA here is from genome assembly GCF_042767895.1 of Penaeus vannamei. Lineage (NCBI taxonomy): Eukaryota > Metazoa > Arthropoda > Malacostraca > Decapoda > Penaeidae > Penaeus > Penaeus vannamei. The sequence continues at coordinate 18,037,007 of NC_091567.1, forward strand.
CTTCTACCTGCCAAAATTTGGATTGACAATCCTTATAATTGGCCCAATGTGTGTGAAGCCAAGAATTTAAGTTCCTTAGCATGAAAATGCTGGAGCTGTATAGCCATTGGTTGTTCAAACCACAATGAAAGAAAAGTAACCTTTCAACACGTTCCCAGATAGTGAGAAGAAACCCGAAAATTGGAAGCAATGGGATCAAGCCACAAAATGCATAAACACTGATGGGAATGGTTGGGCACAAATAGATTTCCATCTGCTTAGAATATTTTATTGAAAGGAAGAGTTTAACCGATTTATAATTTATTACACCTCTATTTCTAATGTAAACCTTTCAACAGGCACCCAAGTGCTCTTATCATTCATGCATTTCATGGTCTGATGCGATCACTTCCATTTTTTAGGTTTCTTGTGAACTGGGAATATGTTGTAAGGATAGACCTTTCTTTCCATCATTGTGGTTCAAACAACCAATGCTACACAACACCTTAGCATTTTCATTAAAAAAAAAAAATCTTGGATAAATACAGCAAATCCATATGTACAGGGAGTTCCTCCCAACCCCCAACAACAGTGGATTCTGTTACCGAGGGTGGGGTAAATGCCTCCTGCATCTGACTACTGACCAGTTCTTCATTTTACACCTTAAATTCCCTGGTAACATTACTGCCCTCCCCTGCTCCTGAGGGCAAGATTATGGGAATTAGGGGGTGGGGAGGTTTCAGGCATAATTTCTAAAACACTTTAGTAAGGAATCCATCAATACCAATATAGTTGTGATCCGTCATGCGAAGGTATTCTAAAGTTTACCAAATTTTAAAAATGCAACCTCCATCTGATGAATCTGATTACATCTACAAACACCTGAAAGGTTCAAGTTCCTTGGTGTTGAAATTGTCAACATTAATCCCTGAGGTACATAGTCACCGGGTGTTCGTGGCCACAGAGCCAGCCGAACAGCCTTTCTTTTGAAATGAAACCATATTAATTATAAAAAGTAAATGAAAGTTACTCAATTCATCTAATCAATCTAACATGCTGCATTTTAGGTTATATTGTTGATTCATGTGTTCCCTGTTATTCATCAGCATTATTTACATGACAACAACACGCCCTGTTCGTGTTTATGGTCACGTGGGGCAACGACACGAACACGAGGAAACGGGCTAACAAAGGGGGAGCCTTCCCGAGACGTCTTACCATCGCCTCAGCGGAAGAAAAGGAAAAGCTTTGGAAACTTAGGAACTAGAGGCCCTAAAGCTAAAACTAAAGGAGCAACCTCTCCTACATTACCTTGCGACCGCCGAAACCATCATGGCCAACGGGTCACCATCAGTCAATGATGTTCTTATTACACAAAATCTCAAGCATTACCGGTCTTGATCTCCGTGGGATCAAACTTGGGAGGCATCGCGAAGCTTGATTAATGCACTCGCGGGAGGATGACAAAACTCAGGTGGTGGATGAACTCTGATGAGAACGACCACAGAGGTGCACCCGCAGTCAGTGTCGTCCAGCGGAAGAAGAGCGACGGAGGTGCTCAGAAAATGAATCAATGATTTGGCGAACTGGCAACTCCATCGTGTTTTGGCGCTTTTTAGAACGTTAGGAAAGTTTTGGAGACCTTTTTTTTAAGCAGGATAATTCTGAATCAATGATACCTAAGTGAGTTACCTTCATCCACTTATAAAAATTACCTGTTATTTGAAAATAACCACTACAATATCCTATACCGAATCTACATATTTTGCCCTTTCTGCGCATGCGCGGAGAACTCATTTTCTGTGACGACTTGGGGGATAATACTTATTTTTCTTACAATTGTTTTTTTCTCACCGGAATTCCTACATCTGGCTATATTCTGTTTCATTTGCACATCAAATGCTAATACTGGTTTCTTTTCATTATGGTCAGGTGTAGGCTACACATCGCAGATATTTAATGTAACTTTCAATAACCTATCCATACATCATAATTTTATGATGGTGCTTTGCGAAATTGAGTCTGATGTAAGGAGTTATTTAATGTATAATGCCTGTAATTTAGCAATATATTTTCTTGAACAAATTTTCAGTAGTTCCAAAACATTTTGGTATCGTTACCCCCAGTTTAGTTGCGATAGATGACATTAATGACATTACCTCTACCACAACCATCGTCAGTTGTATGTAATTAAAAGAAAGGAAAATGCTGATATGCTTAATTTTGTACGTATTTCATAAGCAAGAAATTAATGCAAATCTTAAAGAAATATTCTTGAATGAAATGTCTACGTCCATACTACCTGACCAATTGACAAATTCTTTAATTTCCTTTTGCATTCATGCAGTAAGTGAATTATCATCGTTGTTTATATATATGTACTGATATATGCACACACACACGCACACACACACACACACACACACACACACACACACACACACACACACACACACACACACACACACACATATATATATATATATATATATATATATATATATATATATATATATATATATATATACATACATACATATATACATATATAAACATACATATGTATACATATATATACTTATATATATACAAATATATACATATATTTATACATACACACAAGCATGTGTGGAATTCATGACAAACAGATTGTAACAGGAACAACGAAGGGAAGGACAAGAAAACACACGAATATGCCGCAGACCTTTTCGCTACTGCTTCGTCAGGGCATACATGACAAAGAGTTCAGTTCACTTAGATTTGCGAAGGCATGCTTCGCCCGGGCCTTTTCTCTGGAGTGGCCCGGCCTGTGTTAACTATTTCTAGTTAACTCAGATGTTTTCTTTGAACTGCATGCTTATCGTGGTGGCTGGATTGCGAGCAAGCGATCCAGCTGCCACGGGGTAAGCATGTTGCACACCCTTTTTACCAGCCCGGCGGCTGTGGTGGGTGGTCCCTGTCTTAGAAATTGTGTGTGTTCACAATTCTGCAAGTAATGTATCAGGGTGGCGTTAGACTCGCCGCAATGTTTGCATAACCTGGCAGTCTCACTGTCAATAATTTGCCAAGCGCATTGGTAACCTAGTCTTAGTCTGAATAGTATGATTTCGGTTCCTCTTTTTGTGTTTGGCGGAAGGGCCAGTGGCTCATAGCCTGAAGCATCTGAGTACCACTTAGCAGCGAGCGAGTTTGTAATATTTTCTCTATGTGCTCCCCAGAGGACCGCACATGCTGTGGCTTTGGTTCTTTGGCTCAGTCCCCTTCGGCTAGGTTTAACGATCATGGAGGATGGGGGCATGCCCCTGCCCTTTTCAGCTAGTTTGTCGGCAAGCTCGTTCCCGTGAATGCCGATGTGGCTTGGGACCCAGTTAATGATGATTCTTCTACCCTGACTGAGGATTCTTTGGGCTATGGTTAGTACTGTTGTCCTGCCCTTGGGGACGCGTGTGCCAGGGCTTCCATGATCGCAACCGTTTCAGCTTGGAGCGTTGAGGCATTGTCAGTGACCCTAATAGATACTTTGGAATCCCTTGTTGCGAAGCCGGTGCCTGCAGTATGGTTTATGGGATCCACGGATCCGTCCGTGTAGTATGTTATGCTACCCAGAGGAGTTATTAGATCAATGACCCTATGTGCTTGTGCCTTTAGACTAGGCATAGAATATTAATCTTTTCTCATTGTAAGATTTAAAATTGAGAATTCGATCATTTCGTTTGCCCACGGCGGGGGTTCTTTGTAGTCAGGGTGAGGGGAGTCCATGCCCTTGGCAAGCAATGATTCTTTTAGCTGAAAGCGTATCAAGACTCTGGCTGTATGTGTGAGCCATGAGTTGTCCGCAAACAACTGGTAGTCTTGTAGGCGTCTGAGTACTCTTTGTCTTAGATAAGAGTTTCTGGGTGCCTGCAGGACCTTGGAAAGGAACTTTGCTGCCATTAGATCAATGCTGGTGTCCATGAACGGTAAATCAGCTTCCATGAGGAGGTTGATGACCTTTGTCCACTTGGGCGCACCTAGAATGATCCTGGCTGCTTCGTTTTGCATTGTTTCCAGTTTTTCTTTTAATGTTGTGCTGGAAGCAATGAGGGCGACAGATGCATAGTCAATAATAGGACGGACAGCATGTACACAGAATGATCTTGAATACGTTGTGTCCTGCTCCTATGTCTCCCTGTCATGACTTTCATGACTGACAGGCTTTCCTTGGTTCTGTCAAGCAAGTATTGCATCTCCTTTTTGAAAGTAGGTGTGTGTCCTATCCATACACTAAGGTATAGGTAGTCCTTAACCCATTCCAGATCCATACCCTGCACAGTGAGTTTTTTGTTTCTGACATTGGTTCTCAGAGCCATTGCTTTGGATTTTGCTGCTGATATTTTTAGACCCGTCCTACAACACTATTCAGACACCAGGTTCAGACAACGCTGAGCTCTAGTAAGGAGTGATTGCCAGAGGCTATGATTGCCAAGTCATCTGCATAAGAGATGATCTTGCGTCCCTCTGGCAGGTGAATGTCGAGTATGTAGGACATGAGGGTATTGAACAGGGCTGGGCTGAGAACCCCACCCTGAGGAGTTCCATTTTCAAGTGGCATGTGCTGCGAGAGGTGGCCTTGAAATCTGACATTTGCTGACTTATTTTTAAAATAGTCAGCTATCCAGGCCAAGAGTCTGCCTTTGACTCCTTTGTGGATTAGGGTCTCTTGAATGGCAAGTGGGCTTGCCAATTCAAAAGCCTTCTCCAGGTCTAGGAAGACAACCACGGTGGGCGAGGTGCAGATTGGGCTTAAGAGTGTGGAAATGCTGTGTGCAGTGTTCTTACCTCTTGTGAACCCGTGCAGGTGTTCATGAGGGGGACCCGTCTTCCATCGGAGCCTGTTGAGTACCATCTTCTCAGCTGTTTTACCCAGGCATCTGAGAAGAGAGATGTGACGGTACTTGCCAGGCTCCTTTGGTTTTGGGATGGGAACTATTGTGGCTTGTTTCCAGCTCTGGGGCACCGTGGCGGTGTGCCAGGATTTGTTGATAACCTGCAAGAATACAAGTTCTCCTGCCAGGCCTAAATACGAAATGATGGGGTGGGAGATCCCAGATCCCGGTGCTGATCCAGAGCTGGTTTTGTATGAGTTTCTTAGTTCCCTTAGAGAGAACAAGGCATCCGTGTCATCGGATTCGAGTGCCTTGTCTCTGATGAGAGCGTCTTCCTGGATTTAAGTTTTGTTGTTTTTCCCTCATCACTGGAGGCAGGTTGTTGCTGGTTCTAGCTGAGAACTCAAGCACCAATCTGTTAGCCTGATTTATGTCCTGGATTAGCCTTGCCTCTAGCACATCCACATTTTCATTATTGTTGAGTTCATTGTCTTTCAGACATTGAGCCAAGCCATCCTGGAAGGCAAACAAGTTGGCCTTGTCTGCTTTACATTTGGGAATGTGATGTGGTCTTTGGGCTGGACCTGCATCCATTAGGGTGGTGACTATGCCGTAGTGATCACTGGTTACCGTATCATCAACACACCACCGAATTCTCTCCACCATTGTTGCCGTGGCAAAGGTGAGGTCTAGGACCCCTCCCCTCATGTGCGTTGGTTCTTTGGTGTTGAGAAGAGCGATCTCAGGGAACGTGTCAAGCACTTCTGCTATATGAATGCCTGCCGTGTTCGGCCTTTTGCGGGGATTCAGCATTGATATGAGTGCATTGAAGTCTCCCCTATGATCACTCGGTCTTGTGCTGCGGTAGCACAGACCTGGTTTAAATCTAAGCTCTCACACAGTGGGTTGCTATATACATTATATATTTTTAAAGGACCCCAAGGCAGCTGAATCTCAACAGCAAGAGATTCAACGCAACCTTCACAGTGCGGCGGATTGGCTATTAAAGAGCACGGGATTGCGTCTTTTACCAGGGTCATCAGGCCTCTAGCACCATCCAGGTTTGGAGTGGTGAAGGCATGTTATCCTGAGAAGCGCACAGATCCCATAGTTAGTGTCTCCTGGAGCATGACGACATCAATACTCCTTGCTCGCACTATTGACTGGAGAAAGTAGTTCTTGCTTTTATAGCTGCAGATATTCCACTGCACAATGCTTAGATTGTGTGCCATGATGGTTACTCAGTGTCACTTGCTTCAGCTTCAGATGCCCCAGTACTGGTGGTATCTGATAAATACAGATCCTCGTTGATTGAGGATTGTACAACTTCCTCTAAGTCAGACACTCCGGTCAAGGGTCTACCGAGAGGTGTAGAGCCTAGGATGGAAGTGCCACCTCGAGTCAGGGGATCAGACTTTGGCTGTACAGACTCGGCCTGCAGTGGGGGCTTCTGTTGCACAGTTTCAATCTGTCCTGACAGACTAGCTGGGGTTTCACATGATGCTTCTCCCGAAGCTAGCCTGCAATTCGAGGACTTAGTGAGGGAGCGCTGCTCTTTTTCGGTTTGGAGGCTTCTAGCTTCCTTCCCTTCAGAGCTGCAACAGTTTGGGTCATAGCCGTCATGGCGACCTGGACTGCCTTCTCCGCCTCCTCACTGGTCCTCCCCAAGGCTGTTGC
>NC_091567.1:18086416-18088916 GCF_042767895.1 Penaeus vannamei
TATATACTTGCACAACAAACTTTACTTTTTCAAACTATAAAATCATTGTGAGCTTTCATCACTATTCCAAATGTTCTTAAATAAAATAAATACTGATATAAAAGTATAAAACTAATAATTTACACTACAAAGACAGATTTGTACATTGCTTTAATCAATATCATTCCTTATCCTAAAGCTTTAAATGAACTTGTGAGTATCTTTATATACATTATAAAAAAGTTTCCATATCTTTTATTCCTGAATAATGTCCTCTCCATAGGGGTCACTGTCACTATTTGCCTCGTCAATCTCACCATATCTTTCCCTTTCATCCTCACCCATTAACTCATCCTCACTCTCTTCAGTTGAGGGAGACCCATCATGAGTCACTTCCATGCTGGGCATTGAACCTTCCTCCACAGTTCTCCTCCTGTCTTGTGAGGGGTCATAGGGCACGTGGATAGTCCCTTCAGTGCCCACAAGAGCTAATTTGTAATTGTGACGGTCGGGGTGGTCAAGTGGCAGGCGCGCCATCTTGAGCCGCAGCTTGTAGTCATTGTGGGTGACAGACCAGCACTCAGGTAAGTGTTCTGGTTTCATGGAGGACAGGAAGTGCTGTCGCCATCTCTGCTCCAACTTAACAAGTCCTACCTTGCTGTAGACTTCAAAGACCTTGTGACCATGTGCCTGATACTCCTTGTTGTAAACTTTGACCTCCATGTTGGCTGCCTCTTCCAGTAGCTCCCTCGTGAGCTCCTCCACACCATAATGCCTTCGGACAACACCTTGCAGCTCAGCAATCCTCTTCTCAGGGATGCCAGCAGGTTTCCTGAGCAGGGCACTAGCTGCGTAGCGCACTGCCTTCTTGGCCTTGTCAAACGTCGCCTTGACATCTTTGTCAGTGCCAATGGGTGCATCACATTCTTCTGCTAGCTGGCTCCGCAGAGCATTGTCTCGGATGTTGCTTATGCGGTGGCACTCTAAGCAGAGCAACACCACATCATGGTTCTGGTGGTGCTTTAGGATGGCTGGGAAGTACTTGCGGTACTCATGAGGCACAACATTCTTCCTGATGTATGACTGGTCCTTGCCACACACTACACACAAGTTTTGGCGCTCCTGCAAGTAGAACTGGCCATCTTGAAGTTCAGTCTGAGGGCGACCAGCGGGCTCAAAATTAAGGCGCACAACCAAGGGCTCTTCGCTTACCAGTACACCCAGCCCTTTTGCCACATACCAGTGTGCCTTCTTCGGGTCAATAGTACATAATGGCTGGTCATCTGGGGCCCGCAACTGACAGTTGTGGTAGAGGGGGCCCTGGCGGAGGGAGTAGGCACGCGTATGTGGTTTGAACTTATTGGGGGGTATTTGACCACCTCTGGAACTGCCTGGGAGGAGGAAAGGGGTAAGTAACAACTCTGACAAGAACAGTAGCAATAACTGTGATAATTCTAACTATAAGGAGAAATGAAAATGTAATACCTATGATGATGATGATGTGATAATGATGACAATAATGAATGATGATAATATATTGATGATATTCCCATAATGATGATGATGATAACAATTAGTGGTATACTTCCGTGATAATAACCATAATGATAAAGATTTTAATAATAAAAATTGTAATAATTAATTATCATCATCATAATAATAATATAAACATTAATGATGATGATGATGAAAATCAAAATAATAATAAAATTATTATTATTATTATTATTATTATTATTATAATAACAATAATGAAAAAAATAGCAGTAAGAAAAAAAGGTTGATTTTGATGATAATAATGATACTACTATTATTCTATCTTATTCATAATGATCATAAGAATAATATATAACTTAAATGCCAATGACAACAATAATGACAAGAACTTAAACACCAATGACAAAATAACAATAACTGAAGTATTGATAATGATAAGGATAATGAAAAGGATAACACTAATGATAGCGATGATAATAAAAACACTGAGAAAGTAAACTATTATGGCATTAAATCAGAAACCCAATAGTACCTGCATCTTGATTCCTTTTATTAGAAGTGAATTTGACATCGAGGAGTCCACTGCAGGCCTGGTGCACTTCCTGCCTGAGTCTCTGTTGCCATGCAGACTTTGGCAGGAATGGGGTTGTTACAGAATCTAATGTCCACAGTTTCTCCATCAAGGCTATTAAGATATGTATTCCCACTAAGGCATCCTCAGCAGCATATCTTTTCTGTTAGGGGTTCAATAATAATTTGAACAGGTGTATATTTGCACATGTGTGTCTAAGATTTTAATATACACATACCAATATGGACATATCTTTTATTACTTACTTTTAACAATAAAAGCCTGCCTTTATGAAAATATAAAAAGTCAACAAATGGAACTCAATTCTTTTTTCATAATAATAAAAGCAACACCAACAAAATGCACACTTCACTCTAGCACCTCATTCGGAGGTTAACACCAACAGTGTTCTGGCCAGTCATACCTGTCTCTTAGTCAGCATTTTAGCTTCCC
>NC_091567.1:18148916-18158916 GCF_042767895.1 Penaeus vannamei
TTCTGTCTCCTAACCCCCCCCCCCCCCCCCCACAACTTTGGGGGGAGGTATGAGTCAGAAAATCATCAAAAAAAGGATACAAATAATTTTCAACATACTTACAACTGTTCATGAATGTAGATCAGTCATCTCCACTGAGAAAACAATGGCTCTTGACCCATGCATTGTACCTCTAACCACCTTTCCCATAGGAGAGCATGATTTTGACATGTGTCATAAATATAAATACCCTTCAGGTGAATTTTAAATTTGATGCGCATGGGTGCTTCATGTGCAGGGTGGTGTGAAGCGATGGAGTGGTAGTCTAGTTAGTGTTAAGAGCTTGTGCATGCCTTCTCGCTTACAGCTGCCACCGCTGGCTAGCCTCGTGCGAAAAAGGGAGCAGCTCTGCATAAGCCTCCCCCTGCCAGTGCATAGCCTCTCCATCATCGAGACTCCCTGCAGTGCCTCCTCGTGGCCGCCCATGGAAACTGGGTACCTTGCGGTTCCAGGCTAAACTGAGGGGGATCTCGGAGCAGCAGGAGGCCCCAGAGGTTCAGGGCCATGGCCCACCGGCGTGTGGACACGCCCTGGCCCTGTACCAACTCCTGCCCCCTACCCCCCTGGGGTTAATGGGAGGCTCAGGGGAGGTGGGCCTTGCCAGTCCTCCTCCCCCCAGATATAAACCAATCGGCAGTGCAATTTATAAATGGAGAGGCTGGGAGGAGGGGAAAAGCCCCTCCCACCCAGCTAGTGAGGCGGACTGTGGGCCCCTGCTGGGAGGGCGACTGCTGGAGCGCAGGCTGGGAACGGGAACTACCCGTCTCGCCTGCGCTCTGGTGGCCGCCAGCCCAGAGTGAAGCTTGTGGGGGAAAGCCCTTGGGAACCCCACAGGTGGATGATGGGGCACTCAGCCCGCCACCCCCTTTTATATGGGGCAGCGTCGGTGGGGGTGGCAGAGGTGGCATCCACCCGGAGCGACTGCCAGAGGCTGAACCTCAGGCGGGAAGTTAGGGTGGGGGCTTGGAACGTCCGTTCTTTGCGTCAGGATGATCAGTTGCCTCTACTGTCGAGGGAACTGGGGAGGCTGAGAGTTGAGGTGGCTGCTCTCTCGGAGGTGAGGAGGCCTGGCAGCGGCATGACCTGTGTAGGTGGCTACACCTATTACTGGTCGGGCCGCAGCGATGGCCACCATCTCCAGGGAGTAGCCATTGCCGTCTCCAGCAGACTCCAGCCCTCGGTAGTAGAGGTTACTCCTGTTGATGAGCGTAAAATGGTATTGAGATTGAAGCTTTCTTTTGGCTTCATGTCTCTTATTGCTGTGTACGCTCCTACCGATGTTTGTAAACTTGACGTGAAAGAGATGTTCTATGCCAAACTTACATCTGTGGCAGACAGATGTCCTCGACAAGATATTCGTATTGTTCTGGGCGACTTCAATGCGGTATCTGGCTGTGATCGAGCTGGCTATGAGATGTCTGTCGGTCCCCATGGTTCAGGAGCTGATGCCGGTAGCGAGAATAGCCTCCTTTTCCGGGACTTTGCTAGGTCCCAGAAATTGAGGATTTCTGGCTCCTGGTACCACCGCCCAGACCCACATCGCTGGACATGGTACAGTGATGCGGGTAACGCAGCCAAGGAGATCGACCACATACTTGTTAGCACTCGTTGGAGGATCCTTCAGAATTGCAGGGTGTACAGGAGTGCTGAGTTCTGTGGTACTGACCATAGATTGGTTGTGGCTACCCTCCTGGTCCACTTCAAAACCCCCCAGCGGTCAAATGATCACCCTAGGGTGTTTCATTTGGACAGGCTGAGGGAGGGGGAGTGTGCCCGCAGGTTTGCTGAGGCAATCTCTGATCGTTTCGCAGTGCTTGGCAGTCTGACAGACCCTGTTCTTCTGTGGGATACCTTTAAGCGTGAAACGCTTGATGCAGCTCAAGATACGATTGGTGTACGCCCGAGAGCAGTACAGAATTCCATCTCGCGGGAGACACTGGAAGCCACAGATGCATGTCTTGCGGCTCGTCTTACAGGGGATCGGGAATTGCACCGTTCTCATGTGCGCAGAACTCGGTCCCTGTTAAGAAGGGACAAGGAACAGTTTATTAGGAGTCTTGCAGAGGAGGTAGAAGGCCATTTCTTAGTAAATGACCTTCGTCCTGCATACCAAGCCCTGAGAAATCTGAACTCCAAGCCCTCTTCACAGGTGACAGCAGTTCGCTCAGTAAGTGGTCAGATCGTTTCAGATCCTGTTGCGGTGCAGGGACGTTGGGCTGAGTATTTTGAGCAGCTGTACCAGGTTGATCCACCAACAGTTAACTTGGATGCGGGTAGTGTCGAGATCCCGCTGCTGGATCCACCTATCAGTGAGGACCCTCCCTCCCTAACTGAAGTTTGGGGGGGCGATTTCCAAGCTGAAGAGTGGTAAAGCAGCTGGTATCTGCGGCATACCAGCTGAACTGTTAAAGGCTGGTGGTGAACCTATGGCACGGGGGTTACATGCTGTCCTGGCTGCCATCTGGCAGTCCGGTTCCGTTCCTCCTGACCTGTTGAGGGGTGTGGTCATCCCTCTCTGGAAGGGGAAGGGGGACCGTTGGGACTGCAGCAATCACCGAGGCATCACACTGCTCAGTGTACCAGGCAAGGTTCTCGCCCACATCCTTCTGAGACGTATCAGAGACCATCTACTGAGGCACCAGAGACTGGAGCAATCCGGATTCACTCTTGGTAAGTCCACAATAGACCGTATCCTCGCGCTTCGAGTCATTGTAGAGCGCCGTCGTGAGTTCGGGCGTGGGCTGCTTGCAGCCTACATCGACCTCAAGAAGTCGTTCGATACGGTGCATCGGGAGTCACTTTGGGAGATCCTGAGGCTGAGAGGAATACCAACAAGGATTATTGGACTAATAGCAAGCCTGTATACTGGTACTGAAAGTGCTGTAAAGTGTGGTGAGGGCCTGTCGAGCTTCTTTCCTGTTAGTTCAGGAGTGAGGCAAGGCTGTGTCCTTGCACCAACTCTTTCCAACACTTGCATGGACTGGATACTGGGCAGAGCTACTGTTCAAAGTCATTGTGGGGCAACGCTGGGCAATATCAAGGTTACAGACCTTGACTTCGCTGATGACGTTGCCATTCTATCTGAGTCTTTGGAAACCCTAGTAGGCGGCTCTCATTTAGCAATGAAGCGAAGCCCCTGGGTCTAGAGGTCTCCTGGACCAAGACCAAGGTCCAGGAATTTGGGGACTTGTTAGGAGAACCTGTTCAGTCGGTACGTGCTTGCGGCGAGGACATTGAAGTCACAGAGAGCTTTACATACCTTGGTAGTGTAGTTCATAACTCTGGGCTGTCAGACCATGAAGTCAGCAGACGGATTGGCCTGGCAGCAGGGGTCATGAACTCTCTCAACAAGAGTATTTGGAGATGTCGGTACCTGTGCAGAAGGACCAAGCTACGGGTTTTCAAGGCCCTGATAATGCCAGTTTTGCTATACGGTAGCGAAACCTGGACATTGTCCTGTGCCTTGGAGGCTCGTCTTGAAGCTTTTTGTCATAGGTCCTTGTGCCAGATCATGGGGTACTGTTGGCGGGACCATGTGTCCAACCAACGGTTGCACCGTGAGACTGGCACAAGCCCTGTTATCTGCACAATCCGTGATCGCCAACTCAGGCTATACGGCCACCTGGCTCGCTTTCCTCAGGATGATCCTGCCCATCAGGTCGTCTCTATTCGAGACAACCCTGGGTGGAGGAGACCTGTGGGACGACCGAGGAAGTCATGGCTTGGGCAGATCGACCAAACCTGCCGTGAAGAACTAGAGATGGGCCGAGTCCCTGCCTGGCGTCTAGCCATGAGGGATCCTCGTAGGTGGAAGCGAAGGGTGGATGCGGCTATGCGCCCCCGGCGGCGTCAGCTCCCATGATGATGATGATGATGAAGCACCCCAAATGCCAAAAAAAGTTATTAGAAACCAAGCAATCCGGACAATAGACAAAAGCAAAGGAAAGTTTAGTGTTTTGAGATATAACAGTATCTGGTTTATTCTTTATGGTATGGATGCAGCTCTCCCTGATCTGAAGATCAGTTCCATAGCAATCACAGCCAACTATCTTGATGTTTTAAGTCCGATAGCAGGGGAGGGCATGAAATATATCAGGGAAATTATGGAGTAAAACATGCTTAAATAAGAAAAATACTGAACAGAAATTAGTAAAACTAGCACAAAAACACTAAAAATCGACTAATGAAACTCTTGGACATGCCCGCCACCTTTGAAAGTCTATGCACCAACGCACCCAAAATTTGAAATATATGTAAAGAATCCAACCCATATTTTGGCAAAATCTACAGGATTTCACACTTCCAAACCCCCCAAAAGATGTCCTAACCCATAACCTCACCTAACCTAGCAATTTACGGTGCCATGACTAGGCGTGCCCTTCGGGCACTGCCCAAGGGGAAGGTTGATGGGGGGGGCTCTGCCCACCAACACTCCCTGGGACACATTCTCTTCACCTTGGTATGTACAGCAAGTTAGAGCTACATCCATAATTTAAAAAATAAACAAATACTTTTATATATCAAAACACCAAACTGTCCAATTTCTCTTCACTTCTTTCAGTCGGTCTATTGTGTGGATCGCTTCATTTCTAATCACATTTTTCTGCATTTGTGGGACTTGACAGGCCGAGATATCAAATTGCAATAGTTATTAAGGTCTATTTATTCTTTGTTGCAACTACAAAGTCTTCAGAATAACTCAGAATCGACACAACACCATAAACAAGACATTTCTCACTGGCCTACTGTCAACGAATGCCCGGGAATCCTGCTGTCAAACCTGGCAGTCGGATATGTGAAAATGCGCATGCACAGAAAGTTCTTCAAACCGTTTCCCCATAAATCACGGTATAAAAAATATTAAAACACATAAATGAGGTATAGCAACATTAACAAAGGCCTTTGAAAGCATAAATGTGGAACAGCAGACACTGATGATTGGCCAAATATTGTTTTGTCAAACAAGTATTAATACATGAACTACTTGAGAGAGTGCAGGAGGAATTAATTAAGTGGTCATAAATTTGTTTACATTCACGATGTCAACATGGCAAAGAACTTAAAAAAAAATGGGTCGATCTTCTCTCTTCTCTGTCATGTATCTCCTTTACTTTTAATTTGCGCACCTAATGCCATAGATGAAAGTGTCTTAGTTTATGTCAAGATAAACATTCCATACTCATTTTTTTTTTACTGTAACCTTGATTGTTATCCGCAGTAAATTTACCCTTTTTTAATCTGGACTCCTATTCAGATTTTGCATTCCTTCAAAATTTTCACTTTTGATTCCACTATTTCTCCTGTGTGTGCTCCTCCACACTTCAACCCCCAATTCACCACAGGTTAAATAGACTTCAGTAATGATCCCAGTTTAATATCTGGGCCCATCAAGAGCTCCATATGCCAAAAAAAAAAGTGATTAAAATCAAAGCAATCCAGACAGTAGAAAGAAGCAAACAAAAGTTTGATGGTTCCAGATATAAAAGTATTTGGTTAATCATTTTATGGTGTGAATGCAGCTCTATGTTGCCATACATACCGAGGTGAAGAGAATGTGTCCCAGGGGGGTGTTGGGGGTCAGAGCCCCCCATCAACCCTCCCTCGGGCAGTAACACCTAGTCACAGCAAGTTAAATTGCTATATTAGGCTGTTTAATTGGTTAATACATTTTTTGGGAGGTTTAGAACGTGTGAATTCCCAAAGAGCTTTGCCGAAAGGTAAGCTGGGTTCCCGAAGTTTTTGAATTCTGGCGCGCCAGGCCATAGAATTTCAAAGATGGTTTCACTGGCTGATTTTAAGCCTATTTCATACTAGTTTTATGCATTTTTTATCTTTATTCTTCTTATCAAAGCCTGTTTTACCCCATAATTTCCTGGACATACTTTATGCCCTCCCCCGCTAACGGGACTATCAAATCAAGATCATCGATGGAGAAATGGTACTCGATCTCGAGAACAATTCATTCACACAACAATGCCAAGAATTGATGAAAAACATAATTTTTTTGGACTTAGTTTCTGGGAGGGTGCTTCACTCTCACTAACAAATACCCAAAACTTTTGATGACTTTATAAATATTGATAATTCCTTTAAGGGGACCGTCCCTGAAAATGGCCACCCTTCCCTACTCTATACATCATAAAAAAATATCGGTTAGAGATGACTGATTGATTCTTTTTGCATGCTATAGAGTAAAGAATTGCGCTCCGTTATATATATAAATTTTAACTTTGCTCCCCCATTGGGGGGGCACCCTCCAAAAAGTCGAAAAAAATCGTTTTTTTTTTTTTGGTATGTCTTCGGTACATCCCAACTATCACAGCTCTTTACAGAATATTCCCCCAGAAATACTTGTGTTAGATCAACTCTAACCTATAGCCATGTAAAAGGCCGAATTTTGAATTTCCTTTTTTTTTCTTTTGGCGGGGGACAGCTTGACATAGAGAACTATTTTTGATTTTTTTTTTTTTTCAGCATTAAAATATTATTATTTTTTTATTAAGGCAAAAATTCGAAAATCGGCCTTTTACCTGGCCTTGGGACGCTGAGGCTCTAGTGAAAGCAACAAACTGCATTTGGATCGCATGAAAATTACGTGAGTTGGGATGTACCGAAGATTCATAAAAAAATGACAGAGCTACGGCGTTTTGTATTTGGCCCTTTGCCAAAGCTCGTTATCTCTGTTATTTTTCTCTGAATCTAATGATATTATATATCAAAAAAATGCTTATTTAGTGTACTTTGCAATGCAATGATTACTAAGTCAATAGGAATTTTCATGTTCAATAGGGATGCTATTCTGTAAAGGTATGTAATTTTTTTGTTGTTGTTGTTGTTCATAAAAGTTGATATTTCGTGTGAAAAGCTTAATAAATGCATTTTATGAGACAACTAATCTAGACCAGATTAAAAACCTTTTTTTAATTTTTTATTTCTTTTTATTTTCCATTTTATTCTATTATTATTATTATTTTTTTTTTTTTTGAAGAAATGGGGAACTGTGGATGGCAACATTAGTACAAAAATCATTCTAATTATGAAGTCCTGACATGAATACAACATGGTGGTTCAATTTGAGAATTTTAAAAGCATATGAATTTAGTACATTGAATTCGATAACTTACGAAAGTCGTTGAATATTTCCTATACCTCACACAGGGGGGGAGGGGGAGATGGTCACTAGGTGTTTATAATTTTCGAGGAGGATCATATGTATGTGAACGTACGCACATAAAGTTAAAAAGATTAATCATCATAATTTAGTAGGCCTACATTGACTTTCATATCTAAATAATAAAATATATTAGTTATCCCCTCTCATACCATTTTCTTTGATAATTGTCAATATTAACAGATTGCAAAGGAGAACAAGTGTATAGTTTATGATTAGCCATTTGCACCCATTATCTTTACTAAGAAGTGCATAAAATCATGCAGACACCTAGGTGTTGTGGGATATTTGCCAATTTATGGTGCCTAAGACGTCTAAACATTCATTTTTATCGGGAACGCACGAAACGGATGCGATAGCTTTTTGAACACCAGACGAAGACTACGCATACAAACAAGCTCAAAATTCCATATAGTTTTTATTTCAGAGCAGGTATTACTGAGTACTATCATTTTCAATATGAAATAATCTGTATCTCGCTTATACATCCGAAGTTTAAAAATCTGACATTTAGGTAACATTCGTATTGAATTGGTCTTTACAACGGTAATTACCAATTTCAAATCAGTTCAAATTGCCCCCTGCTGTGATGTACCGACCGTTGAGCGAAATGTAACGGAAATATTTCAATCCTTCCTTATAAGGCTATTTTTAACCATTAGTGCTTTGAATGTGATATACGTATATATTACCTCGTAAACTAAAACATATTAACAGGGAGTCTCAATCAAAGCATATTTCGTGTGTAAAAGGACACAAAACATACATTTTTTTTTAGATATATTTCACAAAATATTTCGTCATAAATCACGGTGATATAATTTTTTCCTGATATTGGTATAAAAGTGTTCCTTGAACATTCACGAACTCATATCTATGCGCAATATCATAATTAAATGCCTTATGCACGATTGCCACAAGCAAAAGTCCAGATAGGTGTGCCTGGGCGCTCATTAGCGACGTACCTCTCTGGGTGCTGAGGGACTCGCGCATCGGCTGCAAGACAACAAGCCATAGCAGGCGCTTAATACTCGTTTGGTAGTTTCCTCATCCATGAACCTATACTATACGCTAACTATCTCAATTTAACCCCCTTCCCCCCTCTCTTTTAGGGACAGTCCCCTTAAGGTCTTTTTCTTCTTTGTTTCCACTATATAGTCTTAAGAACAACCTAGAATCGATGTTAGACCAAAACCGAAACATTTCTCGCCGGTCTCCTGTCACCGGACTGCCCTGGGAATCGTCCTGTCAAACCTGGCAGCAGAACGCGAAAATGCGCCTACGCAGAAGCTGCTTCAGACCGATTTCCTTAAATCACTGTCTAATAAATCTTGAAAGATTAAAATATGGTATAACAACGTTAACAAAGGCCTCTGAAAGCATATATGTGGAACAGCAGACACCGATAATTAGCCAAATATCGTTTTGACAGAAGCGTAGTAATACATGTGCTATTTTTTTTTTTTTTTTTAAAAAAAAAAAAACCCCCAGAGCGAAAGAATAGTTAAAATGCCCAAAATTTTGTTTAAAAACCTTTCCCAAATGTAAGTTTTTTTTCCGGGTTTTTCCCTTTTTTAAAATTGGTGTAATTTTTTCCTTTAAATTTTTAAAAAAATTTGGCACCATTTGCCAAAAAGATAAAAAGTTCCCCTCAGTTTAAATTTTTTTAAAGGAAAAACCAAAATTCCATTTTTTCCTTTTTCTTAACTTGGTAAAACCCCTTGGATTGTTATCCGGGGTAAATTTTCCCAGATTCTTTAAAAATTAGGGTGTGGATTGAAAACCAATATTTTAACCCTTTTCCATTTTGCAACGGAAAACCCAAGGGGTTTGGGGGTTTTAATTTTTAAACCCCAATTTAGGGGGGCCCCTTTAAAACCAAATAAATGTTTTTAAACCTCCCCAACGGGATTCCACCGGGCTTTTGGAAAACCCTTTTTGAAAATTAATTCAGGGAAATCATTTCAGTGAAAACCCCCAAAAGGGGGCCATTCCCCCTTTAAAATTTATAACCGGGGGGGACCCCCCCAATTTTTTTCCCAAAATACAAAATAGCCAGTGTTACAGTTCACTGTTCTTACAAAATAGCCAGTGTTACAGTTCACTGTTCTATGATCCATGCAGAATCGAAGATTAGGGGTATAACAATGCTTACTATGAGAAATCAACAAACCTCATTAATGTCTAGAAGCGATCTTTGAATAAAAATTAAGGAAGTGGATAAATTAGCTTACCCTGTTATCGTTCCGATCCACCATTATTGAATAATTATTCTTCAATTGGGTTTATTCTTAACCTCCTTTCTTCATGTAAAGGTTTTTTGACTGTGGTTAGTCGTTAATTTCCTTGCAGGGTTTCCAAGTAAACGGGTCGGCGGCAAGACATAACTCAAAATGTAAATAAACACTGTCGGTTAATCTCCGATACAGTAGTGATAGAAAACGGTAGATCTTTATTTCTACGTGTAACTTTTATTCATTGAATTCTTAACAACAGAGAATTGACTGTTCTTTAAGAACTGTTTGGGTATGCTGCTGATTGTGCATATCATCCATTATATCAGAATTACCCAAGGTATATGAAAAAGGAGAGTCCTTGATCACATGAACGTGACGCCGATATGCAAAGACTACATATGAAAGATAAGAAAGCCCGTAACACACCTTTAAAAATGTGAGGCCACAAACTTCTTACAGCGCCATCTTTTGTTCACATATGTAACTAAGAAAGAAGAACGCTTATGGGGGGGGCTATAAATTTACATAGATTCTTTACTTTTTGTTTAGTTTT